>NC_077227.1:568860935-569170935 GCF_027887165.1 Monodelphis domestica | reverse complement strand
AAGAGACTGAAGCTCTGACTCCAGGAGGGAGAAGTGGTGCTACCTTTTATCTGTTCCCTCTGTCTCAAGTATCTGTCAAAACTTTGGTTCCTGGGGGCAGCTGGGTAGCTCAGTGGATTGAGAGTCAGGCCTAGAGATGGGAGGTCCTAGGTTCAAATCTGGCCTCAGCCACTTCCTAGCTGTGTGACCCTGGGCAAGTCACTTGACCCCCATTGCCTAGCCCTTACCACTCTTCTGCCTTGGAGCCAATACACAGTATTGACTCCAAGACGGAAGGTAAGGGTTTAAAAAAAAAACAAAACTTTGGTTCCTTCTTGATTTCCCCACTAGTACATTAGTTAAAAATAATTGACATTTTGTCTAGGATTAGGCTGAAATTTATCATGTACTATTAGAACAGGATGGGACATTTATGATTAGTCAATCTAAGTCCTGCATATTATCCTTTTTTTTTTTTTTAACTCTTACCTTCTGTCTCAGGATCAATTCTAAGACAGAAGAGTGGCAAGGGCTAGGCAATTAGGGTTAAGAGACCTGTTCAGGGTCACAGAGCTAGGAAGTGTCTAAGACCAGAACTGAACAGGGATCCTCCAGACTCTAGACTGAGAGCTCTTTCCATTGTACTACCCAGCTGCCCCACTGCATATTAGTGAAAATCAAAAGAGAAAGGAGAAGGAAGAAACAGCAGAGAAACAACAAAGTCATTTTTCAAGTGGTGCCAAAGTCTACCCAAGAGTGAGCAAACATACTGTCAACAAACAACCCAGAGTCCTTGAGTATGGTGAGGAGGGGATGGGAGTATCTTACCAATATAGTGGCCTCAATCGCTTTTCTTCCAGAATTGGATCAGTGTTTAAGGACAGTTTCCCAAAGTGACACTTTTGCCCAGAGTAAATTGCCAGACTATCTCAAGGGAAGAAAATATTTTTTACTATTCCATCATTGTCTACCGACAGGTCCTATACATGAAATCAACAGTCTGGTCTACTGGACAGCATACTAGGTTCAAAACAGGAAGACATGGATTAGTGCCTTCCTCTGACACATTCTAGTTTTGTGACTCAAAAAGTTACAGAGCCCCAGATGCCTTGACTGTTAAACAGGATTAATATTTGCTCTACCAACACACAAAGTTGTGAGGAAAAATACTTTATAAACCCTAAATGATTAATGTAGCTAAAGGATTTGTAATGGTCAAAAAACTGGAGGCAAACCATGCATTCACTGAAACAAACTATGGTAAATGTAATGTGCTATCATTACACTGTAAGCAACAGAAAATGGGAAGGACTCAAAGAAATGGGAGAAGCCTTGTGAGGCACTGTGGCACGTAACACAAAGTTCCCAGCCTTGGCGTCTGAAAGACACCTTCAAGTCCTGCTTTGCTTGCTCCTCACTCCTACTTCGGACAGTTAGTTCCTATCAGCTGATTCCTATAGAAGACCTATCCTGATCCATTCTTAAGTGATAGCATCCCTCCTCAAAAAAATTACCTTCTTGTATGTACACATATGTGCATATATTGTTGTCCTAAATAAAAAGAAATCTCAAAGGGGACTTTGAATTTCCCCTACAGCCCATCCCAATAAACAGTAAGTGCTTAATAAATGCCTATCCACTTCTGAATGAAATAAGCAGAATCAGGAGAACACTGTACACATGGAACAACTATGAATAATTTGGCTATTCTCAGCAATACAATGATCCAAAAATCATGATAAAGGACTCATGATAAAAAAAAATGCCACCTACTTTGAGAGAAAAAGAGCTGATGGAGTCTGAATTTAACCCCAAAGGAAACTTTTTTACTTCTTAATTTTTTTATTTGAGTTTTCTTTCGATATGGAAAAGTGTTTACATGACTGGACGTGTAAAATCTATATGATATTACTTACCATTTCAAGGGGGGTAGGGGAGATCCAAGACTTGAAAGTCTTTGAAAAATGTTGGAAACTGTTTTTACATGTAATTGGGGAAAAATAAAATAAATAAATAACTATCAAAAAATAATAATAAATGTTTGTTGATTAACTACTCAGGGCCCTTGGGCAACTCTCATTAAGGCCCACAAGTTGCCAGTACAGATGGAATCACAGACTTAGACCAAAAAAGTAGGGGGAAGACTTGTATGTGATGTAAAGTGAAGAAAGCAAAAGCAAAACAATAATATCCACAGCAATTACACAGTAGTAGTGACAAAGCTCAGCTACATACACAGAAAAGTTCAAAAGGATGAGTTTATTACTCTTTTGTTTACATAAATATTTAAACAGTATACATAAAATAATTTTCAATTGTATATAAAATGACTGACAATCTTATTCAGTTTCTTTTGCACTTATTTGTGTATTTCAATATTTTTGTTTACTGAAAGATCTTAAAATATAATTTAAAAAACAATTTTAGAAGCTAATATTTTAGAACTATTGAGAAAAACCTGCAAACCTTGGCCCTTAATAGGAATTATGAAGCCATATCCTGATAACTATTTACTGGCCCCATTTTATGTTCCCTACATAATTTATTCTCTGCCAATAAGCATGGGCTTTGATGACCAGAATTACATTGAAACCTATTAGAATGATCTAAGGCATCTGGGGGCTCAGTGGATTGAGAGTACAGAGAAAGGAGGTTCAAATCTGATCTAAGACACTTCTTAGCTGTGTGACCTTGGGCAAGTCACTAAACCCCCATTGCCTAGCCCTTAACACTCTTCTGCCTTAGAACCAATACACAGTATTGATCTAAGACAGAAGGTAAGAGTTTAAAAAAAAAAAAAGGATGGCATTGTCCTATCTGTTCTTAATTGGAATAAACTGTATTCTAAGAATTTGAGAATTTTTAAGTGCAATACCTTGAAAAATTATATTTTGAAATAGTGGCTATGTTAAAACCTAGTTTGGCCCATACCAAGTACCAATGACACCATTTCTATTAAGGATGAATCTGTAATGCTTCAAAAGCACCATAATGTTTAAAAAATAACCCGAGGTGGGAGCATTTGGCAAACATTTGACATGATTGACATTGACAAAATAAATGACAAGAACAACCATTCTTAGCATCTGTATTGAACTTAATATTTTTCAAAGGACTCATCATATCCATGTATTTAATAGGAGATGCTCAGTATTAAGAAAAACTTACCATTGCCAAATCGATTATCCACTTCTGAAGAGTCAAGAGGTACCATCCACCCAGAAATCTGTCAGAGTGTTAAATTACATAACAGCAACATATGGTTTGCGCCAGCACTAAGGCTAAGCCGACCGCTCTACCAGCAATAATCGAGTCTCACATGGCACTGGAAAGGGCATGACAATCTACTGGCCAATGGATCTCCTCTCACAATCTCTGCCACTGCCTTGACAAAGCTCCCTTTCTTGGCCACCACTTCCCAATATATACTGAATTCCTATTACAGTATCAGCTCCCTAAGTGAATAAATAAATGGGAGGGGGAGGAAGGAGAGAGCACATTTATTACACACCTTTTTGGTATTTGTCTTCCCAGAGGACCCCTTCCCCTTGAAGATGACCTTGTATCTGCTTTGTATTGGTCCTTTCCATCCCTATTTATGTGCATCTCCCCCTTGAGAGGGGGGACTGCTGTTTTCACTTTGACTTTGTATCCCTGGGGCTTAGCACAGTGCCTGGCACAGAAAGAGAACTTGATGAAAACACCCCAGATCCTCCAATCGAGAATTTTCACTTTTTAGACCAAATTGTTCATTCATTTCAGGCATGTCCAACTCTTTGTGGTCCCACTGGCACTCCATCTCGGCCAAGATACTGGAGTGGTTTGCCATTTCCTTCTCCAGCTCATTTTACAGATGAGGAAATGGAAGTTAACAGGGTTAAGTGGCTTGCCCAGGATCGTAAAGAAAGTATATGTCTGAAGCTGAATTTGAACTCGGGAAGATGAGTCTTTCTGACTCCAGGCTGGGTGCTCTATCCACTGCCCCAACTGCCCCTTCAAGCCAAAATAAACTGCTGTTGTGTATTCTGTTTCCAATACTCTTCTAAAATATAAATTCCATAGAGGGATCAGGAGGCAGGATGAAACAGTGGAAAGAGCATTTGCTCTGGAGTCAGAGGTCTTTGGCTCAAATCCTGCCTCTACTTATCACCACCTGTGCAACCTTGGGCAAGGAAATCAGCCTTCCTGAGCCTCCTGTTTCTCAACTGGAAAATGGGGAATGGCAGTGGACTAATGGCTTCTGAGCTCCCTTCCAGCTAGAAAGCTCTGATCCTATGATCCCTGGCAGGATTATAAACTCCATATGGGGAAGTAAGACAGCCTCATCGAGTAGAAAGAGTGCTAACTCATTCTCCAGAAAGATAAGGAGTCAGAAGGGAGGAACAAACAGTTCTCCAAAGAACTACAAACATAACAGCTCTATGAAAGAATGTTCCCAAAGCACTCATAATAAAAGAAACAAAAGACCACATCAACCTTGAGGTTTTAGGTCTTGCCTCCCAAATTGGCAGTGATCATGAGACGAAAATAAATAGCTGATGCTGAGGGGATTGTGGATGCATTACTGATGCAGCTGTGAGTTGGTACAGCCATTCTAAAAACCAATTTGTTAACTATTCAAAAAAAGGGATTAGTATATCCATACCCTCTGACCCAGAGATTCCACTGCTAAGCATCTAACTCAATGGAAGTCAAATGGCAAAAAGGTCCCATATACACCAAAATATTTATTGCAGATCTTTTTGTAGTGGCCAAGAACTGAAAACAAAGTAGATGCTCAAACTGTCATCCATGAATGTAATGAAATATTACTGTTAAAAGAAATATTACTACCGAGAAACATGGAAAAAGATTTAAATGAATTAATACAAAATGAGTGAGCAGAACCAGGAAAACTATACATTTAATCAAGACTTGGGTCTTCCCTATCTTGCTCAGTTTAAAGTGTGGCAACCATTCAGGTTCAGTGTCACTGCTGATCAATTATAATAATAGTTAATTGCTAGCTTTTTTTTTATAGGGACCACTGTGTATCAGGCACCATGAGAAATGCTTTATGATTATTATCTCATTTGATCCTCACAATAACATTGGGAGATAAGCACTATTATTATCCCCATTTTGCAGATGAGGAAACTGAGGCAAGCAGGTAGCCAGAACATCTCATCTTTTCTTACTTTCCCTGCCCTACATCCAGTGACAACTCTTATGCTGTTTTTTTCTCTGTCATCCATGAAATAATTTAAACAAAGGCGAGGTCTTAACCTGAGGTCCACAAACTTTCTGATGATTGTATTTCACCATAACTGATTTCCTTTGTAATCCTGAGTACTTATTTTAAGCATTTAAAATTATTATCCTGAAAAGAGATCCATGCACCATAAGAAACAATCAGCAGGCTAATTTAAAAAATTGGAAAGAACTACACAGGATAATGAACAGTGAAATGAGTAGAACCAAGAGGACATCATACACAGCTGAAAATCTAATACTTATGGAATAAATTACCTCCATGTTACCTCCAGAGAATGAATTGAAAAATCAAAATATGAAAGACATAATTTATATATACATTTCTGTATTTCAGAAGATGCCTTTTATGATGCACGGAGGGGAGGGAGTGACTGAGACACTTGTAGATAAATTCTATTAAGAAAAAAGAGAAAAGAGGTCCACAGGCCTCATTAAGACATCTACCAAAGGGGTTCCATGACAACCTCAAAAAAAATTAAAAACTTCTCGCTTAAGCTAATAAAGTTGTAAAGCACTGTTTTTTAGTAATGGATGACGTTTCTCTAGGATTTATGCAGAAACAGACCTTCACTGCAAAACAGCCAAAACAGCATTTTCAATAAGGGCAGCATCCCTTTAGACTTCTGGCATGCTCTATAATACACATCTTCAACTAAAGTCTTCGGCTCAAAAGCTATCCCAGCAAAACACAAGCTCTGGCAAGTTCTCCCAAGCTGGGAAAACTTTTGAGCGCAGGCTTGATGACAGACCCTGGGGAAGGACACTCCCTGAAGGGCAGCCAAGGTCACTTCAGAGATACTCAACCAAACTGTCAGTCGCCAGGTGAAGACTTGACGTGGCCAAGAGACTCGTGAAACCATTTGGTAAAGCCGAAAAGGTTTCTATCTATGCTGGAGGGAGAAGGACCCAAACTTGTGGTAGGAAGCACCGCACATGGGCAATCTCATCTCCAAAAAGGCATATACACAATCCTTGACCTGACTCCTAAACCACTAAAATCCCAGGCCACATTTCATGTTGGTTTGCGTTTTGTGTACCAGCCCATCTCTGCTCTGTTCAGTGAGCATCAGTGGAGAAAACTTCTAAATTCTACCCTGTAAAAAAGTTCTCTGATACTCCTGACAACAATTCACATACTGTTTTTTTCACTTAAAAAAAAATTTCCCCGATCATGTAAAAATAATTATTAACATTCTCTTTATTTTTCAATTTTCAGTCTCTGATTCTCTCCTTCCCTCTTTGCCCTCCTCTCTCACTAAGGAAGCAATGTAACATACAGTTTACTTATACAATCAACAATTTACATATTACTAATAAATAATAAATGCCATTGTAATTTGGGATTTTTGAAGATACAAAAAGGATACACGGCAATATATGGGATGGCCTGCTTTATATTTCCATTGTAATGAAAAACACATAGTAAGAGGATGACATCTGAAAGAGAAAAGCTTAGTTAGAGGTGAGAAAGGAGACAAAGGAATAATATTTAAAACAGGGGGCAACAGTTAGAGAGGCAGCCAGTCACAGTGGAATTGAGAGACACGAGTTCAAGGCTCACCTCTAATACACACTAACTATGTCACCCAGGCAAATCACTGAAAGATTCCAGTGTCCTCAGCAATTCTTTAAGACTAAAATGTGCAGAGCAGGAGTCATTCTGAATTTTTAGAGGAAGTTTTCTCGCAGGCAATTCCTAGGTCTCATCCCTGCTCCACACTCCCACCTTCCCAAACCCTCAAAAGAGAATGATTACCTTGGGCAATGAGAATTGGGTACTCCAGGTAGGTCAGCAGAGGGTAGCTATAATAACTCTGGTACCGTAGAAACACAAGGAATCTGAATTTAAAAAAAAAAAGAAAGAAAGAAATGGATTCTAAACAAAAAGGCTTTTATTTTTAAAAAGAATTGGTGAGCCAAGATAAAATCACCAGTAGGATAAACCTCTGAAAAGGCTACGGTTAAGAAGAAATGTCAGCATCCAACACTTGTAGACTGTTGCACGCAAAGCCCCAAATTTGTTTCATTTTTATCAAATGGAGACAGAATTCTAAGTGTCTTGGTGAAGTTTTAAGCTATTTTGGGGACTCTTCGTATATGTGTTTACATAAGCAATCACCCCACTCTTTCAGGGCAGGGCAACATGAATAATGTAATTCTCTTCTGTCATTTTTTAAATACAATCTCTCTATCTCTATGGACTCCCATTGCTGGTAGGCACACAAGCTTTGACCCGCTCCTGTTCCAACCTGGACCAGTTTGTCCCTCCTTAGGCAGCCTAGTGTGGTCCCCTGATCACAGAGGCTCATTATATTCATACCTGATTTAGCCCTACTGCAGCTGTAAACTCCTGAATTCCAGTGATCCACTAGCCTCAGCCTCTCCTGAAACGGACTTCAGGTGAGAACCGCATGCTCCAGGCTTATATTAAACACCCGTTAGGTGCCACTCAGTTCTAAGTCCTGGGGACCCCAAAACAAGAAAGAGAACACTCTACCCTCTAGGTGTTTACAGTCTACAAGTGCTGACCATTCTATCTTAGAATCAGCCCTGTCTATTGGTCCCAAGGCAGAAGAACAGGGTGGCAAAGGTTAGGCAATGAAGGTTAAGTGACTGATCCAGAGTCACAAGGCTAAAAAGTGTCAGAGGCCCAATTTGAACCAAGGATCTCCCATCTCCAGGCTTGGCTCTCAATCCACTGAGCCACCCAGCAGTCCCCTAACCATTCTCTCTTAAAGCACCATCCCATAAATGCTACCAAGGAGGCTCTGAAGTTCAAGGAGAAAGACTAATCTTTTGTAGCATGACTTTTGTTCATCTTAATCCCAATGATTTTTAAGAGGTTAAAGGGGTCCCAAGTCCAGAAATACCTGAGAACCCCTGCTCTAAACCATGCTCCCTCTCAGATTCCAGTTCTTCATCTTTCACTGCCTTTTTTCCTAATGAAAAGTTTTTATTGTCATTCTTCCATTTCAGTTATGTCTGACTCTCCGTGATCCCATTTGGCCTGGCAAAGATACTGAAGTCATTTGCCATTTCCTTCTCCAGTTCCTTTTACAGATAAGGAAACTGAGGCAAACAGGGTTAAATGACTTGCCCAAGGTCCCAAGTTAGGAAGTGTCTAAGGCCAGATTTGAACTCAGGAAAAGGAGTCTGCCTGACTCCAGACCTGGTGCACTGTCCATTGTACCACCTAGCTGCCTCCAGGCTACAAGTTATGCATAGGATCACAGATTCAAGATTCACAGAGACCTTTGAAGTCATCTAGTCCAATCCCATTTTTTCAGGAGGTGCATAACTTGCCTCAAGTGGCTTATATTAACTAAGTGGCAGAATGAGGATTTGAATACAGGTCCTCTGGCTGCAGGTCCTGTAACAGTTAAAATTTAAGGGCTGAACTGTGGCAGGTAAAAATTAGTTTCTCTCTGCAAGGAGTATTATATTTTTAGAGGTTTATTAAAGGTTGAGAAATTAAGAATATACAAGTAAGAAAAGCACGTGTCTAGGCCCAGAGAGCCCATTCACAACCTCACCTACATCATTTAAGAGACCCCTCTGCTTGCAAGCGGAAACAGGAAGAGAGCCTCAGTAGGCGGAGAACGCCTTTAAATAATAATTTGTGATCTCGCCCAGGTGAGAATTCAGTGTGATTACAAAGCATTCTGGGAAGTGAGCAAGGACTTCTGGGGACTGGAGGCCTGGGTTCAAGTCTCCATTTTTACAGTCCAGAGCTCTTTCCATGGATTGCTGGCACCACCCTGCCTCTCTGAGCACCACTGAACCATTTGCTCTTAAGAAAACCAAACTGAGAAATTTCCCTGACGTGTGTCCCAAAGTAATTCGGAGCATTCAGCTCATTACTTTTGTAACAACCATCTGTAATTTTCCAAACTATAAAAAGGCAACAGGAAGCATGAACTTACAAAAAGAAAACAAATAAATCTCCTTTAATGGTGCCTCCCTCCCGGGAGCTTGTTTCTGAGCAGGGCAAGGCTGAGGGCTGGGCTCCATGCGAGACCTGGCAGCCCGGCAGCTAGCGGCTGCTTTACAGGGAGGGCTCCAGACTTGGCAGGGAGAACAAGCTCCTCCTCAGGGATCGCACCCCCCACCTCCTTCAGCTCTACCTACCCCCACTAGCCACCTGCAAGGAAACCAGGCAGGAACCCGAGACTCTGGGTGAGAGGTCCTGAGGTTTATGGAGAAGGCTTCACCAGAATGTTCAAAGAGCAGAGTTCAAAGATCCTGCCTCAAATACTTCTGGCTACGTGACCCTGGGAAAGTCACTTCACCTCCTTCTCAGGCTCAGTTTTTCACACCTGTAAAATGGCATTAATAATAGCAACTAACTCACAGAATTATTTTAAGAAACAAAATAACATGTAAAGGACTTGGTAAACAAAAATAATAAGTAGCATGTATAGAGCATCTACTCTGTGCCTAATACTGTGTTAAGTGCTTTATGAATTTTGCTTTATTTGATGCTCATAACAGCCCCTGGGGGTATTAGTATTCCCATTTTGCAGGTAAAGACATGGAAGCAGAGAGATATAAAGTAACTTATCTAGGGTAACACAGCTAGAAAGGGTCTAAGGTCAGATTTGAATTCAGGTCTTCTGACTCAGTACTCATTCACTGTACCATCTAACTACCTTCAAATGCTTTATAAACAGTAACAATCTATAATGATTATTATTATTTGTTTTCTATGTGCAATAGGCTGTGTTGAGGATACAAAGAAAAACAAGAGGAGTCTTCATTATTAAGGAGATTACAATTCAAATGGGGGAGACCGTGAGGGAATAAATAAATAGGCACATTTAAGACCTATACAGAGGAGATGGAAGAAAACTTCAAGAGAAGCTCTCCGAGAAAAGGTAGGATTTGAGCTGATGGAAGCCCGAGAAACTAAGAGGCAGAGGCTAAAAAGAAGAGCATTCCAGGCATGAGGGATGGCCAGTGCAAAGGTATCGGGGTGGGAAATAGAAAATCATGTTCAAGGAACTGTAAGTCAATGAGGCTGGATTGTAGATTACATATGAGGGAGTAAAGTGTGAAAAGACCAGAATGGAGGAAAGGGGTCAAGTGGTGAAGAGCTTTAAATGATGAATCCCTTTCAATTTGATTCTGAAGTTAACAGGAAATCACTGACATTTATTGTTTATTATTTTAAATAAAAGGTGAGGTAGGCAAGACCTGTGTTTTAGGAAAATCACAGCTCAATAGAAGATGAATGGAGTAGGAAGAGAGTTGAGGATGGACCTAAATTCTGAAAAACCTGAGTTCAAATCCCATATCAGACACTGTGTGACCGTTGGCAAGTCACTCGATCTTTGCCTCAGTTTTCTCATCTGTAAATAGGGATAATAAAAATGCCTTCCACACAGGTAAAATTATATATCTGTCAAGCATTTTACAAATCTTAAAATTCTACGTGAATCCTAGCTTTGGCTATTGTTATTATTAATACTACAGGGAGACCAGTTCAGTGGCTATTACAATAGGCTAGTAAGAGGTGATGAGGGTCTTGTGGGTTTTAAAATTAATATTCAATATCTAAATATTGTGTGTTAACTAATAATAACTAAAGCAAAAGAACTGCCTGGACTCAGCCCAGTTGCAGGTTAAAGAGAGCGTTGAAGGAGTTACAGCCCACTTAAATACAATCGCAAGGAGGCAGGAAAAGGGAAAAGAATTCATTATACAGAAAAGAATTTTGCATAATGTAGTTTTTGGGGTTCAAGAATTTCTAACTATACAGCCTAAACAAGAGCGGTCTGTAGAAATTAGGGGATATAGAAGAGATTTTGTGAAAGTAACAATGACAAATATGTTAACAGACATGCAATAAATGAAGAATTGAGGATAATCTGAACTTTGGGGCCAGGAGAATGGCAGTGGTCTGGACAATAACAGCGAAGAGGCGGGGTGGGGGGCTGGGGGGGGGCTGAGTTCTGTTTCGGACACTTTAAGCCTGGGATGCCTAAAGAACATCCAGTTAGGGTAATCCAAAAAGAAAGTAGTGATGGAGGGCCCAGAACTCAAGAGAGAGTGTAAGGCTGACTAACAAGACGGGGCCATTATCTCTGCATAGAGATGACCACAGAACCTACAGGAATTCATGCCATCGCCAAGTGGTATAAAAAGGAAAAAAGATGAGGTCCTAGCAAAGCGCTGGGGCGGGAGCCACCCACTTCTAAGAATGTGTGACAAGGGGGGCACATAGATAGTTCAGTGGATTGAAAGCCAAGCCTAGAGACAAGAAGCCCTGGATTTCAATTTGGGCTCAGACCCCCGGCAAGTCACTTAGCCCCCATTGCCTGGCCCTTCCTACTCTTCTGCTTTGGAACCAGGACACAGTGTTCTTTCTATGATGGAAGGTAAGGGTTAAAAACAAAAAGAAAGAGTATATGACAAGGATGAAAATCCAGAAAAAAAGATCCCGAGGAGTGGCTGGCCAGGTAGGAAGACAACTTTGCAGAGAGCAATTACACAAAAACCTAGAGAAAGATCATTCAAGAGATCATCAGCAGGAGTAAAAGAAGGGTTGAGGAAAGGCAAGTAAGACTACTGCTGGGGAAAAAAATGGGACCTGGGTTTGAGTTTCAGTTCTATTTATGACCCAAAGGGAGACTTGGAGACAAGTCCAATATTCCATTTCATGAAGAGTGGATCAATGGAATAAATGGCAAGCTCAGAGTCAGTAGGTTCAAAATGTCTCTCTGCCATTTGTGTAGCCATAGGCAAGGTCCCTGTGGACCTGTTTCCTCACCTATAAAGAAGGATGTGGACTGAATGACTGATAGTGTCCCTTCCAGATCTAAACACATGACCCTACTAAGCTGAGGGTCAGAGGCAAGTGGGTTAGCCATGGTCATTGCAAGTGTTGGAATAGTCCCCAAACTCCCAATTCAAGACTTCTTTCCACAGCTTTGTTTCCCTTCTGTAGTGGTATTCCTAACACTTAGCACAGTGTCTGTCACATAGAAACATCCAATATATGCTTTTTTCCCTTCCATTATACATATACACGGGGTTCTTTGCCTAACTGTCCCTCATGACTATAGTGACCTCCCTCTTGAGCAGTTGGCTGTTTCTTGGAATCCCCCATTTCTTCAAGCCTGGGTTCCCTTCATTGTTAATGTTCCCCTTCCCTTCTCCAATGACTTTGCTTTGTTATTTAAATTCTAACCTTCTTGTTTTAAGATAAAAACTAAGTATTGGTTCCAAGGCAAAAGACCAGTTAAGGGTTAGGCAATGGGGGTGAAGTGACTTGCCCAGGATCACACAGCAAGGAAGTATCTGAGGCTAGATTTGAACCCAGACAGAACTTTCTATCTCTAGGTCTGACTCTCAATCCACGAAGCCACCTAGCTGCCACCACCCCTCCCTCCCATTACTTTGTAATTGCTTTTTTAATACTTGGTATACATGTTTATCTGTGCACAATTTTGTGTCATCTGGTGCATATCTCTCCTCCCTATCATGAGTAGAATGCAAGCCCCCAGGGAACAAGATGAGCTCCATTTTTTGTCTTTTTTTACTCTCATTACTGGCTCTTGATGAATTGAATGGGATTGGACTAGATGACCTCTAAGTTCCTTTCAACTCTATATCTACCTCTAAACCTGGAATCTAAGGCATGCCCTACCTATCTCATCTGGTGGTAGTGAAGCTAAAGGTAAAGTACCAATATCTAAAGCATTTGGAAATCCTATCAGAGTCACACCCACAAGTGGACCAAAGGCTAAAGAACAGTCTGGATGGCCATTGCCACTCCACCCCCACTCCTTTAGAGTTGTTTTGTTTTGTTTTGAATGAAATTGGTTGCAAGTATTTTCTTCCTTCCAGGAAAAAAAAAACAGTATAGAGATTATACTATATTTTTGCACCTATAGAAAAGGATGTCTAGATAGATGGATAGATAGATGGACAGATAGATGGACAGACAGATTATAGGCTGCTCACTGGTTATCTATTAAAGCTGAAAACTTTACTAATACTTTTTGAATAACCTTTATATATTTATAAATGCTTAATGTGCTCATCTAACTGCTTATATATAATATATATGCCTTAAAAACTTAAAACTGTATTAAAATGTTTATAATATATATACACACACACATATACAATGAAATCTTTATACATACCCAATACATACACTGTAAGGGTTAAATTAGGAGTTTTGACAAAATAGGAGAGCAGCTTTTAATAATTTAAGTTTTAATAAGAATATAGTAAAGTTGTAAATTAATATTATCCCCTTAAGCCAGAGAGAAGAAAACATCTAGCAGCTTTTAACAACAATTTAGTTTTATTAAAATAGAAATAATAACAGAATATAGTAAAATGAATATACTAGAGGAGAGAAATATAGGAAAGAGGCAGAGAAAGAAAATTTCCTAATGTCTGTACTAGTTATCCTATAACTACCTATAATTACTACCTAAAAATGCCTATTTCTACCTATAACTGCCTATAACTACCACTAATAACAATCACCCCACAAAGTTCCAACCCAATCCAGTCCAATCAAAACCAACCCAATCAGTGTTTAATCCAACCCCAATTAGGTCTCTTAACAAAGACCAGTCACCTTCCAAAAAGTTCAAGAAAGAAAGAAAAACCTAACAGCCCAAACCAAAAGCCAAACCCCCCAAAAGCCAAAAAGCCCTTTCAGTAAACTCAGGACCACCTTTATATTCCAGCAACTAAACACCAACCACCATCTCAATACACTCTCAGCCAACTTCCCCACAACTGCCAGCCCTGTCAGCAGCTGACCAACAAACTGACTCTGGCCCCCTTTTAATTTCCTTCTTCTCTACCTCCCTTCCTGTCTCTATGGTTTCTACTTCCTGTCACTGTGGACTGGTTAATCTCTACACATCTCTATGGTAAGAGGATCCCCAGGTCCCCCTTAAATTAAAAAGAGGAATAAATAATTCCTTTTTAAAACACACACACACACACACACACACATGCATGCATGCACAATTTTCTGTTCCTCTATCTGGAGTCCAAAACATAAAATTCTAGTGTTAGTTATGAGGGACCTTTAGAAGATTATCTACTTCAGCCCCTTTATTGTACAGATGGAGGAAAATGATGCCCAGCCAGGGAAAAGGACTTGCCTAAAAATCATACAGCTGGGTTCACAGATCTTAAGAGCTAGAAGGGACCTTAACAGTTATCTAATCCAGGAAGATCTGGGTTTCATTCCTGTTTCAGATATTTATCTGTGTGACCCTAAGCAAGTAATTTAATCTCTTAGCCTCTTTATTTATCTGTAAATTTGGAATAATATCATCTACCATACAAGGTTCTTGTGAAATATATGACTTGGCAAACCATAAAGCACTTTTGAAGTTATAACTAGTAGTTGTTGTTATTGCTCATCCTTCATTTTTGAAGAGAATCAGTGACATCACAAGTGATGTCCTGACATGAATCGATTTCAGTCTGGCAGTTACGTAGAGTCACCAGTATCACTCTCTTCCAGAGTCATCAAAGTCTAGGACACAAATACAATGTACAATTGTATATAAAAGTCAGGATGACTAGTGATGGCCTACGAAGATGGCCTTGGCATTGATGTCATGTCAAGTTTGAAGCACACCATAACCAATGCTTCAGCGCCTTCAAAACAAATTATTTTCCACTGGTTTTCTTGGGGGGAAATCTTCACACACTTGGAGTGGACAACTCCTAAGTCGCTGATGGGTTTGAGACCTTTTGGTTTCCCTCAGGCTGGTTTGGCCCATCTACCCAGATAGTTTATCAGAATGTGGCTGCTGCACATGCTACAGCTTCTTGGAACTAGAAGTGAGAGTTGGGTGACAGGGACCCACAAAAGGAGGAAAGCAGACCTGAAAAGGGTTAGGCAGAGGATAGTCAGGTCTGAGGATGGGAGGTCTTGGGTTCAAATCTGGCCTCGGGCACTTCCCAACTATGTGATACTAGGCAAGTCACTTGATACCAGTTATCTAGCCTTTACTGCTCTTCTGGCTTAGAACCGATACTTAGTATTAATTCAAAGATAGAAAGTAAAGTGGAAGGGTAGAAGGGAAGAAGGAAGGAAGGCAAGCCCTCCCACTAGGGATGCCAATCTTCCCTGAAAACCCCACCATACACCCCAGTAGTCGTCATCATCTTTGTCACTGATGTTGTCATCCAACCATCTTATTTTCCAGATGAGGAAACTCAGACTAAGGAGATCAAGTGAGTAGCTCATTGTCACACAAATAACAATTGCCATAGGTAAGATTTGAGGCCAGCTCCCCTGACTCCAAGGCCACTGTTCTTTCTACTATACCACTACAGTTATTAGTGAATCAGATCTAACCTCAGATCTCCTGATACCTAGTTCCTCTATACCTGCACTCTGTTTCTCAAATATCTTTCAGGATGTCTTGACCTGGGATATTGGGGGGAGGAGGGGAACATATAAGGTGATGTTCACTTCAGTCAGTGGGTCCAAGAGTGCTTCTTGCATCATTCCTGGCGACGTCCTCATGGGAAGGTGGGGCAGAAGAACTTTGAAACATGAGTGAAGAGAAAGGCAAGGGGCCAATCCTTTAGCCCAGTCTGGTCATTTAAGCTAGAAAAACAGGCTTTTGCAAAGGTTTACCACCACTGTTCCAAAAAACACAATTCAAAATGGTGGATACTTTACAGGCATAATAATGTATTAACAGAATCCTAGGAGAGAGGGGGTAGAGACAGAGAAAGGGCACAGCCAGATTTATATTTTTATTTAAGAATAGTTTTTTCTTGTATTAATTCACAAATCAGTGTTTTATTTTTTAACATTGTGCTGGAGAAAGCAACTGCTCCTGGAGACAGAGGACCTGGATTCAAATTGTGACCTGAACATTTAGGTATTGTTTGTCCTCTGGGAAAAAAATCACTCCACCTATTTTACTCTCCCTCCCTCACTAGGCTGTTGTGAGGAAAGTTCCTTCCAGATCTTCCAGTAATCTTCTCCCACATGGTTGCAGTCTTCACCCTGCCCACCCTTCTATTGGATACCCTCCTTGAAGTTGACCTCCAGTTAAAACATTTTGTGACTCTGTTAAGCACAAAGCCACTCATATATTTTTTTTCTTAACATATAATGTCATTAGCATAGGCAGCGATTTTACTATGATTTTTAACTCTTGGTATTTCATAATATAAATAAGTCATAGATATTAAGTCCTGAAAGAGCCTAAAAATTGAAATTGTTCAACTCCTTCTTTTTAAAGATAAAGAAACTGAGGCCCACAGAGAAAAGGTTAGTGAAAACTTCAGGAACAGCTGTAAGAGAATCCAGGTCTGTTATAAAGATTTGTTATAAAGATTTTTTTCCCAATTTGTTGCTTCCCTTCTAATTTTGGTTGTGTTGATTTTGTTTGTACAAAACCTTTTTAATTTAATGTAATCAAAATTATTCATTTTACATTTTGCAATATTCTCTCTCTCTTGCTTGGTCTTAAAACCTTTCCTTTCCATATAGCTAACAGTTAAACTATTCTATGTGTAAAAATTAAATTATATCTAATAATAAAAGTATTATATTTTATGAGGTTTATTAAGGATTATTAGAAATCAAGGATACAAAATAAAAACCACGGTGCCCATGGCTGATTATCCCATTTAAAATCCCAGCACTTAGCTTACTTGCTACACTTGCTCATCATTGCAATGGAAGAGAAGAGAGTATGGTAGGCATTACTGCCAGTTAAATACCAATTGTGATCTCACCTATGTGGAGACTCAGGTGAGATTATAGGGAATTCTGGGAAATACCAGGGAGTTCCGGGAATTGAAGTCTAGGGTTCAAAATCTCCACTTATACATATGTTCATCTAATTTACTTATAGTTTCCTTATTTATATTTAAGTCATTCACCCATTTTGAATTTATCTTAGTGTAAGGTGTGAAATGTTGATCTAAACCTAATCTCTCCCAAAGTGTTTTCCAATTTTCCCAGCAGTTTTTGTCAAATAGTGGGGTTTTGTCCCCAAATCTGCTATCTTTGTATTTATCAAACACTATCTTGCTGAGGTCATTTACCCCAAGTCTATTCCACTGATCCTCCCTTCTGTCTCTTAGCCAGTACCATATTGTTTTGATGACCACTGCTTTATAGTACATTTTAAGATCTGGTACTATTCGACCTCCATCCTTCACATTTTTTCCCCATTATTTCCCTTGATATTCTTGATCTTTTGTTCTTCCAAATGAACTTTGTTATTGTTTTTTCTAATTCAGTAAAAAGTTTCTTATAGTTCAATGGGTATGGCACTAAATAAGTAAATTAATTTGGGTAAGATTGTCATTTTTATTATGTTCATTTGTCCTATCCATAAGCATTTAATGTTTTTCCAATTGTTCAACCTAGGTCTTCTTGACTGCAGGCCCAGAAGCTCACCATGTCTGGCTGCCTAAAACATTACCCTCATTTGAATCTCATAACCAAATCCTGAAGCAGGTACTTTACTACAGGTAGTAGTAGCAAAGCAATGATACAGGACAATTCTGAGGGACTTATGAGTAAGAACACTATCTATATTCAGAGGAAGACCTGTGGGAGCAGAAACACAGAAGAAAAACAACAGCTTGATCACATGGGTTGGTGGGGATATGATTGGGGATGTAGACTCCAAACAATCACCCTAGTGCAGACATCAATAATATGGAAATAGGTCTTGATCAATGACACGTGGAAAACCCTGAGGAATTGCTTGTTGACTACAGGAGGGGGTGGGGGGAAAGGTAGGGAAAGAACATGAATCATGTAACCATGGAAAAATATTCTAAATTAACTAACTAAAAAATAACTTTTAAGATAAGAAACTATGTCCTTTAAGGGTCTTTCTGGCTAATGACTGTACTTAAGAAACCTTTTAATAAACTGAGGTGTGAGTGCCAATTACAAGACAGGGCTAGGTATAAAAGGGGGATAGCCAGGATGCTTAGGTGAGATTTTCTGATTCAGGCAATAAAACCATGAAGTAAAGACCCTTAACCCAAAAAGCTGAATAATAATAAGCATTTGGCATAATGAGGTGAACACTGCACATTTAAGAAAAAGTTTCCATTCCTTCTTCATTTTCCAGTTGCATAAAGTCCCAATTGTTTGGTTCCTACTGCCAATAAAAAGGATTAGAAATGAAGCTGCCCCTCTGTTTATTTGGGTATTGGACCTAATTAACCCAGGTTTATCCCAAACGGCTGAAAACATGATATCCTAGTTCACAGGTGAATCAAAAGTTGCCATTTTTACCATTCACAGCCTCCCAATTTTATTTATCTTTATTGACATCTTTGGTTTTTGCATCACATTCATTTCCAAATATATCTCTCTGCTTTCTCCGATTCAGAGATGATTCCCTACAGCAAAGAATAAAATAGAGGGAGAAAAAAAACTATCAAAACTGACAAGAATCTCAACTGAGTATGGCAATGCATGCCATGTATCACACACACATAGCCCCCATTTCCACAAAGGAAGTACCCTCTCACTTTTCAAAGAATTCAGTTTTCAGTAAGAAAATAGTTACAAACAAGAAAAAAAAAAGCCCGTGGGGTGGTATGAGGAGAAACAGTCTAGACTTGAAGTCAGAAGACCTGGATTCTAAGCTCAGCTCTGCCATCATGTGCCCTTAGCCAAATGATTATTTCTTGGTCTGGTCCTCCTCCATAAAATGAGGGTATAATATCTAAATTCCCTTTTAGCTCTAAACCTATGGCCCTAACTCCATGTTTAGTTACTAACACACTGTGAGAATCTGGGCAAATCACTTGCCCTCTCTGGGCCTTGGCTTCCTTAGCTGATGATTCAGGGAGTTTATGGATGAATGAATCTCTTGTTCTTAGCCAAACAAGAAAGAGGCAACTACAAAAATCAAAATAGATAACTTTGACTACTTGAAAGTGAAAAGCTTTATAGACAGTATTACTGCATTTAGGATTAAAAAGAGAATTGGTCAAATAGAAAAAAAAACAACTTTGCACAGAATTTCTTTGATGAGGATTTGGTATCTGACATATTTAAACAATTAATAAATATAAAACTAATAGTCATTCCCAAGAAAATAATCGAAGGATATGAACAAATAGTTCTCAAGAAGAACTGAAAAGTATTCACAAGTGTATGGAAAAAAATGCTCCACACAGGAACTATATGAATACAACTACAAAACACACTCTCCACACAACTAAAACTAGACTTGAACAATTGGAAGAACATTAACTGCTCATGGGTAGGACAAGCCAATATAATAAAAATGACCATCCTACCCAAACTCATTTATCTATTTAGTGCCATACCCATTGAACTTCCAAAATTTTTTTTTACTGATTTAGAAAAAACCATAACAAAGTTCATTTGGAAGAACAAAGGATCAAGGATATCCAGGGAAATAATGAAAAAAATACAAAGGAAGGGGGCCTTGCAGTCCCAGATCTCATACTATATTATAAAGCAGCGGTCATCAAAACAATTGGGTACTGGCTAAGAGACAGAAAGGAGGATCAGTGGAATAGACTCAGGGTAAGTGACCTCAGCAGGACAGTATATGACAAACCCAGAGAACCCAGCTTTTGGGATAAAAATACACTATTTCATAAAAATTGTTGGAAAATTGGAGGACAGTGTGGGAAAGATTAGGTTTAGATCAATACCTCACACCCTACACCAAGATAAATTCAAAATGGGTGAATGACTTGAACATAAAGAAGGAAACTATAAGAAAATTAGGCGAACACAGAATAATATACATGTCAGACCTTTGGGAAGGGAAAAAATTTAAAACCAAGCAAGACTTAGAGTCACAAAATGCAAAATAAATAATTTGGAATACATCAAATTAAAACGTTTTTGTACAAACAAAACCAATGTAACTAA
Organism: Monodelphis domestica; assembly: GCF_027887165.1. NCBI lineage: Eukaryota > Metazoa > Chordata > Mammalia > Didelphimorphia > Didelphidae > Monodelphis > Monodelphis domestica. Next base: position 569,150,810 of record NC_077227.1, on the reverse strand, counting down.
AATCAGAAGGAAATCAACAAATTGGGAAGCAATCTTCATAAAAACCTCTGACAAAGGTTTAATTACTCAAATTTACAGAGGTACATCAATTGTACAAAAAATCAAGCCATTCTCCAATTGCTAAATGGACAAGGGACATGAACAGGCAGTTCTCAGCCAAAGAAATCAAAACTATTAATAAGCACATGAAAAAGTGCTCTACATCTCTTATAATCAGAGAGATGCAAATCAAAACAACTCTGAGGTATCACCTCACACCTAGCAGATTGGCTAACATGATAGCAAAGGAAAGTAATGAATGCTGGAGGGGATGCGGCAAAGTAGGGACATTAATGCATTGCTGGTGGAGTTGTGAATTGATCCAACCATTCTGGAGGGCAATTTGGAACTATGCCCAAAGGGCGATAAAAGAATGTCTACCCTTTGACCCAGCCATAGCACTGCTAGGTTTGTACCCCAAAGAGATAATAAGGAAAAAAACTTGTACAAGAATATTCATAGCTGCACTCTTTGTGGTGGCCAAAATTTGGAAAACGAGGAGATGCCCTTCAATGGGGAATGGCTGAACAAATTGTGGTATATGTTGGTGATGGAATACTATTGTGCTAAAAGGAATAATAAAGTGGAGGAATTCCATGGAGACTGGAACAACCTCCAGGAAGTGATGCAGAGTGAGAGGAGCAGAACCAGGAAAATATTGTACACAGAGACTGATACACTGTGGTACAATCGAAGGTAATGGACTTCTCCATTAGTATCAATGCAATGTCCCTGAACTATCTGCAGGGATCTAAAAAACACTATCCACAAGCAGAGGATAAACTGTGGGAGTAAAAACACCGAGGAAAAGCAACTGCTTGACTGCAGGGGTGGAGGGGATATGAATGAGGAGAGACTCTAAATAACACCTGAATGCAAATACCAACAACATGGAAATGGGTTCGAGTCAAAAACACATGTGATACCCAGTGGATGAGCGTCGGCTGTGGGAGAGGTGGTGGGAGGGGCGGGGAGAAGAAAAGAAAATGATCTTTGTTTCCAATGAATAATGTTTGGAAATGACCAAATAAAATAATGTTTAAAAAAATGCTCCAAATCAATAATAATAAGGAAAACGCTAATCAAAATTCTGGAGTTTTATTTGACACTCTGAAAACTAGCAAAAATGACCAAAAATGGCAACAGTCAGTGTTGGAGGAGTTGTAGAAGGTAGGCATGCTAACAGATTGTTGGTAGAGCTTTTGAATGGAAAAAGCATTTCAAAAAGCAATCTTGAATTATACAAATAAAGTGACTAAAATATCCATGTCCTTTTTAAACAGACTCCATCTCTAGGATTATACAAGGAAGCTATCAATATGAAAAAGTCCCCACATACTCCAAAATATTTATAACATCACCTACTGTGATAGGAACTGGAATTGGATTTGGAAACAAAGTACATGCCCATCAATTGCGGAATGTCTGAACAAATTGTGGTATGTGAATGTATAGGATATTACTGTGCTGCAAGAAATGTTGTGCGAGGGGTGGCAACTAGGTGGCTAAATGGATTGAGAGCCTGACCTAGAGATGGGAAGCCCTGGGTTCAAATTTGGCCTCAGATACTTCCTAGCTGTGTGACCTTGGGCAAGTCACTTAACCTCAATAGCCCCTAGCCCTTAACTACTCTACTCTTCTGCATTGGAACCAATACTTAGTAATTTTTCCTAGATGGAAGATAAGGTTTAAAAAAAAAAGACATAGGTTTGCATGCTGCCTCATATACTGTGACTCTGAGCAAATCACTTAACTCTGCTCTACCACAGTTTATTCATCTGTAAAATGAGGATAATAAGAAAGCCTCTTTTACAATGTACCCAGGATTTAGCATCAGAAGACCAGGCTTCGACTTTTAGCTCTGCACACTGCTGACCTCGGGTAAGTTACCTCTCTGCCCTTCAGGTCCTTCTCCTATAACCATAGATGGGTGGTACAGTGCATAGATCTCTGCGACTAGTCAGGAAGATCTGTGTTCAAGGCTGGCCTCAGACATTAGTTGTGTGACCCTCAGCAAGTCACTTAACCCTGTTGGCTTCAGTTTCCTCAGATGTAAAATGAGCTGGAAAATGAAATGGCAAATGACTCCAATACTTTTGCCAAGAAAACCCCAAATGGGGTCACTAAGAGTTGGACGTGACTAAACAACAAACCAGGTAGACCAGGTAGCCCTGAGCCCCTTTTAGATCTAAAGCCTAGGGTCTCAGGGGCAGCTGGGTAGTTCAGTCCTAGGTTCAAATCTGGCCTTAGACACTTCCCAGCTGTGTGACCCTGGGCAAGTCACTTAACCCCCACTGCCTAGCCCTTACCATTCTTCTGCCTTGGAACCAATTGGTTCTAAGATGGAAGGTAAGGGCCTCAGAATCAATCAATCAATAAATAAATAAATGAATGAATGAATGAATAAATAAATAAATGAATGAATAGGTAATTAGTAAGATCCCTCTATGGGCAACTAGTTGATGTAGTAGATAGAGTGCCAGGCCTGGAGATAGGAAGACTCATCTTCCAGAGTTCAAATCTGGCCTCAGACACTTAGTAGCTGGGCTAGGCCAGTGACTTAACATTATTTGCCTCAGGTTCCTCATCTATAAAGTGAGCTGGAGAAGGAAATGCCAAACCACTCCTGTATCTTTGCCAAAAAACAAAACAAAAACCAAAAATTAGGAAGACAAGGGAAAAACAAGCTCCCTCCCTCCCACTCTGGAGCTTATCTTCTTAAAGACTTTCTCTTTTATCTCTTCTTCCCCCCCCCCCAAGAATGAGACAAGAAGGGGGAAAAGTGACCTATTATTGTTAGGATGTCTATTTTCCTTCTAGGCACCTGGGTAAAAGCTCCCAAGAAATGAATGGACAGAATGACACCACCCCACCTCTCCAGTGATATCTATATCTTAAAAAAGCAGGTGGGGAGGCAGGAGGCATTCACAAGCCAAAGGAACAAATAACTCAGAGAGGAAGATTTATGGAGCAACCCAGAAAAGATGAGAAAGCAGTCTCTACCAGTGGACAACTAAATTGGTGAGACACAGATGCAAATAACATTGTTATTTATTATTCATTTTTAAAACCTTTAAAACGATCCAAATAACATCATTCTATTTATTATTCATTTTTTAAAAGCTTTGCATGAGTCTTTAGTTTATACAGAACTCTCAACTCCATTAGCTCACTGAAATCTCACAACTATGAGGTAAGGACAAAAATCTCCCCATTTCAAATATTCAACTCAATTTAACACACATATATTAAGCCCCTACTGTCGGTCAGATACTGCATGTCATAGGAGCTACAAACACAAAATCAAGCAAAGACACCATTAAACATTTGTCCAAAGCCACACAAACCTTCAAAGATTTAAGCTGCTACAAATATGTTGCCTCATCTAGGATGGTCTTGTAAAACAGCAGCTAGAAGAGGTATCACAGAAAGTTGGTAAGAATTGCTGATAGATTTCCTTGAATTTTTTATTCTCTGATGTACCTCTTGTTTCTGTATCTTGCACCCCAGATCAAATCATCAACTTTTCAAGGGCAGGAGACCTTTAAATATCAAATGTATGTCCCATGACACCCAGCACTAGCAGTCACTGTACCTACCAACTAGGGGTAGCTCAGGGCACAGTGGATAGAGTGCCAGGTGTGGAGTCAGGAAGAATTCATCTTCAAGGGTTCAAGTCTGGTCTCAGACACTTACTAGCTGTGTAAGTTGCTTAACCCTTCTTGACTCAGTTTCCTAATCGGTAAAATGAACTGGAGAAGGAAATAGCAAATGACCTCTTAAGAAAATGCCAGATGGGATCATGAGGAATCAGACAAGATTGAAAAACAAATGAACAATAACAATAATGACATGGGAATGGGATGCTATGGTGAAAAGAGCACTGGACAGAATGCCTGATGGTTAGACCTGCTTCTGTCACTGGAGTGACATTGGGGCAAAGTCACCTTATCTCTCTCAGTTTCAGTTTCTCTTTGAGAACATAATCAAGATGTAGATAACCTAAGTTCCTGATATGGTGGAAAGAGTCCAGTCCCTGAAGTCAAAAAGATCTGAGAACAAATCATTCAAGTTCCTGGTATGGTGGAAAGCATTTGGTCCCTGAAGTCAAAAAGATCTGAGACCAAATCATTCCTGTGTTTACTTCCTGTGACCTTGGACAGGTCATTAACCTCTTTTGGCCTCAGTTTTATCATCTGGAAAATGAGGGGTTTGAACCAAATGTCCTAGACTTGGACCCATATTCTCTCTCTAGAACTAGAAAACTATAATCCTTCCAGTTCAACTCAATGCAACAAATATTTATTAAGCACCTACTATTCGTAAGTCACTATGAACAAAAATTAAATAGCCCTGACTTCAAACAGGTCAACATCAACTTATGAAGCACTTCTATAGGCTAAGCACCCTCTGAGCCCTGGAGATACTAAAAAGCCAAAAATAGGTCCTACCTTTCACATCCTAATGGGGGATACAACTATGTACATTCAAGATATATGCGAAAAGGGGCAGCTAGGAAGCACAGTGGACAGACCATGGAACCTGGAGTCAGGAAGGCCCGGGTTCCAGAATGACCTCAGACACTTGCTAGCTATGTGGGTATACATAAGTCACTTAACCCCAACTGCCTCGCTTTTACCACTCTTCTGCCTTGGAAACAATACTTAGAATCAAAAGAAGGTAAGAGTTGTTTTTTGTTTTTAATTTACAAAGTAATTGGGAGGTGATTTATGAGGGAAGGCAAGTGACATTAGATTGAAAAAAAAATCTTGGGCAGTAAGAGGAAAAGGAAGAACAGGGTATGAAGAGCTTCGTGCCAACAGGAGGTTTGCACTTAACTTGGAGGTGAAAACCACTGGACTTAACTGAGGAGGGGTGACAAGGTCAGACCTGCCTGCTCTTTAGAAAGATCTCTTTGGCGGCTGAGTAGAGAATAGATTGAAGTGGGAAGGGATCTGAGCTAGATAAATCAGCCAGAAGGTTACTGCAACAATCCAAGCCAGAGTTTCTGATGGCCTTCACCAGGATAGTGGCAGTCAGGAAAGAGGAGTAATATTCAAGATATGTCATAAGGTAAAAACCAAGCTTTGACAAAAGCTTGGATTTGGGGGATGAGAGACAAGGAAGATCTGAGTATGACACCTAGGATGTGAACGTTGGTGGACTGAAAGGGCCCTCAACAGTAACAGAGAAGTTAAAAAGGCAGAGTCTGCCATAATGAATCTAGTTTTGGACATGCTGAGTTTAAGATATCTATGGGACATCCAGGACAAGATATCTAAAAAGCAATTGGAGATGAGAGACTGAAGTTTAGCAGAGACATTAGGTCTGGAAGACTAGATTTCAAAATCATCAGCAGAGATAATTGAATCCATGGGAGTTGATGAGTGAAAGAACCAAGAAAAAGCTCAATAGTAGCCTAGAAAATTTTAGGAGGAGGAAAACACCAACAATTTGGCCAATTATGGAAGATTCCCAAGAAAGATGTGGTAGCATCAGAAGAAGAGTCTTAAAAGACAATGATTCTGGAAGGCATAGTTCAGGATCTAGATTCCAAGGGCAAGAAACAGCTTTTATGAAAACAAAGATGGGGAAATAAATGTGGAGCTGGGAGTAGTAGTCCAATTTGGCTAGCAGACAAAGTGGGCAAAGGGAACAAAAAAACAAGGTGGAACCAGTTGAAAATAAATTATAGAGGACACTTGCCAAAAAAAATATCTTAGGACACAACTTTGGCCGTGTTATCCCCCTAATCAGAGAGTTACCTAAACACAATCTCCTAAACCTATTACATGGGGAAGTATTCCCTATCATGGCTCCAACCTAAGTTTCTGACCTTATTTCATGGACTACTCCTTAGATTGTGAAGTTCCAGAGGGAATGGACTGTTTTTTGCCTCTTTTGCATCCCCAGCATTTAGCACAGTGCCTGGCACTGCAGCACTTACTTTTATTGATTGATTACTCTTCTTTGGAGACTCCATGTTCCCATCAAGATGTCTTAATGGTCTCACTTCCAAGCATTCCCTAAGGATGCATTTGTTTCCTCACCCCCATCTCCCAGAATACTCTTCTTTCAAGCCATCTTCCTTCCCCTTTCCCAAAGGCTAGGACTCTCTTTGTATTTATAAATTACTTTGTATTTATTTAGATCACAGATACAGAACAAGAGACTTCAGAGACCACCTAATCCAAAGGTTTTAAACCTTTTTAGTAGAGTGAGAAGGGAATTTGTGTTTTGATTTAATTAATCAGGGATTTGGACTTCCCATCCCTTTGTTTTAAATTTAAATCATTAAGTGACCTTGGATGTAATGAGTCAGAATCTTGAGGACCCTTTACCATTGACTGCAAGTACAAACACCCTAGGAGACAGGAAACTGATCCCACAAGCACTGCCCCTCTGGGTTATACCAGGCAAATTGAGGAACTGTGTTTGGTTCCTGGGGGAGAGCTAATGGGAGAAGAAAACTGCTTATAAGTCGAGATCCAGCAGGAAGCTGGGAGAGGACTGAGATTCAGATACAGACAGACATTAGTGACTTCTATTGAAGATAGACTCTGGGGTGTTAGGCTAGGCAATTCTCTACCTCCTTTCTAGGTTTCCCTATTTTTACTATATCTCCATTTTAATTAACCTAAATTGTTAAAACTACTAACAGCCTCGTAAGTTTAATTTTAATTATTACAAATTGGCGACCACTCTTAACTTACAGTATCGTGGCCCCCCTTCGGCAATTTATACATAAGCTAATATATATAGGATTACAAAAGAATGCCGAATTACAATTACCAAAACATTTTATGAAGCAAACACAAGTCTACGGTCTCCAAGTTTGGAACTCTGATCTAGTCTAAGCCTCTAATTTTACAAATGAGGAAATTGAGGTTCAAAAGTATTAAAAGAGTTGCCCAAGACTTTTCTGCAAATGTGCTAGTATCTCCCAAACAGAACGTAAGAGTCTAGCGAGCAGAGTTGTTTGGATTTTGTCTTTATTCGCCTAATTCATCAGTAACAACAAAAAAGTTCCTATTTGTTAAGCACCTACTATCTGCCAAGCACTTAAGTGAATTGAATTAATTACTATGTAGACTATAATATGCTGGATGCCTAAACTGAGAGTCCGAAAAGTAAAACGACTCATCAATTCCCAAAGCTATAACTAGCATCACCAGGTATATACTCCAGAAGTTGTCACAAGTACCCAGAACCTCAAGTTTAAGTGAAGCAGAACTGGCTGGGCAAGCGGGCAGGGGAAGCACTGAGCGGCTGGCCACACCCTGAATCACCCAGTTTGGAACTAGTTCCAGGGAACCTCCCACAAACAGCAGATGGGAGGACGGGCTCCCACGCTCCGCGCCTCCAGGCTTTCTCCTTCCCCGACCCCCGACTCATCTTCTTCGCCCCAGGGGCTCAGGGGAAGAGGGAGGGGACAGTGGTTATCCTTCGATCTCAAAGGGATAAACTATCTCATCCCTAGAAGACCTCCAGTGACCAAAAACTCACTACCACTTGGGACAGCACATTCCACTCTTGGGCAGTTCTAATTGTAGGGTCCCCCCCACCTTAAAACAGAGCCCGAGTCTGCCAACCAGAGCTTCTAGTTAAGGGGCAAAGCAGGGAAAACGGAACCCTTCTAAGTCGTGGAAGAGTTCTCTACTCAAGGGCACCTCACAGCCGCCCGTGGTCCCGGGACCCTGGCCAGAACCTGGACCCCCGTCTGCTCTCCATCCTTACCCAGCCAGCTCCAGAAGCAAACTTTTCAGGCTGACCCCCCGCGAACTCTTGGCGGAGAGCAGGGCGAAGATCTGCGGGAATTTGATGACCATGCACACTACTAGTGTGCTCCAGTTGCAGAAGTGCAAGAGCGGCCCCGCCTCCATGACTGCGCCGGGTCCGAGGATCTCACACCCGCGCCGCTTAAGAAAATCAGCTTTCTGTTCCTGGTTTCCTTCCGCCTTCCTCTGGTCCGCCGCGGTTCCGTCTCACTCCAGCCCCCGCCCTTGTGACTCCGCCCCTTCGGAGCCGCCCAATACGACTAGCAGGGAGCTACTGGGATGATGGGTCGGCCCGAGGGCCGCCTTTCCTGCCAGCTTGGGGGCAGCTGCTAAGAGGATCTAGCCTACTGTTCTCTCCTTACCCACCTTTCCCTACTCTACTATTGGAGGGATGGATTCGAGATAGGGCTGGAAGAGATGTTGAAATCAGCCGGTATAGCCTCCCTCGTTTTGTGAATGGGAAACTGAGGCGTAGGGAGAGCCTTTTGAGATACATTTGAGTAAAAAGGCAGTGCTGAGTTGGGAGGAGCACAGATTTGGAACTCCAAAGAATCTTAAGAGGTAACGAATGAACCTGAGACCCAAAGCCATTAAACGCCTTGCTTGGGGTTACGTCATTAAATCATTGAGTCCAGGTCTTCCTGCCTCCAAGGCTTTCTATGCCGTGATGCTCTAAGGAAGGCCAGGTGTCTGCCTATACCTTGTGCTTCCCCGTCTAACTCTTCTCTCCCTGCCAATCCTACCAGGGATAGAAGGAAAGAATCAGAGGGCCCAGGAGAAAATAAAAAGTTCTCAGGGGGAGAACTATTCCCCTCCCCACAACAATATTCCTACCATCTCTTCCTTTGTTCTAGGTTTGTGACCTAGAGCTGTGGAAATATCTTGCCATTCAGGACTGTTTGTTATTTATACTTGTATCTCTGGCACCTGGTACATAGTAGGCTCTTAATAAATATTTGTTGAATTATTGATTCAATTAAGTTTCTAAAACATTTGTTTAATTATATAATTATAACATATCAGATATAATATATTGTATATTGTGTAGTTATAATATAATATTACTATTCTATCTAATCCTTTGAGGTTCATAAAGTACTTTATTTCACAAGAACCCTGGGAGAGAGAGGGATTTTATTGTCCCCATTTTACAGATGAGAAAATGGAGGTTCAGAGAGGCAGTATGAAAAGCACATTGGATTCAGAGGGAAAAAAACTGGTTTAGTTTCTTGGCTCTGTTCCTTATGACCTGTGTGAATTTAGACAAGTACAATCCCATTCTTGTTTTTCAGGTTTCTCACCTATAAAATGAGGGGGTTGGACCACAAAGTATTTTCTTTAAATACTATAATCAGGGCAGCTAGGGTACCAGATCTGGGGTTGGTAGGACCTGAGATTAAATTTGGCCTTGGAGTCCTTGGACAAGTTATTTAACCTCAGTTGCCTAGAGGTTACTGTTCTTCTGCCTTAGAACTCATCCTTTCTAAGACAGAAGATAAGGATTTTTTTTTTAAACCTTTGCCTTTCATCTTGGAATCAATACTGTGTACTGGTTCCAAGGCAGAAGAGCAGTAAGGGCTAGGCAACAGGGGTTAAGTGACTTGCCCAGGGTCACACAGAAGAAAGAAGTGTCTGAGGCCAGCTTTGAACCCAGGACCTCCTGTCTCTGGGCCTAGCTTTCAATCCACTGAGCCACCCAGCTGCCCCCAAGGTACAGATTTTTTTTTTAAAATTAAAAACACTTAAAAAAATAAGATAAATAATAAATAAAGGGTTAAGTGACTGGCCAAAGTCATTCAGTTAGGAGTTATGATGTCAAATTTGAACCCAAGAACTGGGATCTCTTAGCCTACCTTTCAATCCACTGAGCCACCTAGCAGTTCTTTCAGTCTTTTTTTACTTCAGCCTCTTGGAAGAGAATAACTAGTGTTTACTTTTAGGTTTGTCAGAGACTTTAATAGTTATCTTATTTTATCCTCACAACAAACCTGGGAGGTAGGTACTATTATTATTCACATTTTATGGATAAGGAAACTGAGACATATAGAGGTTAAGTGACTTGCCCAGGCTCACACAGAGGCAAGCACAGTAGGGTAGTGGTAGGCACCAGTAGTAGGGCTGACTCTTCGGTGCCTCTCCTCCAGCCCTTACTAAAAGCCCCGGGGCAGAAGTTACCCATAGTTCCCAATCTCATTCCAGAATGAGAATGGAACTTGTTTCTCCTTCTGGGCTGATGTAGCACAGTGGGAGGGATGTACAGGTATAGGGAATATTAGTAGAAGTAGGTAGCAGAGTGGGCTCCAGAAGCAAGGGTGAGTAACACAGTACCCCAGAGGCATCAGTATAGGTCCCAGAGGTAGCAGAGGTGGAATGGACACAGGCAGGTCCATGGTCACCCTTCACTTATGGCAATCTGGAACTGATAGATATTTCCACTTTACTACCAGTACAATACTCATTGATCAATAAATAATTCCTTCCCAGGGAGGGCTTAGATGACTAAAAGATGGAAATGTTGGCAGATGCCCTGCTTTCTAGTCAGAAGGAGGTGAAATTGTCTGCCTAGGCCAAGTGGAATTAGGGTAGGTCTTCAGAAAAAGCCTTTAAAGGGGCAAAGATTCAGAATCTCCTCCTTCCCCACTAGCTGGCCTCCAGGGAGAGGAAGTCCTGCCTAATGAGTTAGGGAACACCATTACATTGAGATGGTATAAGATAGTGATGGCAAACCTTTTAGAAACAGAGTGCCTTTACTGCCCCCAGTCAGAAACTTAGTGCCCCAACTCCCTCCACCTCAACCCCCCCTTACCCCAGATAGGGAAAGGAGGAACCCCTCCCTTGGGCTACTGGGCAGAGGGGCAGGTGATGAGAGGCACATGTAGAGAGGGGGAGGAGAGTGGCCACAGCGCTCTACTCCACTCCACTCAAGCTCTGCTCTCCTCCAGCTATGTGCCATGCTGTGAGCTATGCTCCCCTCAAACCTGACTCCTTTCCAACCCCACCACTGGAATCACCTTCACCACAGACTTAACAGGCTGCCCTCTGTACTGTGCCCTCATGCAGCATGTGAGCTCCCCTATCCCCAGCACCTTACCCTATATAGGGGAGGGAGGAAGAGCTCCCACTGGAATGCTGGGCAGAAGGGTAGATGAAGTGAGGAATGTCCTCAGGTGATTGGAGAGAAGGAAGGAAATAGCTCCACTCCAAGTCCCTCTGGGTTTCTAGTAATGAACTGTGGTGGGTGACTGCAAGCGTGCCCACAGAGAGGCCTCTGGGTACCTTTTTGGCATGGATGCCATAGGTTCACCATAATGGGAAAGGAGAAATCTAGTGTAAGGAATTAAAATTAAGGGTTTGACTAAATATATGAGGATTCTAAGATAGTACTGTGGTTGCCAATTTAAAAATAGTATAGCTCAAGTCAAATTGACTTTCAGTAGCTTTATTTACAAAGAGGTAGAAAGAGTGAAAGTAGAAAAATGTTAAAGAGAGTAGAATAAGAAGTCTAGCCTATTACCCTAAATGTTGCTCTGGTCCCTGGCTCAACCCATGTAAGGCTCATTAACCCTTCAGCGGGAGGACTTGATGGTGAATTAAGCAAGGGTTCAACCCAAGGGGAGGCCTCTCTGGAACTAGTCTCTCCAGAAGCCATGAAAGGAAGGTCAGCTCTTCACTCACCCAAGCCAAAGCTCCAAAGGAAAAAGATCCTGGACCAGTCTTACCAGAAGCAGTCTGAGAGTCAAAGTCCCAGGTTGAAGTCCCAATTCATAGCTCCAAGCTGCAATCCCAGTCCAAGATCTTACAAGCCCCAGATTCACGCCCAAGACCTTCTGGACAGCAGGTTAAGGATCCTTTATAGTCTTTTTTCCATGTTACTTCCTGTCTCTTCCTCCACTTTATGGGAGTCAATTATAGTCTTTAAATTTGCCCTGCATTGCCCAGGGGATGGTCCATCATCTCTGGGTTTTTACCCACTTTTAGTAAGTGGCTTGTGAACCTCCCCTACTTAGTGTTAAGTAGAGATGTTTTCAGTATTTTGTTGATTAATTTAAAAATAGGCAAGAGGAAAGGCAATCCCATCTTCACACTAGACATTGACCTTGGCAGTATCATGAACTACATGCAAAGGGTAATAACCTCTTTACTTCCTTACTACTCTAAAACCAAAATTGATTTCAATTCTATTTTGCTAAGTCTTAATCAAGCTAATATGTGTTTAACCCAAATCAAATTGTTTACCATCTTTGAGACAAAGAAGGGAAGAGAGAGAAAGAGACAATTATTTGGATTTTATAATTTTGGGAAATGTATGTTGAAAATTATATATAATTGAGAAAATAAAATATCTTTGAATAAGAATTTTTTTTAAAAGATCTAATCAAGCTGAATTTAACATTCCTTTTCCTGGCTCCTTCCCCTAATAAACTTCACTCACCACCCACATCCCAGAGAAATTTGCCTATGGGTCAGTTTTTTGTGCACACTCATCTATCATAGATGAAAACACACAAAGACAATCGTCATCCTCGGTTACCGAGAGACTACTACTACTACTTACCTCTACATTTATAGCCCATGGACAGTTAAGTATTTCAGTGGAGAGCTTGGAGTCTGGAAAACCTGAGTCTAACTCCAGCCCCAGATATTTAGAAGCTGAACAAGGCACTTAACCCTTTTGGACTCAGTTTCCTCATCTATAAATTGAACTGCAGAAGGAAATGGCAAACTACTCCAATATCTTTGTCAAGAAAACTCCAAATGGGTGGCAAAGAGTCTGAAAGGTCAGGAATGAAAAAAACAAAACAACAAAAAACCCCTAAACAACCAAATTTGTAAATCCACCCATTGTCCTCTTTCCAACCTAAAAGGGAAAATCCATGAGCTGAGTCTATATATTTAAAACATTTTACATGGATTCTTCTTGGTTTTAAAAAATATATGGTTCATCCAGAGAAAGAACTATTGGGGTCATCTTTCACATTAGGTTATCTTTTGTTTTATTTTGGGATTTTGTTTTTGTATGTTTGCTCTTATGACAAAGACCAATATGGAAGCATGTTTTGCATAACAGTAAAAAATGGGAAAAAAAAATATGGTTCAGGGGCAGCTAGGTAGTACAGTGGATAGAAAGCCAAGCCTGAAAAGGAGTTCAAATGTGGCTTTAGACACTTCCTAGCTATGAGATCCTGGGCAAATCACAACCCCCAATGGGCTGACCTAGTCATGGTGAACTGATTAGAGACTAAGTGCCCAAACTGCAACATTCATACTGCATGTGAGCCTCCCCCTTACTCCAGACAAGGGAGGGAGGAAGCACCCCCATTGGGCTGCTAGGCAGAGGAGTGGGTCATGTGAGAAATGTCCTCAGGCATATGGAGAGAGGGAGGGGAACAGCCCCCTCTGGCACACATACCATAGGTTCGCCAACACAGGACTAGCCCATACCACTCTTATGCCTTGAAATAGATACCTAATATCCATTCTAAGAGAAGAGGTAGGAGTTTAAAAAAGAGTTCACAGACTTTTACCTCAAGAGCTAGAAGGTACCTTCCTTAGAAAATCTCATTAATTTAAACTATCATAGTAATTTCCATGGCCTGAGAGCTGTACTGAGGAAGTCAAACTTTAAGAAGAAGGAAAGGAAAGTATAATTTTATGGTCTTGGGTTTAGTTCCAGAGACAATCTAAGAAAAGTTTTACTATCAAGGACAGAGCCAGGCATAACAGTCCAGTGAGGAGATTTTCTTTAGATATAACACCTAGAAACAGAGAGATCAGATGAGGAATAAGAACTATCATGGAGAAAATTTCAAGGGGCTGCTCTTTTGAGATCCCCAAAGGTGGATAAGAGCAACACAGTGCCTAAAGCCAGGGAGAGAGACTTGTTGAGGTCTTTCTTATCCAGAGAAGGAGCTTGGAGGGCTATGGGCTCTCACACCCAGGGCAGAAGGTTAAGGAAGTAGATTTGAAAATCTGAGACACTACCACAAAGCCTTGCCAGATTAACTCTACCATTTAATGAGCTAAAACCAAGATAATATCAAGGACAAAGTCTGGTAAAAAAAAAAGGTGAAAAAATAGTAAGTAAGGTCTAGTTTCCTATATATCATGTATATATATATATATATATTAATTTTTTACATTTTACATTTTAATTTTACATTAAATTTACATTTAAAATTTGCATTAAAAAATCTATTATTTTCCAATGCCACCTCCCTAATACCTCCAACTCCAATAAAGTTCTTTCTTATAATAAATAATAGTAATAACAGCTAGAATTTACATAGCACTTCAAGGATTATAGATAATTTTATATATCTTAATCCATATGACCCTGTGAGGTAATGCTTTTATTATCCCCTTTTTATAGATGTACATATAAAAGTACATGTAGATGTACTTATATAAATGTTAAGTGACTTGCTCAGAGGTACAAAACTAGAAAACATATGGGACAGATTCAGGTGGTGCAGTGGCTAGAATACTGGCCCTGGAATCAGAAAGACCTGAATTTAAATCCAGTCTCAGACACTTACTTGCCATGTTACCCTGGGCAAATCACTTAACCCTGTTGGCCTCAGTTTCCTCATCTATAAAATGAGCTAGAAAAGGAAATGGTAAACCACTCCAGTATCTTTGCCAAGAAAACTCCAAATGGGATCACAAAGAATCAGACATGACTAAGACAACTCTGGTTGGCATATAGTAGGCACTTAAATGTTTTTTGATTAAGTGATCAATATATGTGATATGTATATGTAATGCATACATTCTTGTTTATACATAGTTTCCTCATTAGACTGTGAGCTCCATGAAAGCAGGGACTGTTTTTTAAGCTTCTTTGCCTAAAGGCTGGCACATCATAGGCACCTAATAAAAGCTATTTGCCTGTCTTATAGTTGGTTTTCTAGCTAGTGAAGTAGAAAAGCTGAAATTTAAACCCAAACTTCTGCCTCCCAATCTAGCATCTTATACCAGATTCCACAATAAACTGTAAATGGATATGTGTGAGAGGGCATAGTCATTGTATATCAAATTTATAATCCCCCTGAAAACATATACAATGATTGGCTTTTCTAAGTGTTTTATATAGCTAGCGTCAACCTGATATTTTCTTCTTACCTGCTTCCTGAAAATAGCAAATAACCCCTATTTAGACTTTATAAGAAAAACATTTAAGGCAAAGGAATTATTAATTTGATATGCAATGACTTCTCTCCCACAACATAGCTTTGTTAAATATTAAAACTCTATGGAAATATTTTGTTTTGATCATTTTTCCTCAAACTGAGCAGTGAGGAACCTAGTTCAGAGATGAGAGATGGACACAGTGATAGACCAGAAGGAGAAACTAAGTCATAAAGATTTGAGAGGATCCCAGAATTAACTATTTTAAAGCTAAATGGGCAATTTATTTTTTTATTTGAAAAATTTTATTTAATTAATTGATTTGGAATATTTTCCCATGGTTACATGATTCATGTTCTTTCCCTTCCCTCCTTCCAACCTCCTCCCATAGAGAATGAGCTATTCCATTGGGTTTTACATGTGTCTTTGGTCAAGACCTATTTCCATATTATTGATATTTGCATTAGTGTGATCGTTTACAGTCTACATCCCCAATCATATCCTCATCGACCCATGTGATCCAGCAGTTATTTTTCTTCTGTGTTTCTACTCCCACAGTTCTTCCTCAGGATATTGATAAGTTCTTTCTCATAAGTCCCTCAGGATTGTCCTGGATCACTGCATTGCTGCAAGGAGAGAAGTCCATTATATTCGATTGTGCCACAGTGTATCAGTCTCTTTGTCCATTGTTCTCCTGGTTCTGCTCTTTTCACTCTGCATCAATTCCTGGAGGTCATTCCAGTTCACATGAAATTCCTCCAATTCGTTACTTTAAAAAGGCAATTTAGAGATAATGTAACCCAGCATCTTCATTTTACAGAAGAAGAAACTGAGACCCAGAGATGTCTTCTGATTCTCAAACTGATAATACTCTTTTTACAAGGCTGAATGGACTTGAGCCTGCTGGATGCCAGGGAGCAGGTAGCACATAGGAGCAGGCTGTTTCATTTCATAAAGTCCAGAAGGGGTCACAGTTGTATACTTGTTCAGAGTGTTCTAATCAACCACAGGCATCTATGTTGATCCATTTAGCCAAATGAATTTACTCTGGATTTTCTTGATGAAAGATGAAAGATATATTTTGTGACCAGAAGAAAGACTTTTAAACATACTGGGTTATTGTATGAAAAGAGGGGGGAAAACCCAACCTTTTTTAAACATTCTCAATTTAATAGTTAGCATGTTCTGGCTACAAAATAGCAGGCATTATAGAGATGCAAATTTGATCATCTCATAATTTACCAGACATTTATGGTTTATGAAACTTAGTTAAAGACTAGTCCATGTGTTCGAGGAGATTTGTTCAATTGCATTAAAAATCTATCAGAGATGGTCTGGATTTTAAATTCACTTCTTCCTCACTGCCTTTAATTACCTCATGTCCTCTTATTTAGTAACTAGTTGTTTCAAAAGCTGGAGAGTTAGGCATTCTCTCCACGGTCTAGGGTCATTATCTCATCTACCTGGAGCTATGGTCCTTTCTCCTTTTTGATCCTCCTTATTTCCAGAATACAACTAAAAGAACATGGGAATAAAGTGTGCCCTGGTCAGATATAACTGGAAGTATTTTGTTCAATTCTGGACTTCATATTTTGGAAAGTACATAGATTAAACTGAATACTGTTCAGAGGAGTGACTAAGATGATAAGATTATGCCGTGAAAGGATTCACTGAGAGTGTACAGCCTATGGGGGACATAACTGTTTTCAATAATTTGAAGGGCATCAAGTGAAAGGACTATTTTTTTTTCCTTAGAAGCAATAGATAGAAGCTGAAGAGGTAGATTTAGGTCTGAAATTCAGGAATTTATAACAATTAGAACCATTCAAAACTTTGAGAAACTATCTTGAAAGGTAGATTTCATCTCTCTTTAGACATTTTGTATGATGTTATAATTTAGGTTCTTTTCCCATATATGAGTCCGAAGTCTCTTTCAACTGTGAGAGTGCATGTTTCCTTGATTCTCCTTATTTATGCCTTGTCATCAGTTTCAGCTATTATAACCTAGCATTTAAATTTTTTGTTTTGATTTATTTTTCTGAACATTTTGTTTTTTATATCACCTTCATTCCCAAATATATCCCTCTACCTCCCCAATTCAGTGAACTATCTCTTTGCACAAAGATTTAAAAAGAAATAAAAACAAAAATTTTGAAAGAGAGGGAAAAAGCAAAACCAACCAATATGTGATTTTTTTTACACCTGTGGTCCTATTTCTGCACCTAATAGAGGTGCTTTGTCTCACTTCTTTGGGGAAAAGCTAGGTAGTTATAATATAGAATAATACCTAAAATTAAAGAAGTTAAAAGGTAATTATACCACATTTTAAACTTTATAAATAAATGTTAAGTATCTGTTGAATTAGATTGAATGAATATGCCCATCCATGTATTTTCATCTGATGGAAGTAACATTGGACCAGGAGAAGCTAGGTGGTTCAATGAGACGGGAGGTCCTGGGTTCAATTCTGACCTCAGATTGTTCCTAGATATGTGACCCTGGGCAAGTCACTTATCCCATTACCTAGCTCTTGATACTTAAATCAATTCTAAGACAGAAGATAAGGGTTAAAAAAAAAGAAGAAAGCTATAACCTTGGACCAGTGGTCAGGAGTTTAGGAGTGTATCTGTCATTAAATTACTATGTGACCATAACAATTAACTTAAACCTGAGTTTTCCCAGAATACTATTACTTTATAGAGTTGTTATAAATAACACAAAGGCTGTGAAAGTCTCTTAAAAGTTAAAAACCTTTGGCTAAGATGGTAGAGTGAGAGTTTTTAGCCAAAGGCAGCTCCTCTGAGGAATACCCTCCAGCAAAGAAGAGCATGCGCTTCGGAGACAACACCACTGACTATCTCCACTTCATAAAGAAATGGTCTGTAATATTTTTATCATGTCCCCCTTAGAAAAAAAATTTGTTCAGGTATCCCCAGTGTGTAGGTACATTTAATTATTAATAAATCATATTTATCAATGTACCACATTACTAATAATTATGTATATCACATACATAAGAAAGAAGAAAAGAACCTAAAAAAAGAATGAGATAAAGATAAAATAATATTTAGTTCTAGAATTAATGGGGAGCCACTGGAGTTTATTGAGTAGGGAGTGATATAGACCTACACTTTAGGAAAAAGCCTTTTGATAGCTGTGTGAAAGATGGATTTGAACTAGAAAAAATGAAGCAGAGAGAACAACTAGAAGACTCAAGTGAGAATTAATGAGGGCCTGGAAAAGGGTAGTAACTGTGTGACTAGAGCAAAGGAAATAAATGTGAGAAATGTTACTGATTTGGAAATGACAAGATTTGGTAATGTAAAAGAGATGAGGGAGGAGTCAAGTTTAAGGAGGTTAAGAACCCAGAAGACTGAAAGGATGGTGATGACCAGCACAGGAATAAAGAAATTCAGAAAAGGGATTTGGCAGGAAAGAAAATATATCAACCTATCCATGTTGCTCATTGTACTACTCACTTTTTCCTGCTGAAAATGGAAAATTCATGTGTGTGTCTAAGTTGGAGGGAGGAGATTTGGCATTGATGGGTGATGGAGATTATTCACCAGCTCTTTCTCAGAGCTCAGAGGCTTCTTCTGTGATAATATGAGAGATAGGATATCAGAATCCTAATGGTACTAAGGGGGAAAATTTGCCTGTGCCACCATCTTTCCACCCTCTAATTTATTAATCACCCATCCCTTGGGATCCAGCCTCAGCCCCATTTCCATGCGCTTTGGAGACAACTGCCATAAAGGATGGAAAAGGAGATAAGAACTGAAGCAAGGACTGTTACAGGGGATCAAGGTCTTCTGGGTAATGATGTAAGGGAAAAATATTAAGCCCAGTAGCACTAGGAGTCTGGAGATACCCTAAAAAAATCAACTCAAAGCCTAAGCCATCTCCTGTGGGGTAGCTGCAGGGGCAGAAGCCTGAATCCTTGGGCTTCCCAAGTAGGGAGATTGCACAAGGAAACTTGCCAAAATCAGTGTGATAAGGTCAGAGAACATCCTAGGAACCTGGACTAGAGCCAGGATGATATGGGTCTGTCTGTTCCAAGGGCCAAGATCACAAATTTACTTTGTTTACCTTTGGTTCTGGATCAAATTCCTTTGGTTACTAAATAGAAAGGATCCAGACAATATATACTATAATCCTAAATTAAAACATATATTTAACACAGGGAGGGTGGGAGTGGCTAGTGGGAACTAAGAGCAAATACAATACATTTTGCTTGCTGCCAGCCCAATCAGAAAAGGCTGGGATCCTACTTCTGAAAAGAGAGAAAAAAGGGGGGAGGAGGAAGGGAATAAACATTTATATAGAACCTGCTATGTGCCAGGAACTATGTTAAGTGCTTTTTGAATATTATCTCATTTGTTTTTCCCCAAAATTCTGCAAAGGTAGATGCTGTTATTATTTATATCTTACAGTTGGGGAAACAGGCAAGTAGAGGTTAATTGATTGACTCAGAGTTATATTGACTCAGAGGTTGTATTCTCTGGCTAGGTAGAGAAAAAGGAAACTCATCAGTGGGGACTCGTGAGTTTATTCTTTTTTGTTTAATAATCCTTACCTTCTGACTTAGAATTGCTACTTGGCATTGGTTCCAAGGCAGAAGAGCTGGGTAAGGGCTAAGCAATAGAGGTTAAGTGACTTGCCTGGGATCACACAGCAAGGAAGTGTTGGAGCTCTGATTTGAGCCTGGGACCTCCCATCTCCAGGCCCAGCAGTCTATCCACTGAACAACCTCCCTGCTCCTGAGCTTATTGTTTTAAGTAGATGCAGATCAACAGAGTACTTTGAACCTGGGATAGATATTCTAGGGGCCCTAAATATTAGAAGGGTTGTTCAGGACACTACATTTATATATAAAATCATGTGTCATTAATACAATTCGGTGCTTTGGGTTAGGCAAGTGAATGCACATTGATAAGCTTCAGTTTCTTCCTCTGTAAAATGTAGATGTGGGACCAGGTTCTTTCAGGTTCTGATTATCTATGAAGATTTTAGGAATCTGAGATCCTGAACATAGAGTGTTTGTGAACAGTTATCTCATCTCAGTTGGCACCAACCAAATGCACAGGGCAGTGTGATATAGTAGAAACTTCATGGCTTAGAGTCAGGTGCTTTGTGTCAGTCTATTGCTACTGCTTTATGACCAGATACTTTTACAGGAGATGCAGAGTAGCCAGTGATGCCATAAACATTTTTATGGACATGCTTTAATATACAAAAGAAAAGGCATAAGATCTAACTTGAATCAACAAGGTAGGGACAAGTGCAAGGGAAGAGGATTATGAAACAAATGCTATATCCAGGTGCTAGACAATGAAGAGAAAAGGAAACAACTAGGTTCCTGTCCCTAGAAGGAACCGAGCCTCAGATGTAAAGATTTTTGTGTCACAAGAGAGAAGGAAAGGAATTTATAATTCTGATTGATTTCCTAGAAGTAACAATTGTAAAAAGCATCTGTGTTATTTTATTAGTCTTTACAACCCTGTGAGGCAGGTGCTATTTTTAAACTATTTAATGTTTTTCCCAATCACATGAAATGATCTTTAAAGTACATTAAAAATTTTTGATTCTAAATTCTCTCCCTTCATCTCTCTCTCCTTCCCCTTCTCCACCAAGAAGACAATTTGATATAGGTTATTCATGTGCAGTCATGTAAAACATATTTCCATATTAGTTATATTGTAAAAGACAACACAGACATCCCCCCACAAAAAAAAATGTTTAGAAACATATGTTTTGATCTGTACTCAGACTCTACCAGTTCTTTCTCTGGAGGTGGACAGCATTTCCATCATATGTCCTTCAGAAGTGTCTTTGATTATTGTATTGCTGAGAATAGCCAAGTCATTCACAATTGATCATCATGTATTATTGCTGTTACTGTGTATACAGTTCTCCTGGTTCAGCTTACTTCACTTTGCATCAATTCATATAAGACTTTCCATGATTTTCTTTCTTTTTTTAACCCTTACTTTCCTTCCTAGAATCAATACTGTATACTGGTTCCAAGGCAGAAGAATAGAAAGGATTAGGCAATGGGGGTTAAATTACTTGCCCAGGGTCACACAGCTAGGAAGGATCTGAAGCCAGATCCAAACCCAGGATCTCTGTCTTTAGACCTGGCTCTCAATCCACAGAGCTCTCTAGTTGCTATTTATTGTCCCCATTTTATAGATTAAAAAATTGAGGCTCAGAGAATTATTTACTTAAAGTCACCTAGGTAGTCAGTGCCTAAGACAGAGCTAAAACTCAGTTTTTCTGATCCAAGTCCAACATTCTGTTCCCTATTTCATCTAGCTGTCCCATATGACAAACTTACTATTTCTTGTGGTTAAATGTGGAGGTCTCTCAGTTTGGGCTTCTATACTTGGACTGCTCTGTGACTCAGGCAATGTCCAGGGTTTTTCTAAGGAAGAGTGGAGTCTCTAGGAGGTGATCTGGTTGGTTTCCCACCTCTGCTGTCACAAGATGCTGAGGAGTGAAGAGGAGACTGTGCTCAAGCCCCTCAGTTATGACGCTTAGAAGTTTAGATCTAGCCTGAGATTCTAGCAAAGGAGGTGGCAATGACAGGAGGGAGGGAAGGAGTGGGGATCTAGAGCAGGAGTCTGTCGCAAAAGTCCAATGTCTCTTAAGAAAATCCCAGGGGTTATTTTGGGCTGCCATACCTGGAATATGTGCGCCCCCCCCCCCCCCCCCCACTTTGCTACTCACTATGATATTAACCAAGTTGTTTCTTCTCTGAACCTTAGTTTGCTTCTCTGTCAAATGACACTTTGGACTACATTTCTCTTCTGTACTTTCTAGCTTTTAGATTTTGTCTACCAGATGGAGTTGATAAATATAGAAATGGATTTTATGAAGAGAATCTGTGAAATCTACTTCTCCAGAATTCTTTAGAAATAAAGAAATGTATTTTTCTAAAATGACACATCAGGTCAGATTTCTGGATCAGATGACATTTAATTTCTTTGTTCAAGAACTAATGCATTTTGGTTTTAGATAATATTCCCTTCCCTATATACACATATGTAGGTAAACATATATATGTATTTACCTCATCCTCCCCTCCCCAGCAAACCTTCTCTAGTGAGAAAGATTTTAAAAGAAAAAATAGTGCAGCAACAGCAACTAATTGCATCAAGCATATGCAATATTCAGATAACATCTTGAGATTCCTTTCAGTCCTGTGATTCTGTATCATCAAACCAAAATAGCTCAGAAATTTTTCTTTTTTCCTTTTCTTTTCTTTCTTTTCAGTGCTTAACAAATGCTTTTGATTGACTTCCAACTCTTCCTTCCTTCCCTTCCTTTCCTTCTTTATATCCAAGTTTTCATTGAATCTGAATGTCAGGGGATTTCTTCTTCCCTCCCCTTTTTTAGAGTTCTGAAAGAACTATTGTTATTAAGTCACATGTGTATAATATATTTCAAATAGTTTTACTCACAAGTCTTATGAGAGCAAGTATATCATACCCATTTTACAGATGAGGATACTGAAGCTTAGAAAGACTAAATAATTTCACAGAGTAACACTGTTAATAAATCTTGAAACTGGAATCAGATCATTTTTTTAGAGATTTTGTCAAGAGAACATTGACTAGGGCAGCTAGGTAGTACAGTGGATAGAGTGCCAGGCCTGGAGTTGGGAGGAATTGAGTTTAAATTTGAGCTCAGATACTTCCTAGCTCTGTGACCTTGGACAAATTACTTAACCCTAATTGTTTAGCGTTTGCTGCTCTTCTGTCTTAGAATTGATACTAAGACAGAAAGTAAGGGGGGGGGGGGGGACAGAGAGAGAGAGAGAGAGAGAGAGAGAGAGAGAGAGAGAGAGAGAGAGAGAGAGGAGTAGGAGGAGAGAGGGAGAGAGACAGAGAGAGAGAGAAAGAGAGACAGAGAGAGAGAGAGAGAGAGAGAGAGAGAGAGAGAGAGAGAGAGAGAGAGAGAGAGAGTTGACTGAGTCATTTATGAAGATTACTTTTTGGAGATTCATTTGATATTCAAAAAATAACCCAAGGCAATAGGAGAGAAGCTCAGCAGCCTTATGGTCAAAGTGCCTGTCAGCAAGATTTAACATCACCCTAGATGTTCACTTCAAGACTGGTATTTAGTTTTATAGCAATCTCCTGAGCTGGAAAGTTCTCAGTAACCCTCTCTCCAAGTCAAGTGAACCTGATAATCTGCAACCTGGTTTAACCTTGGCTTCTCTGTATCTTCTCCCATAAGGAGTCACCAGCAGCTTGTTACTGTAACTACTGTTACTAGTAACCCTGTTACTTCAACCTGCTGGGCTAGAAATGCCCTGTGGCTGCAGACAAAAGTGACCACTGATATTTCCCATAAAAGGTGGCACTCCTAGCAGTCTAATCAATAGAAGGAGTCTGCTCTCTATCTATGTGGGAAAGTTTCCAATGGACTTTATAGACTGAGCTCAATAAAATGTTTGTCCTATAGTCATATTCCTAAGCATTCTCTGCCTTTGGTCAGAACCCAAGTCCCCTGTTCTCTGCCTTTTGTCTTCTATTGCAAACCTCCAGTGTGAATTTGAACCCCTCCCCTTTTAGATTATAATAGTATTAACCTTTATGATTATTTTTTATAACAAAATCTTTAGTTTTGAGTTAATAGTCCCATAATATAGTTAGTTTTATGAGTTAGCTAAGAAAAATATAGCTTAAGGTGATGTTAAATCTTGCTGACAGGCACTTTGACCTTAAGGCTGTAACCAACCAAGCCCATCATGCCCTGCTGCATGCAGGACCCAAGGCAGTCAGTCAGAAGGTGAAGGGCTGCTTTTGGGTGTTGACATAAGGCATTCAGTCAGTCAAGAGTATAGGATGCCCATCCACAAAGTGCAATGGCTTAGGTTAGACATCCTTAGGTACCATCTTTAGGTGTAGGAGGTGACTGAGTCCCCGCAGAGATAAGAATTGTCAGCAAAAATCAGACCCTGCCCCTTGTGGCAGGGGGCTGGCAAAGGTTAAGCCTAACAATAGATTGTAGTTTTCATCCATTGTGATGATTTCTGTACTTTCCAGTTTATTCAGCACTTGCAGCATTAATTAAGACCTGCCCATTTGGAAGATTAATATTCTTTGTATTTTAATTTTAACTGTATTTTCTTCAACACTGTATCATCAGATTTCTGTACATTAAAAAGGCCATCTCCCAAGGCTCAGTGTTTCTGATCTTGACCAGGGTCTGGCTTTATTGTGATACTGGTCTTCTCTCAATAAACCTGTTTCTTTTTGGCTTGGAGACTTTATTTCTCTTATTGGTATTTCTGGTAATTGATAATTTTCACCACACCAGACAACTATACTTTTAGGGACATAAATTGCTCTGAGTGGACTGTGTGAGAATTTAACCGATGTGAGTGTTGCATAATCTTAGAGCCTTCCACCAATTTTCAATAAACAGATGAGTTTGTTTTGAGGTATTTTTAGGGACAGCCAGGTGGTACCTTATAGATAGAATATCAGACTTGGTGTTAGGAAGACTGATCTTCCTGAGTTCAAATATGACCTTAGACATTTACTATGCATGTGATCCTAGGCAAGTCTCTTAACCCTGTTTGCCTCAATGTCCTCATTTGTAAAATGATCCAGCAGGGAAAATAGCAAATCACCCCAATATATTTGCCAAGAAAACTCCAAAGGGAGTCACAAAGAGTCAGACAACTGAAAATGACTGAATGACAAACAATCAACTACTGAGAGGTAGCCATGGTGCCATGGGTAGAGAGCTTGACTCTTTTTTAGTTAAAAAAAAAGGCTGGGTTCAAGTTCTGCTTCTTGCAGATATAAATTGTGTGACTCTCTATATCCTAGACAATTTTCTAAGATCATAAATTATGAGAAAGTTCTCTTCCTCCTTGGTAAAAGAAGCATTACACCAAGAGCTCCCTTTATTGATAAAATCACAAATCTGTTAAAAGGAAAAAAAAAGAATAATCATTTACTGGGGGAAGGTAGGTAGCAGAATGGATAGAGCAGCAGGACTGGAGTTGGGGACCAGGGCTCAAGTCTCTCCTCAGATGCCTCTTAGTTTATAAGACCCTGGGCAAAACACTTAACCCCAATTGCTTAGTTCTTGCCCTTCTGTCTTCGAGTTGTTGTTAAGACAGAGGACAAGGGTTAAAAATAATAATAGTTGGTTATTAACCCATTCTCCTTATCCCAGCAACCAGAGCTTTTTTTTTTTTTAAGCAATTAAGTTTTTTAACTCACTGAAGATCTGTGGCTCAGTTTATGAATTAGGAACAAGCAAATAAGGGCCAAAGAGAGACAGTCACTGTCCACTGCTTTCCTTTGCCTTCTCCATAGTCATATTTACCCATATTTAAGTGGGGCTAGAGATAATTATTTAATTGTAAGAGGAAAAGGGGTGTAGTAGATAGAGAACAGCAGTCAGGAAACCTGAATTTGAATCTTGATTCCAACAGTTACTATCTGTGGGACCTGAATAAATTCATTTTACTTGCTTGGAAACTTGGTTTCCTTTTCTATAGAATGGAGAGAAGAACAATCTCTTTCCTTTGCCACAGTTCTTAAATCTTGAAGTGCTAGATAAATAATAACCACCATATATATATGTATATATACACACATGCATAACTATTTTGGCAACTAGTGGATTGAACACCAGGCCTATTTCTTTTCCCAGTTTGGCCTCAAGCATTTAGTGGCTGTGTTACCCTGAATAAGTCACTTAGCCCTGTTTACCTCAGTTTCCTCATCTATAAAATGTGCTGGAGAAGGATATTACAAACCATTCTAGTATTTTATGCCAAGAAAACCTCAAATAGGGTTACAAAGAGTCAGATGTAACTAAATGACTGAATGCCAATGAATATAATATTTGAAGTTTTGTCTTAAGGCAGATGCTATTGTTACTCCCATTTTACAGATGAGGTAGCTGAGGCTGAGATTAAGTGCCTCATCCAGGGTCATATAGTTAGCAAGTAGATTAGAAGAGATTCAAACTCAGATCATTTTGCCTCCAAGTTAATTTCACCAAGCAGCATCTTTGAATGGAGAAATGGTAATGATGGTTGATGGAGGTCCCTTTTTGGCATTTTTGCTCAAGAGTTATGAGTTCAGAATTTAACTCTCCTCTATACTTTCCTAATGATTTGTATGTTTCTTTCTGCTGCCCCTGCCCCTTAGACCTATATGAAGGAATTGAGGAGATTGGGAGAGCAAATGGTTAATTGTGGGAATGGAGTGAACCACACTGATTCCCTCTTGTGGCTCAGTCCTGGTGTTTGCTTAGTTCCCTTTCTATTTAATTATGTGCTTAGTTCAAATTCTGTCTTGTGAGAAAAATGTATTCAGTTGTGGGAATTGGTCTTAAATTCCTCCCTTAATACATGAGTCAACAGGATATAGTTGGGGCTGTAGTCTCTGAATGAATATCCTAGTGTAAACAACAACATGGAAATAGGTTCTGATCAAGGTCACAAGTAACACCCAATGAAATTGTGCATTGGCAGAGGGAAGAGCCAGTAGAGGGGAGGGAGGGAAATAATGTGTTTATTGTAACCAAGGAATAATGTTCTAAATTGACTAAATAAACTTATTCAAGTGGAAAAAAAAATTAAATTCCTTCATTTCCCATAGATCTGACAGGTAAACTATTTTATGTTCACCTAATTTGTTAATGATTTCACTCTTTATATTTAAATCATTTACCCTTTTTGAATTTATCTTGGTACATAGCTTGTAAGATACTGATCTAAACCTAATTTCTCCCATACTGTTTTCCAATTTTTCCAGCATTTTGACCAAATAGTGTGTTCTTGAGACAAAAGCTGGGCTCTTTGGGTTTATCAAACACTAGGTGACTGAGATCACTTACCCCAAGTCTATTCCACTGATCTTCCTTTCTGTCTCTTGGCCAGTACCATCTTGTTTTGATGACCACTGCTTTATAGTACAGTTTAAGATCTGGGACTGCTAGACTGTCCTCCTTCACATTTTTTTCATTATTTCCCTTGATATTCTTGATCTTCTGTTCTTCCAGATGAACTTTGTTATAATTTTTTCTAATTTCTATGAAAACTTTTTTTGATAATTTTATAGGTGTGGTACTGAATAAGTAAATTAATTTAGATAGGATTGTCATTTTTTATTATATTAGCTCATCCTACCCATGAGTGAGTAATGTTTTCCCAGTTGTTTAGATTTAGTTGTATTTGTCTGAAAAGTGTTTTGTAGTTGTGTTTATATACAATTGTTGGAATTGTGAGAAAACCTTATTGCACAGTTTGAACCTAGCCCTGTAGAGATGGGAAAAGTGACCAGTTGCTGTTCAAGGCTCCTTATCCAAGGACCAGAAACATAGACAGATCCCAAGACTGATCAAGTTTTCTCTTTATTGCACATCTCAGGCAACCTATATGTCTCATCTGAAATCTGGCCCCATAGTGATCAATCAGTTATTGCTTCTATATTTCTTTGATTGCTTACAGACACTTGGGGAGGAGTGGGATCCCTCTTTTTCTGAATTCAGGGAATTGGATTTGTTTATTCTCCCCTCCAATTTGCAAAATCCCTAATCTTTAATCCAGTTAGAATCAGATGACCTAATCTTGTATTGTTTACTTTTAATTAATTGACCCTATTTGATTATTTTTAATGGATAAAAATCTGTCTCCACCTTTATTTAGGGTTCAGTCCTAAACTGAGTAAAGGATCGGCTCCTGACTTGTGGGGCAATTGTTAAATCAATATGCTCCAAAGATCAAAACTTTGTTTTCTCAATCATTTCATCTTTTGTTACATATGATCTCAGAGTGCTCCTTTAGATGATCTTCCTATAACATTGCCCATTAGCTGCTCTCTGCAAGTTATAGATTTAGAGAATTTCCCAACACATTGAGAAGTAATTTGCCCAAAGCAACAGTCAGTATGTGTCATTGATAACACTTTGAACCCAGAGCTTTTGAATCAGAGCTCAGTTTTCAAGCCAAAATGCTATACTGACTCATACTCTACTTATGGACTTACTATAGTGCTTTTTTTATTTACTTGTCATTTTCTAATTTGTATTATATTTATGTGTACACATATAATTTCCCTCTCCAATGATTATTAACTCCTTGAGAACCTTCCCAGTTCCTAGCTCAGTACATTTCTTAACCTTTCCTTCATTCCTTCGTTCATTAGTTCCTTCCTTCCTGCCTGCCTTTCCAAGAAGGGGGACTTCCCACCCAGTCCAGTTTTGGAAGACTCACCCCAGTGGGTGCCCAGAAGAGACACAGAGTCACACATCTGCAGAGCTCCTCTGAGGCCAGGAGGCCGGGAAATATGATGAGCCTGACAGCAATCCCATGAGATGGAATCTTCAAGAGTTCCTGGTTTCCCTCACCTGGTTTCCCTCAGTCAATGCTACTGAACAATACTGATTATGCTCCCCAGAGCGACCACAGGAATCTTGGAGGAGATAGCCACTAATAGAAGGAAGAGCCCAACCCAGGAGGCATAGCCCTTGAGGAACTTTGATGTTTTAAGAATCAATTTCCTGGAAAAGTATGTTTGTTAGTTAGTAGACAGTAGTTAGAAGTTACTGCTTTATGTTTGTCTTTGTTATTGTGTGCGTCTGAGTTTTCTGTGTTTTAAGCATTTCTTTCATGTGGAAGAAATAAATCTCTTTTCTTTACCGGGGGAAAAGGCAAGAAGGAAGCAAGAAAGGAAGGAAACAAATATTTATTGACTACTTTGTACCAGACATTGGCCTAAGTGCTAAGGCTATGACTAAAAGCACAAAGAAAGACAGTCTTTGACCTCAAGGAGCTTACATTCTAATGAGGGAAGACAACACACAAAAGGAATCTGAAAAGGGGAGGGAGGAGATGAAAATATTCCATTCAGGGCATAGTTTAAATGTCCACAAAGTCAGGAATAAGACTAGGAGAGGAATGAAGTCTGACTGGCCAGGACCCTCCATAAAATGGAGACCTCAGGTCACCAGTGGAAGAAAGGGGCAGGCTGTGTGGAGGGAAAGTCCAGCTTAAGCACTCCATAGGGATAGGAGGCTACTCCAGGGTGAGGAGGCCCCAGCACTGATGGCAGTAACAGGAAGAACTAGCAAGAGAAGAGGCATGGTTATGGAATCCATATGGAATGAATGTTGAATAAACTTTCTACTTCCGTGCTGTCATATTTATTTTGGCTATGCCTAATTAACAATCACATCTCTTTTCATGGCCCATGTGCTTTGAAAAACACAAGAGTCTTGGAGTTTATTGACTGGAGGCTCATGATTTGAGTCAGTACTATAGAAAAGCTAAGACTCTGTGGCTGTAAGGCAGACATAATAAGAGTGATTTTCCCCATGTTTAAGAAATATAGACTCTATGAGGGCCTAGTTTATGTGAAGAGTGAATCAAGCTCTTTGTTTATCAAACAGTGACTTTTAAGTTAATCAATCAAAAACTTAAGTACCCCTACTTAGTACCTTACCAGTCACTAAGTATGAGAGTTCGTACAAGTCACTTGCTAGAGTGGGTGACAACTCCAGAGGCCACTGCCCCTTTCCCACCCCCCCACCCCCAGTTCTAGGCAAATTGAAAGACTGGAATTGGTTCCCATAAAGTGGGGCAGGGATAGGAAGTGATAGAAAGTGGAAAAAAGGACTATAAAAAGTCCTGAACTTCCTGTCCAAGGGACTTCTCCTTGAGACTTCTCCTTTGGAGTTCTTCTTTGGAGGACAGCTCCTCTGGGTTTTTGGGCTTTGACTTGGAGCTGGTTTTTGGGCTTTGACTTGGAGCTTTGGGCTTTTTGACTGGAGTTTTTGACTTCAGGACTTTGACTTTTGGTTTTGGAACTTCTTCGAGTCAGGGACTTTCTTGTTGGATTCACTGCTGCCTCGATGAGCTTAGCTCATGAGGGTTTTTCTGCATTAGGACCTTGCCTGGATCCTACCTGGCTTGCTGGTGAGTGACTAGGATTCCCACAAGGAGATTGGAATTCTGCAGGGAGTGAGCTTCATTTCACAGGATCAGCATTTAGGGAAGGCTAGGCATCCTTACCTCTTTCCTTTCAACATTTCCCTCTTTTTACTAATATTCCAATTAAACAAATTTGTTAAAAACTGCTAACAGTTTTTCTGACTTAAGGGATAATAATCAGTGACCACATTTTTATAGCTCTCTTATTTAGTCAAAACATCAATTTAACCATTATAGTTACTACATTGGTAGAGCAGGTGATTGCCTACATAATTCATTCTTACCACCATACTGGTTAAAGAGATCTTTCCATGTTGACATAATGCCCCTTCTAGAGGGGCTTCCCTTCTCTCCCCTCCCCTCCCCTCCTCTTCCCTCTTGGGACTAGTAATTGTTTTTAAGCATGCTTTTTTTCTGTGAAAGACTACATTTGATGAATCTCTCTTATTTCTCATATACTCTTGCAGTTGACCCTGTTCCATTCAGTTCCTTCTGTCCCTCTGTTTATAGCATGAGGACATTAAGGAAAGCTCAGTCACATAGCAGAGAGAGTGACACAGGTTGGGATCCTCACCTCTGCCCAGCCAGCCCTGTCCATTGTTAAAGAATTTTCTCTCTTTTCCTGGAGGCATAATCACTAGACATTCATATGTTTCATAACTGTACTTCCAAATAGTCTTTCAATCTGTCCCCCCAGAACAGGAGCCTAATCTGTTATAAAATCTAGTGATGTATCCCACTAATAGAAGGTTTTTTCCCTTATATTTTGAAGGACTTTCCATTTAGTGTTTACATAGTAACAAGAAAATTTGCTGCCTAAGAAAGATCAGGGTTAGTGAATGGAAATAGGACATTCCAGGTGAGGGGATGGAGATTGGAAGGAGGAGGGTACAGAAAAGCATGGTAGATGGTAGGGAGGTCGCCAACATCAAATATGTTCATTTTGCTGTTATTCCTTCTTCCACACCTACAATTTTCATTCTCTCTGAGTCATCCTACACTTCATAGAGTTCACTGCTTTGCTGAGATTTTCCCTTTTTTTTGTTATCCCTTTTTAAGTTCATGGTCTTGAATGCTTCCTTCAGCTATCTTATTTCCAGTTTTATAGATAGCAGGCCTTCCTTTGGCTAAGTGGTCCCTGAAACCTCCAGTGAACTCCTTTCTTCCCTCAGTCTTGTGGAGTCCCTTTGTTGTTGTTCAATTGTGTCTGACTCTGTGACCCCATGGACCATAGCTCTCCATGGGGTTTTCTTGGCAAGGACACTGGATTGGTTTGCTATTTCTTTCTCCAATGGATCCTTTGAAACTCTAGCTTGCTTTGAAACATGACTTAAATGTCACCTTCTCTGAGACATTTTGTCATTCACCTAGTTTTTAGCTTTTCTATTTGAAATCACTTTGTGTTATACATATACTTTGTATTTACTTTAATCAAGATTTATAAACTGCTTCCTACATGTCAGAAATGTGCTAGGTAGTGGAGATACATAGGAAAAAGTGAAATAGTTCCTTTTCTCAATGACTTTTGGGGGAAACATATACAAATATAAGTAGATACAAAATATATAAAAAGTAAATGTATAAAAAAACAGCTAGATGACATAGTGGATAGACTATCAGCTTGGAGTCAGGAAGACCCATTTTCCTCAGTTCTAATCTGGCCTTAGTCACTTAGTAGCTGTATGACCCTGGGCAAGTGACTGTAAAAATGGAGATTTTGAACCCTAGACTCCAATCCCCAGAACTCCTTGGTATTTCCCAGAATTCCCTATAATCTCACCTGAGTCTCCACATAGGTGAGATCACAATTGGTATTTAACTGGCAGTAATGCCTACCATGCTCTCTTCTCTTCCACTGCAATGATGTAGCAAGTAAGCTAAGTACAGGGATTTTGAATGGGCTACTCAGCCATGGGCACATGGTTTTTATTTTGTATCCTTAATTTCTAATAATCCTTAATAAACCTCATAAAATATAATATTTTCATTATTAGAGATAATTTAATTTTTAAAGTTTATGGCAACCACTCAGACAAGAACTTCTCAATTTTTTTTTTAAGATAGCCTAGATAATTTTTTTAAAGCCATGTTTCTCCTGCCAAGGCTCTCTTGATTCAGCTCACTCCTGCTGCCTGTTTCTGCCTTCATCCATCTGTGCCTGCCTCTGCTCCGGACCTGCTTGACCCAGATCACTCTCCCACCCCGGCCCCAGCCCCAGCAACTCTACTCCTCCGAGCCAGATCACCCCAGGCCAGCCCCAGGACCCAGGCTGCTTGTAGCTGCCCTTGTGTCTTCGGAATCACAAACCAATTGGTAAAAACTGGTGGGTTCTTTCCTTAGGTAACAATTAGCCTCCACATGTCAGGGGACTGGGGGCCGGGGGGAGAATGAGGAGAAGGAAGAGACTTTTCCAAACACGAAGTTGATTACTAATATGGCATGTTCTATGAGAGAGCAGTGAATTGTGTATTTGAAAGGATATTTTTTGAGTGCACTGATCCTTTTACTTATTTTACCTGAGATTCAGGGGAGAAATTCATCTCCCTGCAACTCTTTGCCATTTGGACCTGCCCAATTTGAGATTCCTAAAAACCATGTTCTTCCTCAATATGGGGAATTCCACAGTATTGACAAAAGGAATCTCAATGGATAAAAAACAAAACAAAGCAAAAATGAACTTTAAAGAAATTGGAGGTTTTATTTTTAAGGCTTTTTAGACTCCAATGTTTTATAAACATCTCTGTATTTTATTGCATTTTGCTGATTGCTTTGTTTAAGATTTAATTTTGTTGGTTTCAAATTCATATATTAATGTATTCAATACTATTCTGTTACACTGAATCATTTTAATGTACTGGGTTTTAACTACTGTTACATTCTGTTGCTTTTCCCCTATAACTATACTGAACAAACATTATTGAATAAGCCCACATATAAACACAGCCTTTTCTATTTTGACTTTGTAAATTGTCACATAGAGAATGGATGGACTTCATCAAAACTGGTTAAAATTGTATAACAACCTTTGGAAGATTTAATGAGCTAAATATCTCAAATTGATTTTAAGGGGTCTTCAAACATGATTTTTAGATTTTTTTCAACAACTCTGATCATTTTGCCTGCTTCTAACAGGAGGTAAGGTCCATTTTAGTAGCTGAAGTGAAATATAATTATAATTCCCACCTCCCACATTTATAAAAATGTGAATGGATGGGACATCACAGTCTCATACTAAAGGAGCTGGGAAGTTAATCCCAGGGCATGGTACCCCTGGATGGGTCCCAAAAAGGAAGCATCTCTCATTTATAACTCTTCAGCTCACTTTACCTTTTCATCAGAATGATCTCTGGATTTCTTGATGATGTTCTAGACCCAAATAAGTTTTACTTTGTTTTAAAAATCTCAGCCAAGGTTGAAACATTGCTACACCTGAAAAACTTGTGACAAGTATGCATTTATTTAAATGTCATACAGCAGACTCATATAAAAAATGATAGTGGGTTTGTTTGCTATTATAATTAACTGGGCTATTGTGGATTTTGGGGATATTGATACCTTTTGAATGTGTATTACCTGTTGTACTACTGTTCTTTATAAAAAAACTGTTACTTTGTGAAAATAATTTTGTACTCACATGGCTGACACAGTGTGTCAATGATTATAAGCTATATTTTTGAATTTTTAAAACTTTATTATATTTTTCTTGCATGTGCAATATACTATTTCAGTATTTTTTCTTTCCTTTTATACTTGAAGCAAATGTCACCAGTATTAAGATTTTTTTAACTTTTTTTGATTTTGTAGTAATATAAGTTTAAAATATAAAATACATTTGCTATAATGTCAATGCATACCCAAAAGCTTGAGACTATAAAAATAATGCCATTAATTATTTTTTTTTAAATCATGGGATTTTGCTTAATGATTCTGTCTGATTCCAGGACAAGAGAATACAAAAAGAGCTATTGCACAGTGCCAAAGAAGCACAAAGCTAAACTGCATAGTGCCAATCGAACACAAGGTCAAAGAGACTGACCAATCCCAATGGGGTTGATGAAAATTTTAAGCCATGACAAGAGGACTTGTACGTGTTTGGGGTTCAAGGTTGCAGCTGTTTAACATGTGTTAAAGGCAGGTCTTCCTTGTTCCACATTCTACCAAGTATCTCAAACTTGGCTTCTACCTGGCTCCTAAAAATCTAGTCCATTTCCTGTCTTTCATAGTGTGGCAACTTTCTGTAGTTCTGGCTACTGATTGGGTAAATGCTTAATTGCTTATATCATTTTAATTGGGCCATGATTCAAGGACCTGTTATAGATTTATGTTTCCTTCACATAGAATTTTTACACATAAGACTTTGATAGTCTATATTTCATCCAGAAATTATCTTTTTTATTTGGATTTTTTTGATGTTTTTGATTTCTCTTCCAATTGATTCATGTACCTCAGAATTCAGCCATGCATCCCTGAGTGATCCCTGTGTTTTTCAATCACCCTCTTCAGGAGGGGGATGTATAAATTATTATTATTTTAAATTACAAAGTTTAAATTCCTTTTGAGAGTAATTTTAGGTTAAGAAACATGCTACCTCTCCAAATCCAGAAAGTTAACTGTTTGGAGAAGACACCATGAAGATGCCTCCACAGACCACATGGTGCACCAGAAGATCCAGAGTGAACTTTGGGGTGTGGTGATTTGAACTCTGTGGGGTTTAAATGCATTTGTTTTATATGCATACTTTCATGTCAAAGGGGACTGGCCCCTAACTGACTTTTTGTCAATGCACCTAGCAATTATTGGTTTTGTTTTCTTTTCCTCTTATCCTAAAATTATTGTAATTTCCTGGCTAGTATGTTTACAAGACCCATTGGAGAGACTAGTCTTCCTCAGGCCTCAGGGAGAATATAAAAATGGAGATTTTGAACCCTAGACTTCAATCCCCAGAAGTCCTTGGTATGAGCACATGGTTTTTATTTTGTGTCCTTGATTTCTAATAATCCTTAATAAACCTCATAAAATATAATATTTTTATTATTAGAGATAATTTAATTTTTACATTACTTAACCTCATTTGCCTTAAATTCCTGATCTGTAAAATTAGGAAGTGGCAAACCACACCAATATCTTTGCCAAGAAAACTGCAAAATGGGGTCATGAAGAGTGGGATATGATAGAAGATGACTGAACAACAAAACCCACAAAAATGTATAAAATGAGGTGAAGGGGGTACCAGCTACTGGAGGGAGGAAACAGTATTTGAGCTGAACGTTAAAGGAGGTTAGATATTCTAAGAGGTGGAGGAGATAAAGACATATATTCCAGTTATGGGGAACAACCTATGCAAAAGCATGGAACAGCATGTTATATTTAGGAAACAGCAAGAAGGTCAGTCTGGCTTTACAGTATTGTGTGTGAAGGGAAGTAATGTGAAATAAAGCCATTAAAGGATGTCAGACCCAGGGTGTTAAAGCCCTTAAATACTACCCAGATGAGTTTGTATTAGATTGTTAAGGGAATAGGAAGCTATTGGAGCTTTTTGACTAGGAGAATGATGCTGTTTGATTTTTCCTTTAGGAATATCGCTTTTGACAGTAGGATGGAGGATGGGTTAGAGAATGGAGAGACTTGCTGCAATGAGACTAATTAGGAATCTCTTTTCACAGTCCGTTTGAGAGATGACGAGGGCCTGAATTAGGCTAGGAACTGTGTTAGTAGAGAGAAAGGAAATGTTTTTAAAAAACAACTCCTTATAAATTGTAAGTATGGAACCTGGAGTACCCCTTTATCAAATATGAGGGCTCAGAAAATTGAACCCACTTTCAAGGCACCCTGTGAATCTACAACCATTTAAAACCATAGCTTGTGAGCCCCCAGTGATGTGTTTAGTTTTTCTTTAGTCAGTTTAAGGACACAATAATTTCAAAGGAAAGTCATTTATGAAATAGTATAGCAAGAAAATTTAAAATAGAAAATGCTCCCTATAAGCCTAGGGCATATTCTAGAAATATACACATCACCAATGAGGAGAATATGGGCACATGGAATCATACATGAAGGGTACATGGAGAATACAGATGACCTCGCGCATATGGATGGACAACTTATTATAAGAGGGGCAAAATCACAGTCAGAGCACAGCCTTGGAGAGGCATATCTGATGCTTCAGGATTATTAATGTTATCTGGTACCATCCTTAAATTGCTCTTGTGGGACCTGCTTTCCCCTGAGTATACTATCTCATGTTGTCATGATAACTAATGTCTATGCACATTATCTTGGCTAGTATACTCTTTGCGAATCCCACAGTATCTCTGTTGGGAATATTGCTCTGGTGGTTTCTGGTGGTCTTATTGTGACTCCTTGGGATATAATCCTAATAGGTTATTGCTCTAATAGCTTCTTAGTACAGTGTAATCTCTTGTTGAGTATTGCTTTGAGCAATTAACTTCTTAGTTCATTTGTTCTGGACCACCCAAGCCATCTCAACTCTTATTTGCTAGGGTAGAGTAACTAGAACTTCTCTCAGATGAGGAAAGGGTGATAATTCTTAGTTGTGGCCACTACACCTAGCTAACAAAATACTGGCAGGGCGTCTCCAAGATTTGATCATCCCTGTCCTTTTCAACCACTATCATCCACAGTGGAGATTGAATTCTTCCATTAACTGATCACTACCTAATTTAGGGTTAGACATTCCCCAGTTCTTTTCTGATTTGGTAAGAAAATGAGTTAGAATCAGAACAAAAGGTAAGCTAAAGAGACAAGATCATGGTTCTTTAATCACTGACTGCATTCCATTTTGAATAAGTATTTTGTCTGCAGAAAAGGCTACTTACTGGCTTTGTATTCATATTTTGGGCAGAGGAAGAATCTGTCACTTTGAGGAAGGTCCCTGAAGCCACAGACTTTTACTTTTGTTTTAGTATATCAAGCACCTAGGATGGTGCCTTGAACAGGGAAGAGCTTAAGAAATTTTTTTTCTTCAATTAATTGTTTGACATCTTACTGTATTTCTTAACCACTCTGGAGACTGGAGGCATAGCAATTCCAGTTTCTCTTCTAGAGGTCCATTTGTTGTTGCCTTGTTTTCTTTTTCCTTTTGGGGATTTCTCTTGGCTTTCTTTTATATGATAGCATTGATTCATTATACTGGGATCTCTTCACTTATTCTTATCTTCAGTCTTCTACTAGTTTCCTTGTGAGTCTGTTGCTTCTCCCCTCCCCATTCCCTTTTTCTGTTACTCTATTTTATTTGGCACTACTCAGAGTTGGTACAAAGGAGTGGAGCTTAGTCATAACCACTCACTAAGTTGTCTTGCCAGAACTTTCTCCAGATTCTTCTGACTTCAAATTTTTGGCCATGTTTACCCTAGTAGAAAAGCAGTGTGCTGCTTAAAAAGGAAAAGCACTAGCTTAGGAGACAGGAAACCTAGGTCTGAGAGTTGGCTGTGCCCTTTGGACAAGTTATGTTCCCTTTCTGAGCCTCATTTTTCTATCTGTTATATGTGAGGATAGGAAAGGAGCAGATAATCCTCTTTACATTTCCTTCCAGTTCCAGTGTAAGGTAGGTTTGAGTCCATGTGAGATATCTGTGTTCATTTAGGTGGTCTTAATGAATAGACATGGTTCATTGGTGGCATGGATAGATAGGTTTTGAGACCTGACCCCATCTTTATGGAGAAGAGAGCTAAGACCAATGCATGCTAATGGGAAAGGAGGTCGAAAGGGACAAGCAGGCTCTTGTAGTAACACAAAGCTGGGCAGTCTTTACTCCAGTCTCCAAAAGAGATATCAGGCTAGATATATCTATCTGCCCTTCTCAAATATCTCTGGTCTAGAGGTATGATGCTTTGGGGCACCCAATGCCACTTTTCTTAAGGGGGAGTCCTTAAGATAACCCTTAGTTTATACTTACTAGTGTAACACCTTCCCATTGAACATTAGTTACACAAAAGGCCCTCACAAATAGCAAATAGTGAGTAAACCCCTTTATTCAAACAAACAGCAGCCAGGATGCAAAAAAATCATAAAGCTTAAGATTACTAAAGAATATATAAGACAAAATGTTTTCTTTAGCTAGAAGTAAGATACAGGTCTTAACTCAAACAAGATGAGAGGTACTGGCCTTATTCAAGGAAATCCCTTCTAGCAATCTCTAAGAAGGCAAGGCGGAAATCAGGGATAAGTTGAAGAATTCACTGTCCCTATATGCCTGCTGCTTTTCTATGTGTCTCTCCCAAGGGGTTTGTGACCCCAAAACAATGTGTGTGCTCAGTCATGTCTGACTGGAGTGGTTTCAGCTAGTGGATTAAGGCAAAGAGAAGTTAAGTGATTTACTCAGGATCATGCCACTAGTGAGTGTTTGATGCTGGATTTGAACATAGGTCTTCCTAACTCCAGGCCCAGCACCCTAGCCACTGAGATGCCTAGATGCCCCAAAACCATACACAAGATATGCCACGCTAGAATTCTCTTCTCCAATCTAGAATTACGTTTCCTTTCACATATGCAGACATGCTTACTCAAGATGCCTCAAGCTTGGTTGGAACCCTGGGTACATCTGGGATCTAATCTCATGGAAAATAAGGCTCTAGGAAGGAATCCCAATTGCTGCTGGGGGCTACTTCATATTTAGGAGTTTTCTCTGGGTCTTGGACAAGTATTAACCCCTACTTTATGCCTTTGTTGGCATCTTTCCTGCCATGATCAAAAAAACATAGCACTGGTAGCCATAGTGTAGGATCAGAGAATGTTAGAGTTAGAAGGAATTTTTAAAATAATCTAGTTGCACCATATCATTTTACAGAAGAGGAATTGATGTGGTTCTAAAGAAGTAAAGTGACTTATCAAAATTTTATACAATAAGTTGTAGAGCTAGAAATATGAATTGTATATTTCCCAGCACTCTTGCCATCATGCTAGTCTATAAGGACTACCAACTTTAAAAAAGTAGCATAGAAAATATGTGGAGTAAAATATATGGCTCTGCTGGAGCTCCAAGGGGACACAAATGATTTTATCCTATGAAGTTAGAAGGAGAGAATTAGATTGACAAGATATTTTCAATTATCAATAAGTGATCTATGAAATTCTCCTCCAAGGAATGAAGAAAGGAAAGAGAATTCTTTTTTGTCCATTTTGTGGGACACATAAGCATTGGGAAGCAAGGGAATGAGTAGGTGGGGTAGGAGCTCAGTTTGCCTGGGGAGA
The DNA here is from genome assembly GCF_027887165.1 of Monodelphis domestica. Lineage (NCBI taxonomy): Eukaryota > Metazoa > Chordata > Mammalia > Didelphimorphia > Didelphidae > Monodelphis > Monodelphis domestica. The sequence goes on along the minus strand of NC_077227.1, from coordinate 569,111,687 downwards.
GGAGGTGAAACCTGAGTTGGAAGCAAAGCCAATGTAAATCACAAAGCCAGTTTGGGTTCATACCAGAGTGTCTGTACTGTACTGAAATAAGAATGAGTAGAGGGAGAAGACAGACTGTTAAGCAGAGAGTCAGACAAAGGAGTTTGTGCTCCAAGTCAGAATTCAGGAAGTGCTAGGGAGTTGACTGCTTACATGACTCAACTTGACTTCCTAATGTTCCAGTCATTTTATTGTGACTGCTCATGTTTCATGCCCTCTCTGGGCACTGATCTCTCATCATGTCTGTAGGTGGGGTGTCCTAAAATTTCCTGATTCATCTCCCACTTTTTCTGGTCATATACTTATTTATAAATCTTTTGATTTCTGGTTAATAAATGAAAAAATCTATTAGGTGTTTACTATATTTCAAGCACTGTGCAAAGGTAGGGATACAAAACAAAAAGCAGTCAGTCTCTGCCCTCAGGGAACTTATGTTATTATTATTGTTGTTTTTAACCCTTACTTTCTGTCTTTATATTATTCTAAAGAAGAACAGAAGAGTGGCAAGGGCTTGGTAATTGGGGTTAAGTTTCTTGCCTAGGGACAAATAGATAGGAAGTGTCTGAGGTCACATTTGAACCCAGGACTTCCCATCTCGAGGCCTGGTTCTCAGACCACTGAGCAACCTAGCTGCCTCCAGGAGCTTACATTCTAATGGGGGAAAACAATATCCAAAGGATCCTAGGAGAAGTACTTAGGTTCAGAAAGTTACAGGGTGGTGATGGAGATATAGAGGAGTATATTGGCACATCTCATTTAGAAACAATGGCAGAGTTAATATGATCAAGGTTCATTATTCCTAAACTTGGAGGTAGCTGGTGTTAAAAGGTTATCCATTGGTAGAGGTGAGGGTGGGGATGGAACAAGGAAATTGAGGCTGTGAAGGAAATGACAGGTAAGACAGGAGTGGAGTAAAGCTTGGCTGGAGTTTTTCTTGAAATGGTCTAGAGAAAGGATTTACCAATCCAGAGAGAGGGGCATCTGAGCTGACTTTCTCTAGGTTGGATAAGGTGGCTAGTGAAACTATGGGGAGACAAAAACCAGGAACATGCAATTCTGTTAGTAGGATCTTGATCAGCTGCTCCAAATGGTGAAAATAATTTAGTGAATTATTCCTGTAGCAATAACATTAAACTCTCAAGCTATTGTTCAGGGGCCTTCAGCCTTCCTTGCAACAAATAGCCTGGGAGCTTCAAAGCATTTTTGTTTCTTCATCACATTCTGTGTTGCATCCTATGATATCTATAGAGTTCATTGTCAAGAAGTAATCAAGAATTGTTTCCAAGTTCTCTGTTCAGGCTAGCCCTTATGACACAGGTCCACTTGTCTTGCACCTTGAGAATTGTACTATCAAGTCCAACCACACACAACACAACACCCTTAATGTTAATGTTGCATACGCAGACACAGTAAGTCAATCAGTCAATAAACATTTATTAAATGCTTACCATTGTAAAGATTAAAATTTAGGGAAACTGAGGCAGGTAGAAATTAGTTTTTCTCTGCAAGGAGTATTATATTTTCATGAGGTTTATTAAAGATTAAGGATTAAAGAAAATACAGGATAAGAAAACACGTGCCTAGGCCAGAGAGGCCTAGACAAGATAATCTCACATCATGGAAGAGATGCGTCTGCTCCAAAATGGAAGTCCAAAAGACCCCTCAGTAGGCGGAGAACTCCTTTAAATAATCATTTGTGTTCTCGCCCAGGCAAGAATTCAGTGTGATTACAAAGCACTCTGGGGAAGTGAAGCAAAGGATTCTGGGGATTGGAGTCCTGAATTTGAGTCTATTTTTACACCATGTGCCAGGTACTGTGCTAAATTGTAAGGATACAGAAAAGCAAAAAGAGAGTACCTGTTCTCTAGGAGCTCACAGTCTAATGGGAGAGCCAGCATGCAAACAACTGGGTACAAACATGCTATATACAGGATAAACTGAAGATAATCAACAGAGGGAAGGCGCTATCACTAAGGGTCATCAAGAAAGGCTTCGCATAGAAGGTAGGATTTTATCTGGGACTTGATATAGCAATCATCCAAGTTACAGCCTTTGTATAAATTCAGCATTGACTCTGAAATAATGATGTTGTACTTCAGGGATGGAAGGCATGAGTATTGGCTCTGCAGAGTTAGGGGGTGCTGGCTGTTGATGGAGTGAGTAAGTAAAGGCTTGGGGTCTGGGCTAGTGTTAGATCACCCATTATATTGTTTTGATGGTGCTCTGTGTTTTAGAAGGATGGAGAATTCTTAGGTACTCTATGGGGGCAGGAACAGTCTTACCTAAACTCTATATTCCCACTCCCCTGCCCCAAATCTAGCATAGTCAGAGCTTAATAAATGTTGTTAAATGAATAAATGATGAAGAAATTTAAAAGAAGCAAAGAAACTGTGATCAGTATTTCTCTCATGGCTCCTACACAACTATCCCCAGGATTATCCTCTGTTCCATTTTGGCACCCCCCCTCCCGCCCCATATCAGTTTACCCTCATTATATTTATAGAATCCCACTCTCCAAGCTGGCTGAATGCTACCAGGGAGGCAGTACAAGACTGAGAGCTCCACAGAAATGGGGCCTCCACTGTGAGTACCATTCAAGAGTGATGGAAGATTGTTTAGAACTTCTGTAAGCAGCCCTATGATTCATTTTCCTGATGGCTCCAGATCCTGTTTCATGTCTTTTGTAAGAAGAACACAGGGACAGTTCATTATGACGCTGGAGAGTTAGCTTGATTGCTAAGAGATGCCTGGATGTGGGGTGCCACCTGCAGGTTGCCAAGCAATCTTGAATGGCCCAGTCTCCCAATGGCAGCAACAGCACCTTCCCCCCAGGAATCAGAAAACATCAATTCTCCCACAGTTCAGCCTGGCCAGTAATAAGATCAAGTTAATAATACCCTTGAAAACTTATACAAAGGATGTTTACATCTCTTTGGAAAGGCTTTCATGGCCAGAGTTAATTTAGAGGCAGTCAGTTGGGATGTCAAGTCAACTAGACTGGGAGTCAGGGGAGTTCAAGGTCCAGCCAGGACACTAAATTGCTGTGTGACTTTGGGCAAACCGTGCCCATGTCCTGGGCCTTGTTTCCTTCTCAATAAAGCAAAGGGTTTGGCCTTAGGGACCCCTGAGGTTCTTGCCAGCTCTAATGTTATACAGATGATTCTATGATGTTTCCTTGGAGCTTAGCCTTGGTACATCTCAGGAAGGTTGCTAGATCCTTTGATAAAACCTGGTTGTGAAAGAGTGTTGTTTTCCATTGATTTGTTTTTCATTATTTGCTTTGCCTTAAACTTGATGCCCACTTGCAAAGAGCATAAAATATTTCTTGGCAATTCTAGATGGTTTGAAAATCATTGTTAGGTTTCTTCTTACGATTTCCTTCAGTGAAGAAGAAATCCATGCTTGCTATCCTCCTCCCTAGCTCTGTATTCATCCTACTGCCAATGACTTGATTAGCAGTACTGGGAACTGTGTCAGAAAATAAGGAGGTGTATTCTGGTAGCTTTGGATGCTCCTTTTTATTACCCTGAAAAAGAAAACCACATTTCATATGTTATATAAAATATGTGCACGAAAATATTGGCATGACATAAGGACACATATAATCATGTGGCATTTTGGCATTATAACGATGCTAACTACTAATAATGCTACCAGTTAATATTTATGAGTACTTAAAGGATTTATGAAGGGAGCAAGAACTGATTAAGAACACTAATATATGCCAGAAAATGCTATTAGCTTTGTTATACTATTGTGTTACACTGTTACATTGTGATAAGATATTATATTGTTACATTATAAGTATCTTACAATTATTATCTCAGTTGATCTCTTAACACCTCTGTCTCTCTCCAGGCCGTCTCTCTCTCAATACTATGCTACCATGCTGTCTGTGGATTAGTATGTGGATTGAGTCTAGAAGAACTGGGTTCAGATCTTGCCTCTGAGCCTTTCTGGCTGTAGGAACCTGGGGCTTATCACAAAATCTTGCTGTGCCTGAGCAAGTTTCTAAGGCTAAGTTGCAAAGGAAGAACAAGATTGCATTAGCCATGAGAGACCCTCACCAGACACTCTCTACATTGATGAAATAATAGGTCTGTTTTTGTTAAATGTGTGTGTGTGTGTGTGTGTGTGTGTGTGTGTGTGTGTGTGTGTGTGTGTGTGTGTAGGGTGACTGTGAAGTGCTTATATTCATTTCTTTCTTTGATCTTCCTAATGACCCACTGAGGTAAGCATTCACAGATTTTGACAGAGAGGGAAACTAAGGACACAGAGAACTAAATCAACTTGCCTATCATCACACAACTCATTAGTTGGCCCAACTTAAAAAATGAGAGAGTATTTTGTATAGAAGGTTATTAGATTATCATTAAAATTTTTTTTCTAAGTCTTGGAAACTGTAGTTAAGGTAGCAAGTGATTTCATTTCTCAAATAATTCTATGCCCTGAGACTAAACCCACTGCTTCTTATACTATATCATGCTGTCAGCGCTACTGTCAGAGGTGTTCTCTGCTCATGCCACTATAAATATATGTATATATTGGATGTGACCAATGTGAGAATTAGTTTTGTTTGATTGTATATTTGTTACAAAGATTTTTATTTTTATTTTTTCAAAGAGAGTAGGAAATAATGGGGAGGAAGACAGATTTTTATTCATTGGAAAGAAAATAAAATTAAAAAAAAGTGAAACTTTAGAAAAAAAAGAGTAGTAGGCTTGAACTCAAGAAGATCAAGATTCAAATTCCTCTTTAGTCACTCCTAGCTGTGATTTTTAGCAGGTGACTTAGCTACTCTGAGCCTTGGTTTTCCCAATACAATCTGCTGTTTGGGTCAATTCACTCAAACAACTGATAGTTTTGTGAAACCTTAGCCAAACCAGTTATTTGAGTCCCTTAGTCAATTGCTTGATAAAATTGACCAGTTTTGTATCCTGCTCTCCTCCCAAGCATCAACCATAGTAACTTGCACATAGTAAATAAATATTTGTTAATTGGCCATTTGATTGATTTTTGTTTGTGTCTACACATAGTGTGAATTAGGATGAATAGCTCTTAGTTCTCCTATTTCCCTTCTTTACCAGGCTCTTTAAGACCACACTGTATCTAAGTCAGTAAAGTGAAATAAAGTTATGAAATACTGGCTTTCTTTCTGCAAAGATAGCAATGGATGCTTTGTGAAGCTGAGTTTTTATATGGACTTCCACAGTTAAGTATTGGAACAGAGGCATTTGAATCATAGTCTTGATAAGATAATCTGTGAACTGGTTATTGTGAAGATTAAAATTAACTCTCCCCTGATTGTGAAGATTAAAATTGTAACCCCTGCCTATTTTTAGATTTGAATCACCAAAAGTGTAAACACCCTACTTAGAAGTTGAATATGGAGATCTGCCCATTTTTAGATCTAATCACCAAAGGTGTAATCAGCCCATTCACACTTGAGTGGGGGAGGTCTGTGACCCATGTGTATGATAGTGGATGACGAATCAGAATCGACTGACTGCCTCCTGGGCAGTCCTAAAATAGGACTTCAACTGTGATTGGTAGACATTGAATTAGGGGAAGGCACAGGAAGTGACACAAGAGAAAGTGTCTTTAAAAGGGAGTTACAATTTCCTGAATGGAGTTCTATTGGAAGTTCTTCATTCTTTGAAGTGGAGGCTGGATATGAGAACCTTTTCCTGGTGAGCTGTTCTAAAATCTCTTCCTTTGAACTGACACGTGGTGAGTGAAAAGCTGATTCTTAACTACTGGATTTTCTGAAAAAACTAACCTCAGTAGAGACTTACCTTATCCTCTCTCTGATTTTCTTATTTCACTCTTTCTACATTTTGTAAATAAATTATAAATAAATCTCTTTGGAATGAATTAAATTCCTGATGACCACACTTGTAAATAATCCAGTCCAACCCTTTTAAAAATAATCCCTTTCACCCCTTACATTATACAATTTTATGGCCTGGGAGCTACATTCTAATTTAAGTCAACAAATATATATGCTCAAGGAACAGTGCTGGGTGCTGGGAAGAAAAAAAAAGACCAATATGGGAGGTCTTCTTATCAAGGTGATTACAAAATAGACTTTAAGTACATCAGTTCAGTCAGTCATGTCTGACCCTTCATGACCCCATTGAGGGTTTTCTCTGCAAGAATACTGGAGTGTTTTCCCAATTCCTTCTCTAGCTCATTTTATAGATAAGGAAACTGAGGCAAACAGAACTATGTAAGTATATGAAGTAGATTTGAACTCAGGAAAATGAGACTACCTGACTCCAGGCTTGGAAATCTAGCCACTGCACCACCTAGCTTCTTGTAAAAGAGGGACAAGTGCTAGAAGAGGTCTAACATGGAAAATGAATTCTAGGAAGTCATCTGTCTAGGAAAGTTTCATGGAAGAGTTAGCATTTGAGTTAGACTTTGATAAATGGGTAAGATTGCAATAGGCAGAGATGCAAGAAAAGAGTTTCCAAGTATAAGAGTTGATAGCAATGGAGGAAAGGGCCATCTCATTTTAGTTTTGAGTCAAAGTTATTCAATGTAATACATATAAATGTAAAAGTTTTCTAAATCTCTCAAGGTGATTGCTAACTTGATTTGCTATTCAGTTGACGTGTTCTATAACTAGTTTCTTTACGTTTGTTCTTTTATCTTTCTTTTAAATGAAGTCACCAGAGCTCACTCAGACTCTGATGTTGGCTGTTAAAAATCCAGGCACCAGCTTCCGGGTAAGCATGGCTGCAGAGTAGATGCATCTGGCTTCCCCTCCTCAGACCCAAAGACACAGATGACCTCAAAAGACCCCCCAAAACAAAAGCAACTATCCTCATAAGAATGGAGAGACCCCACACTAAGGTGAAGCAGAAGGTAGGTGGGACTCCAGAATTTCCACAATATAAGGGAACGAAAAGCTGACCCACCCTCCCCCCACCTCCCATGCCTAGGGAGCCAGAGTTTAAGTTGGCACTGGTCAGAATCAACAAGTGAGGGAGGGGCACTGCAGGATTGAACAATGGGCAGCCCCAGGTCTGGGGACCTAAGTAAGACCACCAAGGACCCACCCCTGGGAGTAGTAAAACCTGAAACTAGCACTCTATAATCAACGAGTGCGTGAAGGGATCCCCTGAAGTAAGCAAGAGGTACCCAAAGGTCTTGGGAGTTAAATAAAAACACCAAAGACCCATACCTGAGAGCAATAACACCCGAAACGCAGGCAGTCAGCAGAGGGCAGACCCTGGGCTTCCCCAGGAAGACAGTGCAGCTGCAGAGAATGGATAATTTGCCTGGGGCTAAAGCCTCACCCATACACTGAGAGCCAGCCCTTCTCACTCAGATTTCTGACTGGAAAGGGGAGAAAAAAAACCATAGAGATGGCAAACAGTGCTCAGCTTCCCAACACCAAGAAAAGCAAGAAGAAGGGGGTGACTTTGGACACATTTTATGGAGTGAAAATACAAAATACAGAGGAGATAGAAGAGGAAACACAAATGCTCCAAAACCTTCCAAAAGCAATGGAAATTCTCCACAAGCTCTTGAAGAATTTAAATTGGAAGTTATCAAAAAGATGGAAGCTTTCTGGCAGGAAAAATGGGAAATAATGCAAAAGGAACTCAGCAATCTGAGGGACCAAAATACGCAAATGCAAAAATAGCTCGAAGCCTCAAAAAACAAGTCAGACCAAACTGAAAAGGAAAACCAGTCTTTAAAGGTCAGAATTAGGCAACTGGAAGACAATGATCTTGCAAAAGAGCAAAAATTAATAAAGCAAAGTCAAAAGACTAAGGAATTAGAAGATAACATAAACTATCTCACTGACAAGGTGACAGACCTGGAAAACAGAGGCAGGAGAGACAATCTGAGAATAATTGGTCTGCCAGAAAAGCCAGAAATAAATAGTAATCTTGGCATCATAATACAAGATATCAGCAAAGAAAACTGCCCAGAGATTCTGGAATAAGGGGGAAATACAGGCATTGAAAGAATTCACAGAACACCCTCTACACTAAATCCCCAAAAGACAACTCCCAGGAATGTAATTGCCAAATTCCAAAGCTTCCAAGCGAAAGAAAAAATCTTACAAGAAGCCAGAAAAAGACAATTTAGATATAAAGGATTGCCAATCAGGGTCACACAGGACCTAGCAATTTCCATTCTGAACGACTGAAAGGCCTGGAACATGATATTCAGAAAGGCAAGACAACTGGGTCTTCAACAAAGAATCAACTATCCATCAAAACTGACTATATACTTCCAGGGGGAAATCATGGGCATTCAACAAAATAGAAGATTTCCAAGTATTTGTAAAGAAAAGACCAGAGCTCTGTGGAAAGTTTGACATCCAAACACAAAGAGCAAGAGAAACATGAAAAGGTAAATATGAAGGAAAGGGAAAAGGAGAAAAATGTTATCTTTTTCTTTTATTCAAACTGTCTTCTATAAGGACTACATTTATATCAAATTATATATATTAATATGTGGGGAAAATGTAATGTGTAACTCTCAAAAATTGTATGCATCATTAGAGTAGTAAGAAGAATCACGCATAGGGAAAGTTTGGGGCATCAAGATGATATGGAGAAAGGGGGGTAAAGAAAGAAAAAAGGGGGGATCATTGATGGTACTAAGATATACTCCAAGAAATAGGGGAAAAAGCCTAAATAGAATAATCTTTATCACACAAAGATACAATGGGAAGGGAAGGGGAAGAATTCTCCTATAAGGAGAGGAAGAGAGTTTTTACTTAAACCTTACTTTCAGTGAAATCAACTCTGAGAGGGAAGCGCATCTAGATCCATTGGGATCTTGAATTCTATCTTATCCAACAGGGTAAGGGAGAAGGGAAAATCAAGGGGGGGTAGGGGGGGAAGGGAACACAAAAAGGGAGGGAAGGAGGGGGGAAGGGGGAGGGAAAAAAGGGAGGGGCTAGAAAGGAAAGCATATCAAGGGAGGGGACTAGGGGGACAGATTTAAAGTAAATCACTGTTTTAAAAGGTTATAGCTAAAGAAGAAAGGTCAGAATTAGGGGAGGATATCAAAATGCCAGGGAATCCACAAGTGACAATCATAACTTTGAATGTGAATGAGATGAACTCACCCATAAAACATAGACAAATAGCGGAATGGATTAGAATCCAAAACCCTACCATATGTTGTCTTCAAGAAACACACATGAGGCGGGTAGATACTCACAAGGTCAGAATTAAAGGATGGAGTAAGACCTTTTGGGCCTCAACTGATAGAAAGAAGGCAGGGGTTGCAATCATGATATCTGATAAAGCCAAAGCAAAAATAGACCTGATTAAAAGGGATAGGGAAGGCAAATATATTTTGTTAAAAGGGACTATAGACAATGAGGAACTATCACTAATCAACATGTATGCACCAAATGGTATAGCAAACAAATTTCTAATGGAGAAACTAGGAGAATTGAAGAAGGAAATAGATAGTAAAACCACATTGGTAGGAGATCTGAACCAACCACTATCAAATTTAGATAAATCAAATAAAAAAATAAATAAGAAAGACGTAAAAGAAGTGAATGAAATCCTAGAAAAATTAGATTTAATAGACATATGGAGAAAAACAAATAGGGACAAAAAGGAATACACCTTCTTCTCAGCACCACATGGCACATTCACAAAGATTGACCATACACTAGGTCACAGAAACATACATGTTACATGGCATACAAATGCAGAAAAGCAGAAATAATAAATGTAGCCTTTTCAGACCATAAGGCAATAAAAATAATGATCAGTAAGGGTACATGGAGAGCCAAATAAAAAATTAATTGGAAATTAAATAATATGATACTCCAAAATCAGTTAGTTAGAGAACAAATCATAGAAACAATTAACAATTTCATTGAGGTAAATTACAATGGTGAGACATCCTTTCAAACCTTATGGGATGTAGCCAAAGTAATATTCAGAGGAAAATTCATATCCCTGAGTGCATATATTAACAAATTAGAGAGGGCAGAGATAAATGAATTGGAAATGCAAATAAAAAAACTGAAAATGAACAAATTAAAAACCCCAAAAGAAAACCAAAGTAGAGATCCTAAAAACTAAGGGAGAAATTAATAAAATCGAAAGTGATAGAAGTATTGAACTAATAAATAAGACTAGAAGCTGGTACTTTGAGAAAACAAACAAAATAGACAAAGTACTGGTCAATCTAATTTAAAAAAAAGGAAAGAAGAAAAGCAAATTAATAGCATCAAAGATGAAAAGGGGGAACTCACCTCCAATGAAGAGGAAATTAAGGCAATCATTAAAAACTACTTTGCCCAATTATATGGCAATAAATACACCAATCTAGGCGATATGAATATTTACAAAAATACAAATTGCCTAGACTAACAGAAGAAGAAATAGAATTCTTAAATAATCCCATATCAGAAAAAGAAATCCAACAAGCCATCAAAGAACTCCCTAAGAAAAAATCCCCAGGGCCTGATGGATTCACTAGTGAATTCTATCAAACATTCAGAGAACAGTTAATCCCAATACTATACAAACTATTTGACATAATAAGCAAAGAGGGAGTTCTACCAAACTCCTTTTACGACACAAACATGGTACTGATTCCAAAACCAGGCAGGTCAAAAACAGAGAAAGAAAACCATAGACCAATCTCCCTAATGAATATAGATGCAAAAATCTTAAATAGGATACTAGCAAAAAGACTCCAACAAGTGATCAGAAGGATCATTCACCATGATCAAGTAGGATTCATACCAGGGATGCAGGGCTGGTTCAATATTAGGAAAACCATCCACATAATTGACCACATCAACAAGCAAACCAACAAGAACCACATGATTATCTCAATAGACGCAGAAAAGGCATTTGATAAAATACAACACCCATTCCCATTAAAAACACTAGAAAGCATAGGAATAGAAGGGTCGTTCCTAAAAATAATAAACAGTATATATCTAAAACCATCAGCTAACATCATCTACAATGGGGACAAACTAGATGCATTCCCAATAAGATCAGGAGTGAAACAAGGATGCCCATTATCACTTCTATTATTTAACATTGTATTAGAAACACTAGCAGTAGCAATTAGAGAAGAAAAAAGAAATCGAAGGCATTAAAATAGGCAAGGAGGAGACCAAGTTATTGCTCTTTGCGGATAATATGATGGTCTACTTAAAAAATCCTAGAGAATCAACCAAAAAGCTAGTTGAAACAATCAACAACTTTATGAAAGTAGCAGGATACAACATAAACCCGCATAAGTCATCAGCATTTTTGTATATTTCCAACACAGCTCAGCAGCAAGAACTAGAAAGAGAAATTCCATTCAAAATCACCTTAGACAAAATAAAATACTTAGGACTCTTTGAACTATTTGAACACAACTATTTGAACACAACTACAAAACACTCTCCACACAACTAAAACTAGACCTGAACAATTAGAAAAACATTAACTGCTCATGGGTAGGACAAGTCAATATAATAAAAAGGACTATCCTACTGAAACTCATTTATCTATTTAGTGCAATACCCATTGAACTTTCAAATTTTGTTTTTACTGATTTGGAAAAAACCATAACAAAGTTCATTTGGAAGAATAAAGGATCAAGGATATCCAGGGAAATAATGAAAAAAAATTACAAAGGAAGGTGGTCAAACTCTATTATAAAGCAGTGGTCATCAAAACAATTTGGTACTGGCTAAGAGACAGAAAGGAGGACCAGTGGAATAGACTTGGGGTAAGTGACCTCAGTAAGACAGTATATGACAAACCCAAAGACCCCAGCTTCTGGGACAAAAACCCAGTATTTGACAAAAACTGCTGGGAAAACTGGAAGACAGTGTGGGAGAGATTAGGTTTGGATCAACACCTCACACCCTAAACCAAGATAAATTCAGAATGGGTGAATGACTTGAACATAAAGAAGGAAACTATAAATAAATTAGGTGAACACAGAATAGTATACATGTCAGACCTGTGGAAAGGGAAAGTCTTTAAAACCAAGCAAGACATAGAAAGAATCACAAAATGTAAAATAAACAATTTTGATTACATCCAATTAAAAAGTTTTTGTACAAACAAAACCAATGTAACCAAATTAAGAAGGTAAGCAACAAATTGGAAAATAATCTTCATAACCAAAACCTCTGACAGAGGTCTAATTACTCAAATTTATAAAGAGCTAAATCAATTGTACCAAAAATCAAGCCATTCTCCAATTAATAAGGGGCAATGGCTATGAACAGGCAGTTTTCAGCCAAAGAAATCAAAACTATTAATAAGCACGTGAAAAATGCTCTAAATCTCTTATAATTAGAGAGATGCAAATCAAAACAACTCTGAGGTATCACCTCATACCTAGCAGATTGGCTAACATGACAACAAAGGAAAGTAATGAATGCTGGAGGGGATGTGGCAAAGTCAGGACATTAATTCATTGCTGGTGGAATTGTGAATTGATTTAGCCATTCTGGAGGGCAATCTGGAACTATGCCCAAAGGGCGCTAAAAGTCTGCCCTTTGATCCAGCCAAAGCACTGCTGGCTTTGTACCCCAAAGAGATATTAAGGAAAAAGACATGTACAACAATATTCATAGCTGAGCTATTTGTAGTGGCCAAAAATTGGAAAACGAGGGGATGCCCTTCAATTGGGGAATGGCTGAACAAATTGTGGTATCTGTTGGTGATGGAATACTATTGTGCTAAAAGGAATAATAAAGTGGAGGAATTCCATGGAGACTGGAACAACCTCCAGGAAGTGATGCACTAGCCACAAGCAGAGGACAAATTGTGGGAGTAAAAACACCAAGGAAAAGCAACTGCTTGACTACAGGGGCTGAGGGGACATGACTGAGGAGAGACTCTAAATCAACACCCTAATGCAAATACCAACAACATGGAAATGGGTTCGAATCAAGGACACATGTGATACCCAGTGGAATCGTGCGTCAGCTATGGGAGTGATGAGGGGAAGGGAGGAAAATAAAATTATCTTTGTTTAGAATGAATAATGTGTGAAAATGACCAAATAAAATAATGTTTAAAAAAATCCAGGCACCCCAAGAATATACACGAGAAGACATTAAGGTAGATAACACTACCATGTATAAATGGATCTTACCATTGGATCATAGTCTTTCAAAAAACTCCAATTTTGAATCCTAGGAAGAGAAAACAATTTATGTTAAATTCATAAGGGAGTTCTTATTTCCATTTTTCATAGTAAATTCACTTCCTTCATTGGCATAAACCAATTACCCAATATCAACTCATACTCTACTATCTCTCTAAGACATTTCTATTCGATGTCATCATGAATGTCCTCAAAGTGAGCTTCCTAGATTCCTCCCTCTGTGGGGAGTTACTGTCATAGATGTTCTCTGCTCATGCCACTGTTACATCATATGCATAGGCACATATAAATATGTAGATATATAGATACATACAAGTATGCGTACACATATATATATAATGTTCCAAAAGTCCTTGTGCATATTACCTTTAAAACGCACTAAGACTTTTGGAACACTATGTAGGGGTGTGTGTATGTGTGTGTGTGTATAGAGAAAAGCCATCATATAGAGAAATGTCCCATCATTTCCTTCCAAAAACTTTCAATGGTTCTCTATTGCTTTTAGGGTGAAGTAGAAACTCCTCAATCTGGCATTTAAAGTTCTTTATAGTCTGATTCCAACATATCTTCATGTATGCTTGTGTTCCAGCTTAAAAAACTAATAGCTACTCATTGAACTTAAAAGTCTTCTCTCTCCTGGCTCCAGGAGTAGCTATCTCCCATACTGGGCATGAATTTCTTTTTTCCAGCTCCACTATGTTCTCCGTAAGCCCCATGAACCCTCCAGTTATTGGTTTCTAGTCTTTCCTTAAATAACCTTATCTTTATCGTGTGTACAAGAATTCCCCCAGTAGAATATACACTTCCGAGTAATATTTTATTATTTGTTTCTCTGTCTCCCCAGGGCTCAGAATAGAGCCTTGTATGTAATATAAAGTTAATAAATGGTTATTGCATTGGATTAAAATGATGTTTTACTAAACTAATTTACATTTATGTATTAAATTAAATTTCAGTGAAGACTTCCCCTTCTTTTCATCTTATTAAAAGACCAGACCACTAACTAATTATATTTGTATGGAGCTAACTCTTTTTATTGACATAAAAAAAAATCTATTTTCTCAAATGAAATCCTAACAGATACAAAATAGCTAGAGGGAAATTCAAGCCGGTTGAAATTTCAGATCTTCATGGGTTTAAAAAAAAAAAAGGAGTGCGTATTTAATACATTAAACTTCACAGCTAGAGGAGATCCCAGAGGACATCTAGGCCAATTCCTTTGTTTTTTATAGCTAAGGAAGTTAAAGTCTAGGGGGGATTAGTGACTTGCTTATATGGTTACACTGGTAGTAAAAACAGTATTTGAACTCTGGTCTTTTGGTGCTAAACTTAGCATTCTTTCCACAAAATCTCTTTTACTTTGAATTGGCAGGAAATTTTTGACAGTAAAACAAAGGTAATTGATTTCTGTATTTAATTCTAGTTCTTAGATACATATTCTTCACTTTTCTTCATAAACCTACCCTAACTTGACATTCTAAATGAATATTCATTGACTATCAGAATCTCCCTGCTGGAGAGGCATGGATAGTGAACATCAGAGAATAGGAACCTCTTAGGAGCATAGAAGGGTATGCTAGTCTAGCTAAGCCTCATGTTTTTGAGGTTACTTGGCAGCTAATCAGTAGATTGGATAGAGTTCTAGGGCTAGAATCAGGAAGAATCATGTTCCTAAATTCAAATCTGGCCTCAGACCTGTACCAACTGTGTGATCCTGGGCAAATAGTTGCCTTAGTTCCTTATCTGTAAAATGAACTGGAGGAGAAAATGACAAACCACTTCAGTATCTTTGCCAAGAAAACCCCAACCAGGGTTATAGAGAGTCAGACATCACTGAACAACAACAAAAAAGCTGAAGTTGAGAGAAAGTTGGGAGAAATGACTTGTCCAAGGAAACATGAGTAGAAAGTGGTAGGCCTGAAATTAAAACTGAGTTTTTTTTTAACACTCACCTTCCATCTTCTAATTAATACTGTATATAATTTCCAAGGCAGAAGAGTAGGAAGGGCTAGGCAATGGGGGTTAAGTGACTTGCCCAGAGTCACACAGTGTAAGGTAATTTTAGGAGTGTGACTTAATCTAAATTAATTTGGTCACCAGAGAATATCCCAAATAAAATACCCAAGTCAGTTTGGTAATTTTATGGTGGTTTATTTAATATAGAGGGAAGGAATTAAGGAGAAGAGAGAGGGAGAGGGTATAGGATTTCTCCCGCCTGGCCTTTGCCAGGGGGAGTTCAAAGACGTCTGCCACGAGATCTTTGAAGAAAATTAGAGGCTTTCCGAAGAGCATAGTGTTTGGAAGGTAAAGAAGAAAAGAATCAGTCTAAACTCTGAGAGAGCTCAGTGAAGATGCCTCACCTAAACTAGGCTCCTAAGCTTCTCCCAGTATAGTATCAAGGAAAACTCACTGTCAAAACTGGACAATAGCTGCTGCCATGCCAAGATGCCGAAATGCTCAGCAAGCTGCCACCAGAGCCACCTCTCTGCGGAAAGAGGCTGGAGAGAGGAAGTGATGCAAAATATATAGATGGTTTTTACATCACTTTCCTGTGTCTCACATGTACCAATGGTAGCTTAAGCTTGACTTAGGACAGCCCAGGGGTCTGTCAGTTGTTTCTGATTTTTCATTTGCTAGCACATGTCTGTCATAGGCCATCCTCCTCAATAGTTAATCCTTAAGTAGGGGTGTAGACATTCCTGTTTTTGTTAGACTAAGTAGGGTGGAGTAATCTAAAGTTCACAACGACCAGGAGTGTTTGAGGTCCTATTTCAACCCAATCCCTCCCATCTCTGGGTCTAGCTCTCAATTTACTGAGCCATCTAAATGCCCCCTCAAAGTGAATTCTTGCCAAATGTTTTTTGACCTTAGAGGAAAATGCCCTGGCTTGGTGCTTAATAAATGTATAATGCTAATCCTCCTTTCCCCATAACCTTGTTCTGAGCTTTGCAAACTATAGAATCTAGAGATCTAGAAGGAGCTACTGTTATAAAAGAAGAACTTTCCTTTTTTTGATGGGGTGCTCTGCCTACAAATCAAAGGCTCTTACTAACATATCATGTACACCTACTAGGTGCTAGGAATTTTTTGTTTGTTTGTTTTTTTAAACCCTTACCTCCTGTCTTGGAATGGGCAGAAGAGTGGTAAGGGCTAGGCAACGGGGGTTAAGTGACTTGCCCAGGGTCACACAGCTGGTAAGTGTCTGAGGCCAGATTTAAACCTAGGACCTCCCATCTCTAGGTCTGGCTCTCAATCCACTGAACTATCCATCTGCCCCCTGGTGCTAGGAATTTCTGAAATGAAAAATGAACCAAAAAACAAGACAGTTATTTTCACATATTGGAATATGTACTGTTGATGGGTAGTATAAAACACTTTGCAATCCACTATTCTGAACTTTAAGACAAAAATAAAATAAGTTTGTGAAAAAACGAGATTGGGGCAGTTAGGTGGCTTAGTGGATAGAGAGTCAGGTCTGGAGATGGGAAGTCCTGGGTTCAAATTTCACCTCAGACTCTTTCTAGTTGTGTGCCCTTGGGCAAGTCATTTGACCCTATTTGCCTAGCACTTACTGTTCTTCTACTTGGGAAGTGATATGTAGTATCAATTCTAAGACAGAAGGTAAATTTTTAAAAAATGAGATTAAAATGAGTATTGTACTGGACTGGAAATCAGGAAGCTCGAGTCTTCACCGTGATCTACCATAACCAACTGTATGATCCTGGGCAAGTCACTCCTCACCTTGGAGCCTCTTGAGTTTCAATTTAAAACATAAGGAGATTGGATTATATGATCTCTAAAGTCCTTCCCAGGTCCAACATTCTATGTTCTAAGGTCTCTCCCAGTTCTAGGATTCTAAGCTGTAAACTCTCCCCCTCCTTCCAGTTCTAACATTCTTTCTTCAAAAGTTTCTCCCAATTCCCACATTGTCCCACTCCCACTATCATTTAAATGTTGATCGATCTAGACAATTCTATATTCAAGGCACTGGGGGTATAAGAACAAAAAGGAGGCCCTTCTTGTCCCCAAGAAGTTTACCTGCTACTGGGGGATCCAACAGACACACAGACCACTAAGTAATCTAAGTGGGGAGGGCACTAACACCTTAAGGGGTGAGGCAGGTGGAGATCTGGGGAAGCCTCTCTGGAGGAAATAGAACCTGAAGGGAGGCTCCGGGGAGGAAGCCTGGGGAGGCCATGAATGCATGCATGGAGAGGGGCTTTGAATAATCTCCTCTGTTTTTTACTTGCAAAGCAAGGGATTTAAAACCCAGAGAGAGCTGCAGATGGATGCTAAAAAGCAGGAGGGCTGCCTCCAGCCCAAGAGGAAGGGAAGGGGAGTTTGCTTACCAGAGTCTGTTGCTCCTATTCTCAGCCTCCAGCAGCTCTCTCCACAGGTTGTCCTGAAAGACCTGGTTTGCCTGCTCAGCCTCCCGGCCTTGGGCACCCTGGGTCCGGAGGGGGCTGATGCCTGCTGGCATCCTTCGGAGAGAAGGGGTTGAGGCCATGGCTGAGTCAAGAGGCCTGGGTGACCGCTTCCTGTGGCCAAGTAAGGTGGCGCTCTGGAATGCTGGAGAAGGGCTCCCCATTCTGGACGTTTGTGAGAGAGCACTGTCTTCTGGTAATGGAATCACCTACATCCAGGATGGTAAAGCCAAATTCTTTTCTTAGCGTTTCCTGGCTCCACAGTGGCCAGCTGGGCCTCTGATCAGAGGGTCACAGGATCTGAGAGCTGGGAGGGACCCCAGAGGCATGTAGCCTGATCTGGGCCAGGCCAGAGCCCCCCCTCTGTAACAGCTCGGAGCTATTCTTGAGGGCCTCCAACTTTCCTCTCTGATTCCTCACCTCCAGCCTCCCAGCCCGCACTGAGTCAGAAGTTTGCTGGAATTTAGAGAGAGGTTGACCCTGCCTCTTTGCTGGGGAAACTTGGGATAGCGAGTACTCCATCAAAGCCAAGGGTTGCGTCAGTGTGTTTACAGTCACCTTGGAAACCAGACAAGCTCATGAATATTCACCAGCAAAGGACTAGAAACCTGGCTGTCTCAGAGAAACCAGTCTCTGCTGCCTCCTGGGTCCTTTCCTTGGGAGTCAGAGCATAACAGAACTTTCTTTCTAGAAACAGTAGTAGCGTTTTCCTCCCTTAGGTATAAAGAGCTTCTGGTAGCAAGCTCTAGAGTGACATTGGGCTGGGAGTGGGGAAATTTGGATTCTAGAGTGGCCAGCTGCAGTCATTTAATTTGTATGACAGCATTTTATTACGACTAAACAAACATATAGAGGGGAGATCGAATGCTTTAGCAGAAAGTTCTAGATTTAGAGTTAGAAAGACCTTGGTTTGGTTCTTAGTAATTCTATGGTCATGGTCAAATGACAACCTATGTCAGCCTCAGGCAATTCTCTAAAATTTACATTTACTTAATTTACTAAATCACAGATCCTTCTTTACAGCAAGTTTCTGTGATAAAAGTCTCATTTCCAAGTTATATAAGGAATTTATTCAACTTTATAAAACTAAGAGCCATTCATTTCTCAAATTATCATTTGACCAAAAGATAGAATCAGGGACTCTTCAAAATCAATGCATATTTATTTTACTTCTAAAAATAAGTTTTTATTGATACCTTATCTTTTTTATATTATCATAATTATACTGGGTACCTCTCCCCATTCCCCCTTCCAGAGTGCCATCCCATAGTACAAATAGTATTTTTATTTTATTTATTAAATTTTAATTTTTCATTAATTTACTTAGGGGTTAAACATGTGTTATCATGCAAAACATATTTCCATATTGTTCATTTTTGTAAGTGGGTAATCTTATAAACCCCAAACTCCAAAACATAAACCCAAATAAACAAGTGAAAAATTGTATCCTTTGATCTGCATTCCTACTCCAACAGTTCTTTCTTTGGAGGTGGGTAGCATTCTTTGTCATAAGTCCCTCCGAATTATCCTGGATCATTGTATTGCTAAGAGTAACGAAGTCTATCACAGTTGATTATTCTACAATATTGCTGTTACTATATACAATGTTTTCCTGATACTGCTTATTTTACTCTGCATCTGTTTGTGGAGGTCTTTCCAGTTGATATGGAAATCATTCATCATCTCATATAGCACAATAGTTAAATAGTTTTTTTAAAGACTAAAAGGGCAAAAAAAGGAAAAGAATAAAAGAAAAGAAAAGGAGAGAAAAAATCAGCAGAATTGACCATGTGAGGCAGAAAAGGGGTTATTTTCTGAAGGGTTGGACTGGATTATTTAAGGATGTGATCACCAGGAATTTAATTGATTCCAAAGAGATTTATTTACAATTTATTTACAAATTATAAAAAGAGTGAAGTAAGAAATCAAAGAGAGAATAAGGTAACATATCTAGCCTAAACACTGTGATAGTGAAATCACCTTTAAAGACTGATAGATATATTCATTTAAGGTTACCAAGGAATTCACTTATGAAATTCCTAAATGAACCACTCAAGTCAGAATGGAATTTTATGGCAGTTTAATTACAATGGGAGTAAGAAAGAAGAAGAGAGAGAGAAGGAAAGAAGGGGGCAAGGAAAGAGGTTAACTCAACCTTCTGGCAAAGCCAGAGGGAGTTTAGGCCTTGGAAGGCCAAGGCAGAGAAGGGAATTGGTGCTTTGACTCACGTGACTGATCTGAAGGAAAGCTGCCTGCATGTCTCCTCCCTGCTCGAGCTCTTAGAACAAACTGGTGCCTAGCCCTGTCCACAGGAAGTGCGCGAACTCCAGAGGCTGTTCTCTATCTCACTTCCTGCGCCTCACACGTGCCAATGATGGCTCAAGCTTGGCTTAGGACAGCCCAGGTGGGCAGTTAGTTATTTCTGATTTGCCATTGACTAGCACATGCCTGTGTAGTGTGGGTGTGCACAATTTTGGGTGCTAGACCAAGCAAGATGGAGTTTTAAAAATCACAATACTAAGTAATTTATCTCTGGCCCCCTCACTCAACCCAGGCAAGGGAGTTTAGTCTTCAACTGGATAGACCTAGACCCTTGTAGCCCAGGACCTGGGGAAGTCTCTTCAGAAAAATCCAGCAGTTAAGAGTCAGATTTTTACTCACCCTGTGTCAGTTGTAAAATTGAGATTTGAACTCTGGACTCCATTCCCCAGGAGTCCTTGCTAACTCCCAGAATGCCTTCTAATCTCACTGAATTCTCACCTGGGAAGAGAACAAAATTTTATTTAAAGGGTCTTCCCCATAGGTGGGGGCTCTCTCTTTTGGACTTCCACTTTGGAGCAGATGCGTCTCTTCTGTGATGTGAGGTTATCTTGCCTAGGCCTTTGGCCTAGGCACGTGTTTTTTCTTATTCTGTATTTTCTTTTATCTTTAACCTTTAATAAACCTCTAAAAATATAATACTCCTTGCAGAGGGAAACTAATTTCTACCTGCCTCAGTCTCCCCTAAATTTTAATCTTTACAGTTGGTGTAACCACTTCGGGAAAATGAAATATCTCAATCTTCTGATTTCTTTTCTGATCCTTAGTTCAGCTTTTAATATCTAGTGCCTAGAAATTTTTTTTTGAGCCACATTTCTCTGGCCGAGTTTTTTTTTTTACCCTCGCAAAGCTGCAGTCCCCGAACCAGACCTGTTGCGTTTGCCACCCACCTGGCCCCTGGCTGCTAAGTTCTGTCTGCCTGCTTCTCCTGCTTCTGTTCCTGGACTCTCACCCTCTGGCTCCTGGCCTTGCCCACCCCACGGTCTTTCTCTCGCTCATCTGGCCCACCTGATTCAACCAAGATTGCAATCACCTGGTGACCTGCCTGCTCAACAAACCCTGTTCCTTGGAGCAGATGGCTTGGGACTCATTTCTATCAGTTGGTAACAAAACGGGGGTGGGGTGGGGTGGGGGAGACGGATATTGGCTCCACATGGGTGGCCTGGGCTCCACATGGACTGGGGTAGGAGGAGGTTTCAAAGCAGGGGAGAGAGAAAAGGGAGAGGAGAAGAAACAGATTTTTCAAATAGACTTTTAAGCAATGGGCTATTTAAAAGGATACCTTTTGACTGTTCTGGTAATTTCATTGATTTCACCTGTGTGCCAGAAGAAAGATTAAGCCCAAAGATTCAACTTTGAAGGGACAAATGGGTGGTTCAGCAAACTGAGAGCCAGGCCTACAGACATGCGGTCCTGGGTTAAAATCTGGCCTGAGACACTTCATGGCCGTGTGGCCTCGAGCAAATCACTCAGACCCCATTGCTTAGCCCTTACCACTCTGCCTTCGGACAATAGACATTTAAATGGATAATTAAAAACAAACAAAAAAACCAAAGAACTTTAAAGACTGGAGGTTATAAATTTTAAGGCATTTCAGACTCCAATGGTTTACACAAATCTCTGTACTCTATTGCATTTTTCCTGATTATTTTAAGATATAACTTTGTGACTTTAAGTTCATATATTACTGGATTCGATATTATTCTGTTATACTGTTCATTTTAATGTACTGAGTTTTAACTACTTTTAAAATTCTGTTGTTTTCCCCCTATAACTGTGCTGAACAAATATTATTGTAATTAAGCCCATATATGAAAAAAACAGCTTTTTTTCTATTTTGCCGAGGATAGATGGACTTCAGAACTGGTTACAATTGTTTAACAACCTTTGGAAAATTTAATGTGCTAAATATCTCAACTGATTTTAAGGGTTTTTTAAATATGATTTTTGTAATTTTTTTTTTAACAATCTCTGGTTATTTTGCCTGCCCCTACCACGAGGTAAGGCACATTACAGTAGCTGAAGTGAAATACATTTTATAACCCCCAACCTTCCCGCATTTCTAAATATGTGAATGGAAGTTGGGGCAGTTAATCTCAGGGCATTTGTATCCCTAAAAAGCCTTCAATAAAGGAGCATCTTTTATTTATACTCTTCAGCTCACTACTTAACTTCCACCAGAATGATCTCTAGATTTCTTGATTATGTTTTTAACCCAAGATGAGTTTTACTTTGTTTTAAAAAATATGTTTGAATACCAAGGTTGAAAGATTGCTACGTTTGTAAAAATTGTGACAAAGATCCATCAATTCATAGATTTTAAAAAATGCCATACAGCAACTTATGTGAAATGTGAAAATGTGTTTGTTTGCTATTGTAATTAATTGGGCTATTGAGAATTTTGGGGATTTTGATATCTACATATTTGTAATACTGTTCAATTCATTTGTCATACTCACAGTAGAGCATGGCCAGATATTAAGAGGAAATGGATCTCATTTTAGGTGAGAAAGCCTTGTATTTTATATTTTCTTAGCTGACACAGAGTGTCAATGATTATAAGCTATATTTTTGAATTTTAAAGCTCTTTTATTATTATATTCTTCTTGCATGTGCAATATACTATTTGTTTTTTTTTATTATTTTTTCTCTCCTTTTTATATTTGAAGCACATGTCACCAGCATTAAGATTTTCTTTAACTTTTTGATTTTTCAGAACTATAAGTTTAAAATACATTTGCTAATGCATGCCCTAAAAAGCTTGTGACTATAAAAACGATGCCACTAATTATTTAAATAAATTATGGGACTTTGCTTAATGATTCTGTCTGATTCCAGGACAAGATATACACACAAGAGCCATTTCACAGAGCCAAAGAAAAGCCAATCCAGGATGGATTGATGCACTTCTAGGCCAATACAAAGGTCTTGAACCTAGTGTGAAGACTCGAGGTTACTGTGTTTAACATGCTAGACATAGGCTTTCCTTGTGTCCATACTCACTCTGAAGATACTCACAGATGAGTATCCCCAAACTTGGCTCCTACTTGGCTTCTATAATCTGGTCCCCTTTTCTGCCTCTCATAGTGTGGCAACTTTCTGTAGTCCTGACTAGTGACTGGGTAAATGCATCATTGCTTAGATCATTTTGATTGGGCCCTGATTGAAGGACCTGTTATAGATTTATTTTTCTTTTACTTGGAATTTTTACACTTAAGACTTTGATAGTCTATATTTTAATCCAGAAATTTTTTCTTTTCTTTTGGATTTTTCTGATTTTTTAAAATTTCTCTTGCCAATTGATTCATATACCTCATACCTCAGCCATGCATCCATAAGTGATACTGTTTTTTTAATCACCCTCTTAACGGGGGGAATGTAAAAAATATCATTATTTAAATTGTAAAGTTTAAATTCTTTTTGAGAAGAATTTTAGGTAAAGAAGATGCTACCTCTCTGAATCCAGAACTGAACTGTTGGAGAAGTCACCATGAAGAAGCCTCCAGACCACAAGTGCACAAAAATGAACTTTGGGTGTGGTTGATGAACATTTATTTGTATGTATACTTTCATGCCAAAGGGTACTGCCCCCTAACTGGCTTTCTGTCAATGCATCCAGTAATTATTGGTTTTGTTCTTTTTTTTTCTCTTATCCTCAAATTATTGTAATCTTTAAATTGATTATGTTTTTATGATCCTTTGGGAAAGGACTTCTTCCCAGAGGATCAAATGGGGGAAATGTAAAGTTGAGATTTGAACTCTGGACTCCATTCCCCAGGAGTCCTTGCTAGCTCCCAGAATGCCCTCTAATCTCACTGAATTCTCACCTGGGACGAGAACAAAATTTTATTTAAAGGGTCTTCCCCATAGGCGGGAGCTCTCTCTTTTGGACTTCCCCTTTGGAGCAGACGCGTCTCTTCCGTGATGTGAGGTTATCTTGCCTAGGCCTCTGGCCTAGGCACGTGTTTTTTCTTATTCTGTATTTTCTTTTATCTTTAACCTTTAATAAACCTCTAAAAATATAATACTCCTTGCAGAGGGAAACTAATTTCTACCTGCCTCAGTCTCCCCTAAATTTTTAATCTTTACGCAGTCTAATGAACAGGGTCTCAGGTCCAGTCAATAGATCCTTCTGCCCCTCTTCACCAGCCACAACTAGAAAGCATGAAGAATTTAATTCCTTCAGGAAGTTATCACTCTCTTTTAAAGACATTTTCTCTTGCATAACTTCCTGTGTCTTCCCCTAACTTTACATCTACCAATCACAATTGAAGCTCTGCTCTAGTACTGCCCAGAAGGCAGTTAGTTGTATCTGATTCATCCCCCATTATCTCACACTTGGGTCACAGACCTCCCACTCAGTGATTAAGTGGGATATTTACACTTTTGGTGATTAGATCGAAAAATGGGCAGAACTCCATATTCAACTTGAAGTAGGGTGTTCTAAAAATAGTCAGGGGTTACAATTTAATATTCACAATCAGGGGAGAGTTAATTAATTTCATTGTTATAATCAGTAGAGAGTTAAATTTAATCTTCACAACTAATAAATTGAAAAGGTCTGAAAATCACCTATTAACACCCGTGGATTTACCATCTCTTCCAAATGGTTGGGTAAGACATGTTTTCTCATTTTCTGTATTTGAGTCATGCTTGACTGTTATAATTTTGCTATATCTTCATCTCTCTTTCTAAAAAATTTAAAAATTTGTTTTCTAGATTACATGTTAAAATTTTCAATAATTATTTTCTACATTTTTCAATCCATGCTTTCCCCCCAATATCAATCCCTTTCCCTTCTCCAAGATGGCAGGTAATATAATATAGGTTGTATGTATGTTATTATATAATACATATTTCCAGGTTTATCATATTGGGTAAGAGGACATATGACTTGCACTAGAGAAAAATTTTTGAGGGAAATAAAGTGAAGATTGGTATGTTTCACTCTATATTCTGACTTCATCAGTTCCTTATATGGCAGTGGATTATCATTTTTTATCATGAGTCTCTTTGAGCTGTCTTGAATCCTCGCATTTCTGATAATTGTTAAGTCATTTACTGATGACTGTTGTACTTTCTTGCTGTTACTGTATACAATGTTCTCCTGATTCTACTCACTTTACTTTGCATCACTTCATATAAATCTTTCCAGATTTTTTGGTGATCATCATTTGTCATATTTCATGGCATAATAGAATTCCTTTATAAGCATATACCACAATTTGTTCAGCCATTCCCCAACTGATGGACATATCTTTAGTTTATAATTCTTTTTTGGTTTGTGTTATCTTCTGTCTTAGAACCAATACTGTCTTAGGCAATGGGTGTTAAGTAACTTGCCCAGGATCACATAGCTAGGAAGTATATGAGGTCAAATTTGAACCCAGGACCTCCCATCTCTGGGCCTGGCTCTCAATCCTCTGAGCCACCCAGCTGCCCCCTAGTTTCCAATTCATTGCCTTCACAAAAAGAGCTGCTATAAGTATTTCTGTACAAGTAGGTCTTTCCCCACTATCTTTTATCTCTTTGGGAAACAGATCTAGTAGTGGTATTGTTAGGTCAAAGGTTATGCAAATAACATATGCACAACAAAGGTTGTGATTTTTTGATGTGTGGTGGATCATTCCATTTACATTGTTAAAGATATATATATATATATATATATATATATGTGTGTGTGGGGGGGTGGAGACTCACTTTACATCATTTCATAAAGACTTTTCCATGCTTCTCTATATTCATTGCACTCATCATTCTTTATATACAGTAGTATTCCACTGCATTAATGTTTCATAATTTATTTAGTCAACCTCGACCTATTTTAGCCTGCCTCCCAAGATAGTTTTTTTCCAGTCTGTGGCATCCAACAGCTGAAAAACCTCAGAAGGAGTCAAAGAAACACTTCAGCCAAACCTAAGTGAAAAAACATGGTAGTGCTCCATCCAAAAAGAACATTATAATTCTGGGTAAGAGTTTGCAAGAACCAAGAGCCATTTGGGTGCCATAGGAGCCAAAGTGATTCAGCCACTGGTGGATTTGGGCTGGACATCCAGAATATCCTGGGACTGGGGACAGGAGTGTGGTCTCAGGGACAGAAAGGCCAAGACAAGTCTCTGCTCACCTGCCCACCCCACCATAGCATGGCCCTACATTGGGGCTCTTCTTGATCAGCACCTTGGTCCCTCTCAGTTTCCATTACATCCTGAACTATAGCAACTTCCTTAGACATCCTAAGCCTACAGCAGGCTGGACCTGGACCCCTCTACCTGGATGATTCCTTGTTCCCCTTGTTTGAGTCCATTGTGACTCTGGAGAATGCAGTAGGAAGGAAGCATGCTAAGTAGCTGATCAGTAGACAAGATACTGGAGAAGGCTACTCTGATATTCTGAGTGGCATCTTTCTTGTGATGGCTTCATTATGGTTGTTAGTCCCAGAACATCTGGAGGATGCCTATGGTGACTGACTTCTGACTAGCCTGGCCAGCAGTCACTTCTATTGTCATCCCCATGTATGAGATTTGAAATATCCTTGCCTGCAATTCAAGGTCTGTTTGGCTTGTGTGTGATGCTCCCCATGAAAGTCTTCCTCAGGCTGTGCTTCAGGCTGGTGATGTCACAGATATTCCCCCTCCAATCAAGAGTCTGGCTAGTGGAGTCCCCTTTCTCATAAGTGGATCACAGACTTTTTTTTGTCAATAGCCAATAGACATTTATTAAGCACCTACCACATGCCAGGCACTGTGCTCAGTGCTAGGGCTACAAATAAAAAAAAAAATTCCTACCTTTTAGGAACTTACAGTCCAATTGGTGAAGAAAGAAAGCGGAAAAGAATAAGGGGAATTGCCATTGATTAGTGGTATGAAAGAGAAGACAAAGGTATCCCAGAATAGTACAGCTGGGTGAGAAATGAGATATTTTGAACTGAGCTTAATGGGAAGATTAGGTGACTTGCTCAGGGTCACACAGTTAGTAAATTACTTAGGCCACATTTGAACTCAGGAAGATGTCTTCCTAATTAAAGGTTGAGTATTCTATCTACTCTGCTACCTAGCTGAGTTAGTGTTATGAAAATAATGACCCTAAAGGAAACTCCTAGGACAGTAGTAGTAGCTGTACCTGTGATGATTGAACCCACTCTTGCTAGTGTGGATCAGAGGAGTAATCCCAGAAGGAGTGTTGTTACATTGAAGCTAAAATGATTTGGACCTTTGTAATCATATCCTTCCTATCCATTTCTGTCCTCTATACTGTGTCTTATCAACTTATTTTTATGGATACCTAGAATTTTATAGATACTTAGAAGGAAGTCACTTAAGCCTGTTTGCCTCAGTTTGCTCATCTGTAAAAAGATCTAGAGAAAGAAATGGCAAACCACTCCAAGGATTTTTGCCAAGAAAACCCCAAAAAAGGGTCATGAAAAATTGGACACAACTGAAATGACTGAACTATGACAACAATGTTGTATATCACAGGCTCTTAGAAAGGAAAGAGACCTTAGAAAATATACGTTTTCCATTTTACAGATGAAGAAACCAAGACCCAGAGCATTGTGTTTTGCCAAAGGTTCCCAACTAGTAAGTGGTAAAGGAAAAATCTAAATTCAATTCTGCTCCAGATGCCTAGTATGGCTTGGAGAAAGGGCTTAGTCTTGCATAAAATGCCCACTGGAAGTATTTGTCTAAAATTAGAGGCCATGAGACAGGGACTGTCTGTATTTCCTAGTCTCTTATGTTCTTTCTGAAGGAACATGAAAACAAGTGCTGGCATTTAATGAAAGTGAAAAATCATCATGATAAAGAAATGTGGGGGTGGAAATTACAGCAGAGTTTGAGGACTGGTGCTACTGGCAGGCAACTGGGAACTCATTATTTCCTGTCTGCCATGCCACTGAATGCTCATTTCACCCCAGTTTGGCACTGGAAGTTCATTTCATTTGCTGGTAGCTCAATAACTTTGGAAACCCTAGGATATGATAACATGAGACGAGGTCATGTCTACATTTGGAGAATTTGGATTGGGTAGATAAATGGACAGGATATAGTTGGTTAAGTGACTAGCTGTGAGACCCTGGGTGAAATATTTAACGTCTTAGTCTTGGGCACTCATAAGACTAAAAATTTCCCTTCCCAAAGTTACTGATGTGGAGATAAGAGAAGCCCTATGCATCAGTGTGGGAATCTATTCAAAAGGAGCAAATTTTTAGATCAGCAGCACTTAGGATCATGGGATTTGGTCTTGAAGAATCCTTAGAATTCATCTAGTCAAAATTCACTTTAAATTTAAGGAATCAGGGCAGGTGGGCAGCTCAGTGAATAGATAGCCAGATGAAAGGGCCTGGGCTCAAATTTGACCTCAGACACTTCCAAGCTATGTGACTCTGGGCAAGTCATTTGATCCTGTTTGTCTAGACCTTGTTCTTCTATCTTAAGAGTTGTTAATAAGACAGAAAGTACGGATTTAAAAACAAACAAATAAATATAAGGAAACTACGGTCTAGAGACATGAAGCAAGTTGCCCAAGATCACAAAGGAAATAAATGACAGAGATTGGATTGAAAATCAGGCCCTTTGCTTTCTTAGTCCAGTGATCTTTCCACTATTTTATCATGGTAGAAGGAAACTGTGTTTGCACCATTTTCTGGGGCTGCATTTACTTGTTCAAGGGGAAAGGCATGGGGAAGAGTTCTTATTGCATCTTCTAGCACCCAAGTGGATAGAGCAAGGCTTGAGTCAGGAAGACCTAAATTCAACTCTGGTCTCAGACACTTATTAGTTGTGTGCCTCTGGGCAAGTTGCTTAACCCCATTTGTCTTAGTTTCCTCATTTGTAAAATAGAGAAGGAAATGGCTAACCACTCCAGTATCTTTGCTAAGAAAATTCCAACTAGTGTCAGTAAGAGTCAGACATGACTGAAAAGATTGAAGAGCAACATTAGCTCTCTGGCATGACAATACTGGTTAACAATAAATAACTGTTACAATTAAACTTTTCTAAGAGATTGATTTTTAGATAAGAATATAAGTTAATTGATCATATCAACTTTATTGGTCAGGCCAGTATCATAACCAATAAAGTGATATAGTTCTCTTAAAATCCAGAGATAACCCCTCAGTGGGATCAGGCAGCTTAACAAAGATTTTTTAGGGGCTCATTCCATCCCTTACTTAAGCATCCCAAGGCATCTTTAATTGATGATAGGTAATCATGGGAAACCTATACACAGGAAAAGTACCCTTCTCCCTCTCCTTTATTATTTTTTAAATATAATTTTTATTTTATTCTTAAAAATATTTTACTAAAATTACATGATTCATGTTCTCTCCCTTCCTTATTCCCTCCCCACTCCCAGAGCTGACATGAAATTCCACTGAGTTATACATGTATTATCACTCAATGCCTATTTCCATATTATTCATTTTTGTAAGAAAGTAATCTTTTAAAACCAAAATCCTAAATCACATACCCATATAAACAAATGATAAATCATATGTTTTCTTCTGGATTTCTACTCCTACAGGTCTTTCTCTAGATGTAGATAGCATTCTTTCTCATAAGTCCCTCAGAATTATCCTGGATCAAAACATTGTACACAGAGACTGATACACTGTGGTACAATGGAACGTAATGGACTACTCCATTAATGGCAATGCAATGACCCTGAACAACTTGGAGGAACTTAAGAGAAAAACCACTATCCACATTCAGAGCAAACACTGTGGGAGTAGAAACATCGAAGAAAAACAACTGCTTGAACACATGGGTCGAAGGCATATGGTTGGGGATGTAGACTCTAAATGAACATCCTAGTGTAAACAATAACATGGAAATGGGTTCTGATCAAGGACACAAGTAATACCCAATGAAATTGCATTGACTGTGGGAAGAGTGGGTGGAGGGGAGGGAGGGAAATAATGTGATTATTGTAACCAAGGAATAATGTTCTAAATTGACTAAATAAACTTATTCAAATGGGTGAACAAAAAAAAAATTGTCCTGGATCCTTACATTGTTTTTATTAGCAGAGTCAATTACATTAGATCATCCCACAGTGTTTCAGTTTCTGTATTCCATGTTCTCCTGGTTCTGCTCATTTCACTCTGTATCAGTTCATGTAAGTCTTTCCAGTTCTTATAGAAATCAAGCAGTTCATCGTTCCTTATAGCATAATAATATTCCATCACCATCATAAACCACAATTTATTCAGTCATTTCCCAACTGAGGGATACCCCCTCATTTTGCAATTTTTTTTGCCACCACAAAAAGTGCAGCTACAAATATTATTGTGCAAACAGGTCTATTCCCGTTTTTAAAAATCTCTTTGGGGTATAAACCTAGTAGTGGTATTGCTGAATCAAAGGACACGCACTTGGGAATAATTCCAAATTGCCTTCCAGAATGGTTGGATCAATTCACAACTCTACCAGTAATGCATTAGTGTCCTGATTTTGCCACATCCTCTCCAACATTTATTATTTCTTTTACTGTCACATTGGCCATTCTGCTAGGTGTAAGGTGGTACCTCAGAGTTGTTTTGATTTACATTTTTCTAATGAGGAGGGATTTGGAACATTTTTTTTTCATATGACTATGGATAGTTTTGATTTCTTCATCTGAAAACTGCCTTTTCATATACCTTGATCTTTTTTCAATTGGGGAATGGCTTGATTTCTTGTACATTTGACGTAGTTCCTTATACATTTGAGAAATTAGACCTTTGTCAGAGAATTTTGTTATACAAATTTTTCCCCAGTTTGTTCCTTCCCTTCTAATTCTGATTGCATTGGTTTTGCTTGTACAAAACTTTTTAAATTTGATATAACCAAAATTATTCATTTTAAATCTTCTAATGTTCTCTGTATCTTGCTTGGTCTTAAATTCTTCCCTTCTTCATAGATCTGACAGGTATATTATTCTTTGTTCACCTAACACACTTATACTATTACTCTGTATTTGTCATATACCCATTTTGAACTTATCTTGGTATAGGGTGTGAGATATTAATATAAACCTAATTTTTGCCATACTGTTTTCCAATTTTCCCAGCAGTTTTTATCAAATAGTGAGTTCTTATCCCCAAAGCTGGGATCTTTGCATTTATCAAACACTAGATTGCTGAAGTCATTTATCCCTCATCTATTTCATTGATTCACCCTTCTATCTCTGAGTCTGTACCATATTGGTTTGATGATCAATGCTTTAGAGTACAATTTAAGATCTGGTACTGCTAGGCCACTATTCTTCACATTTTTAGAAATTTAGTTTCCTTGAGATTCTTGATTTTTTTTCTTATCTCAGATGAATTTTTATTATTTTTTCTAATTCTATAAAAAAGTTTTTTGGTAGTTTGATAGGTATGGCACTGAATATGTAAATCAATTTAGATTGCCATTTTTATTATATTAGCTCAACCTTGCAGGAGCAATTAATGTTTTTCCAATTATTTAGTTCTAGTTTTAATTGTGTGAAAAGTGTTTCCATCTCAATTATTAAACACATTCTGTTAAAAGGGAAGATATTTCTTTGGATTTCAAAGGTCAAAGAAAATGCAAAAAGCAGCAGATTAGATGGTATCTCTGACCCAGATTCCCAGATACACAGTAATTCTCCCTAATATAGAAGAATTAATATAGTATATGAAAAATAAATTCCCACATAACCAGTGTAGCAGAGGGTTGATCAAGGGATTCCTCTGAGTCCCCCAAGTCTATTTGGTGAAATTTCTTTGTATAAAGGTGAACTGTGAAGTCTCTCCTTTCAGGTTTTTTTTTTAATCCTTACCTTCCATCTTAGAATCTATACTGTGTATTGTGGTTCCAAGGCAGAAGAATGGTTAGGGCTAGGTAATGGGGGTTAAGTGACTTGCCCAGGGTCATACAACTAGGAAGTGTCTGAGGCCAGATTTGAACCCAGGACTTCCCATCTCTAGGCCTGGCTCTCAATCCACTGAACTACCCAGCTACCCCCTCCTTTTAGGTTTTGAAATGACTCATCAGACTCTGGCCTTTGTAAAGGTATTTTTTTTTAAATTTAAAAATATTTTTCCATGTTTATATGATTCATTTTCTTTCCCTTCCCTCTTCTCTCCCCTCTCTCAGAGCCAACAAGCAGTTCTATTGGGTTGTACAAATGTTATCACTTGATACCAATTTCCATATTATTTATTTTTGCAATAGAGCAATCTTTTAAAACCCAAACCCCAATGCATATACCCAAATGAACAAGTAATAAATGATAAGTCATATGTTTTTCTTCTGCATTTCTACTCCCACAGTTCTTTCTCTCCATTTGGATAGCATTCTTTCTCATAAATCCCTTGGGAATGTCTGGATCATTGCATTGTTACTAGTAGTAAAGTTCTTTATATTGGATAGTTCCACAGTGTTTCACTTTTTGTGTACAATGTTCTTTTGGTGTAAAGGTATTGTAAGGAAGTGTAGGAGACAAGAAGTTGTAGATAACTTGATGGAATTATAGATTGGTTAGCCTTTGGCTGGTTGGAGGTAACTCCATGTTCCTCTTGGTGTCCTTCAGTAGTTGTTTCAAGCCCTTCTCTCTGAGAATAGTCATTATTGGTTATTGAAAAATGAGCCTTCCTTGGAGGAAGAACTTCTCCTAAAAGGGATTTTTTCTTCACCTTTCACCTTCTACTCCTTCCAGAGTAAAGCAAAGGTAGGAGGTGTAGTGGAACCCCAAAATAAAGAGAAGGGGAAATGGGGCAGGATCTAGAAAACCCAGAAGTTTTAGGGGACAAATGAAGGATTCCCCTAAACTGGTCTGGCCAGAGAAGACTGTATCTGATGACCACCAATAAACAGATAAAGATGACATGTGAGCTACACCCTTCTGAGATCTTCATGTCTCCTGATAAACAACTTCTTTAACCTCTAGCCCTTCCCCCAATCATAATATCAACTTCAGGCTTCTACCCTCACCAAAGTAACCCATCCTTGAGGTCACATGTCAGCCTCAAACCCTTCCCAGGGTCACTGAAATCACCACCTCCAGTCCACCCCCAAAGCCACCTGTAAATCACATCTCCTGCCCCCTTGTTTGTCAAGTATTCAGCTCTCCTGTAAAACCAATAACAAGTTCACTTTTTGATTACTTTAAGCAGACAGTCTCCCATTGGGGGCCTCCTCCCTGCCACCAATCTCCCTAATAAACCTTTTAAACTTTATTGGGGTGCCTTTGTAATTCGTTAGGTGGGAAATCCTCACCAATCAGGACAGCTCTTCCCATAACATTTTGAAAGGTGTTGTAAGGCAGAGTGTGGTGATGGTGGCATGATGATGATGGCTAAAGAATGTGCCCTATGTGTGTACCTCTCCTCTGTGGTTGTGTCTGTTCTCCCCACTATTGTTGTATGAATCCAGGATTATGGGAAGAATGTTTTGTTATTACTTATCAACCTTAAAAACAGACAAGCATACAGCTTTGTAGCACAGATTTTTATTCCCTTTGAGAGAATCCAAAACGCCACATGCATGTGGAGGGTTAGATAGACCCAAGGCACTGCCAAGAGACTAGAGGAAGGTACAGGCTTATACAGTGCTTTTTAAAAAAAAAGGGGGGGGGGAAGGGAGTCTGATCTTTTAGGATTACATAATTTGGGAAATTTCTAGCCAGCACTAGAAATATATTGTCAATCTTGAAATGTGGTAGGATGCAACTTTGATAAGATAAAGAAAAGCATGGGTGCCATCAGGAAACCCAGACCTTCTGGGGATGGAACATTGCAAAGTCATCACCATTCTATAATCTTAATAAAAAACAAACAAACAAACAAACAAACTAAACCATTTCCTAGTCTTTATTTCCCCCAGTTTAAGTTTGTTTGCTTGTTACACTCAATTTGCCATGTACCTCCCTCTTTCCCTTCCCCTCCTTGCACTATATGAGGTGTCATTTGACCACATATACATATATATATTTCTAATTATCTGTTCTTTTCTGGAGGCGTACATTCACAGTTGTTCTTCAAACAATCTTTCTGTTGCTGTATATGATGTTCTCTTAGTTCTATTCCTTTTCCTCTCCATACTATTATATAAGTTTTACTTTCTTTGC
This sequence comes from Monodelphis domestica, assembly GCF_027887165.1. NCBI lineage: Eukaryota > Metazoa > Chordata > Mammalia > Didelphimorphia > Didelphidae > Monodelphis > Monodelphis domestica. The sequence continues at coordinate 569,077,707 of NC_077227.1, read as the reverse complement.
TACTTTTCTTGCTGAGTTTACTTGTCTTGTTTGGTGACTCTGAAATCCATATGGATTATTCTTGAAGTGGCAAGGATATGTTAGGAGAATCTAATTGGGTGTCCTTAGAATAAAGTCCCATAGGAAACTTTCCTGGACGTTTAAGGAGGACCATCTATGGTGCAGGAACCTCTAGAGAATTTTGGTATTCTCTTGTTTAGAAATGGAAATTTACACCATTTCATCAGACCCCAGTGGATGGTCTTATGCACCAATGGAATCATAGCAGTGCTTTCACCCAGGACAATTATTTTCTCATCTGAGAGTGAAGGAGTGGTGCATGGCTGACCTCATATCTTAAATCTTTGTGGGCTAGGAGAATTGGCATATGTGAGGCCAGTCTGAATTGGCTTACCATGGATGAGAGCAGCCTCCTTCCATTGGCTATACTGCCATATGTGAAGTGCAAGTTTAAGAGGTCTTGAAGTAACAAGATGTACCTTTTTAGTCACTTTTCAAAATAAGACTGGGGAAACCCAGTAATTAATATACAATGCTTTATTGAGAGAGAGAGAAATATGGGGCACTTCCTCAAGTCATTGACCTAAGACAAATGGTGCATCTCCCCCATTTCCAAGATTTACAGAAAAATTCCTTATTTATGGGAGAATCCTGATACAATCAAGCCTTCCTAAAGGGATTATAATATTTTTACAATGGTGGGAGACAGAGGTTTTCCTTTTGAATGAATGGAGTAAGATTTACTGAACCTAGGAGGATGAACATTTTATTTTATTTAATTTAAAAAAACCCTTACTTTCCGTCTTGGAATCAATACTGTATATTAGTTCCAAGGCAGAAGAGTGGTAAGGGCTAGGCAATGGGGGTTAAGTGACTTGCCCAGGGTCACTCAGCCAGGAAGAGTCTGAGGCTAGATTTGAACCCAGGATCTCCCATTTCTGGGCCTGGCTCTCAATCCACTGAGCTACCCAGCTGCCCCCAGGATGAACATTTTAAAGATCTTGACTGTTACTGTTTTCCTCAGACCAAAGGAGATAAAGAGATCTTTCTAATTTGAAGGGGATGGAGTAATCTTGTCCTGAAGGGTGAGGGATATCTTGGAGGGACCAGCATTACTAACTTCTACTAGGGCCCTAGGGGTATTGATCTTGGAGATATTAATAACTATTGCCTTGAGAATACACCCTAATTTCTCATTCCACACAGCCAGAACTGATTTTATCTTTAAAACTCCCTGACTGAGTACATCTGAGGTTTTTTCCACATTCAAATCTGAGAGTAAATGGCTCACCTCACAAATGTGCCGCCATGTAGTAAGGAGGGAAGGGTCTGAGGGATACCCCCCCAGAACCCTAACTTAGGCCATCAGATGTTGGGGTTTGGGCCTTTTCCATTTGTACCTTTTTAGTTCTAGGTGTAGGGAATGGAGTCTCAGACCTGGGGATCCAAAGGCATCCAGAAGTCTAGGAGGGTGGCTGGGCATGGATTGGGATCAGAATGGAAGCTGGAGTTTTTGGAGCAGTATCTAGCTGTATATTTGTCCTCACTCTCAAGGAGCTCACAATCTAATGGGAGAGACCACAGGCAAACAACCATGTAAACTATATACAGGATCAATAGGAATTAAAATCCTCAAGGAAGGCACTAGAATTAAGAGGAATTGGGCACATTTTCCTGTGGAAAGTGGGAAGTTAGTTTCTCCTCTTTCCTGCTGTGCCACACATCGGAAGGCCCAATCTTTAGGGGCTCAGGATGCGTTTGCATCTTCCCACTCAACGCCTTTGCTACCCATCCCTGATTAACACCCACTTCTCCCATGTTTCAACTGTGCCAGTCTTAACTCCAGAGTGAGGCGCTGCTACCACCCAGTGGCGACTGAAAGAGCACCTGCTCAGATCTCCAGGCTAGTTGCTGCAATTTTTGCTGGCCATTGGCTTCTGGGCTTGGACCCCAGGACCTCACTGCTCTCTGACTGCTAACATAAGTTTTTCTATGTCACTGGTCATTGTGACTGCATTAACCTGCCGCCTTCTTCTTTATAGCCCTTATTGCCAAAGCTGGGGACATGGGGCGGGGGAGAGGGTCTTTTCCTGCCCCAGCTCTCTCTCCCACTACAGTGGTTTTACTTCAAGGTTGGGCAAAACCTGGTGGTGAGGGAAGACCTGTATAGTAATACAAAGCATCTGTGTAATGCTTTAAGTTTGCAAAGCACTTTACAAATAGTAGATCATTTGATCCTCATGACCACCCTGGGAAGTACATGCTATTATTAGGCCCATTAAAAAAAACAAAACAAAAACCCTTACCTTACAACTTAGAATCAATGCTGTATATTGGTTCTAAGGCAGAAGAATGGTAAAGACTAGGAAACAGGGTTAAGCAGCTTGCCTAGGGTCACACAGCTAGGAAGTGTGATCCAAATTTGAACCCAAGACCTCCCATCTCTAAGACCCGAGCCACCTAGCTGCCCCTATGCCCATTTAAAAAATTAGGAAACTGAGGCATACAGGGGTTAAATGACTTGCCAAGAGTCACACAGTTAAGTAAATATCTGTGGTTGGATTTTTTTTTTGCTTTTAATTTTATTATATACTTATATACAACAAAAAAAATAAAGAAATGAATGCAAAAATGTGCAAAACTACAAACTCTACATTGTTTATAATTTGTTTAAAAAGATGTGAATTATATAAATGTGTTAATATGAGTATCCTTTGCTTTTGAGTTCCTTTTGGGTTTATTTTACTTTAATACTTTTATCTTGATTTTGTGTCTATTTTAACAATGTAATCATGGTATGAATTATTCTTATTCTCTTTTCTTTTCTTCATATATTTCCCTTATTTTCCTTATATTTCCAGTACGTTAGATTTAAAATGGTTGAGGTCTTAAACTGTAGTGATTAAAATGGTGGAAGATATAAATTGTGATAGATATAAGAGAGGGTGAGTAAATTTGACCGCAGAAATATGTTTCACTACAGTATCTTGGTTTTTAAATCAAATATAAGGTGGTTGCCAGGGAAATATTCCCAATTATTCAATTACCCAAGTCAACTGGGTTTATAGAGATTTTAATTAATACAAATGTGGAATTAAAGAAAGAGAGAAAGAGAGAAAAAGGAAATAAGTATGAAGGGCCTTAAGCCAACATGGCCTAGACCTGAGTCTTAAGAGAGAGAGATCAGTCAGTCAGTCTTTTAACACTCACCACAAGGTCTGTCTAAGCAAGGATTCTAGTGACACCAGGCCAGCTCCATCTCAGCTGACTTCACCAGAGAGAATTCCAGCGGGCCTCTCTCCAGAGCCTCCAGAGGGACAGAGTCCCTTCAGAGGAGCTCCAGTGAGATCTCCTTAGAGATTGTCCTCCAAGAGCTTCCCTTCTCCAGAGCCTCTCTCAAGAGATTCTTCCCAAGCGATCCTCATCAGAGATCCTCCAAAAGGATTGTTTTCTCCTCAAGAGATTCTGCTTCTTATATAGGAGGTTTTTCTCCTATGTCACCTCCCCTAAGTCCTTACATCTACCAACCATTGTAGACGTTTTCCAAAGGACTGCCCATCTGAATTCTTGCTAAGTCGACAAATCTCCTCAGTAAGTCTGAACCAGAAAAAATGCTGCTGTGTCGACTAATCTCCTCAGTAAGTCTGAACCAGTGAAAACACAGCTGAGTCAACTAATCTCTTTAAGAGAAAACTTGTCCGACCCTTTTAGGTACCTAGCATCTCACTGTATCAATTCTAAAAAACAGGCATGGCTCAAAGAACTCCTTGCCTTATTATAAGCATGGGTCCAAGTACTTTCTTTGTTTAGCAAGGAATTTTCTTCCCTAAAGCAGTCTTAAGTACGGGTGGAGTAGAGGTCCTTCCCATAGCAAGGAGTTTTCTCATCAAAATGGGGAATGTTCCCAGTCCAATGGGGAAAAGTATTTGTTACTTCTAATAGCGCAATACAATTCAATCAAATACCACCATCTATTCAGCTATTCCTTCCAATCATTGTATTTGTGTTATTTCCAGTTATTTTGTCATTACAAACAAAGCTTCCATGAATATTTTCATATATACACAGCTTTTTACCCTTTCAATAATGTCCATAGGACCTAATCCTAGTAATGGGAACTAGGTTAATAAATATGAACAGTTTTACAGCTTTTAATATATATATTTCAATCTTGTTTTCTATAAAACAATTGTAGTAATGTAATATTAGGTTTGTTTCTCCATGTTCCTATCAACATTTAATTTGATTGACTTAATCAATCTGGTTCTCAGATAACATACATTACCAGGTCTGTATTTAGCTAGATTGGTCCTTAGGCAGCACACACAGTCTGTTGCTAGGACCATATTCTTTCCAAAACCAAGTCTTTCCAATTTGTTCATACTCAGTGGAATTTTTGTTCCAATGCACAACCCATCAAGAATGAAGGATTACCTCATAATATGATGACTGTCAAAATAAGGCTTTTGCAGAATATTTATGTTTTCTAAACCATTGTTGTTCTACCAGAAACCGTGTCTCGATTACATGTATGCTCAGATAGATCTACTGCAAGCCTCCTGTGGGGGTCCAATGCATGCCCCACACTCAGAGTTTCAGAGAAAACAGTAAGAGAGAGGATGATTCACTCTACTAGAAAATCTAATACCAAGCTGTTCCATAGTGTCAAAATTATATAAAAGAACAAATAGAAAATATTTTTTATAACTCCTAACAATTGCTTTACTTTCATTTTTCATTTGTGGCATATTCATCCTTTTCATCTCTAATGCTAATGATTTGGTTTTCTTCTCTCTGACCAGATTAACTAATGGTTTATCAATATTATTGATTTTTCATAAAACCAACTCATATACTTATTTATTAATTCAATTGTTTTCTTACCTTTAATTTTATTGATTACACCTTTAGCTCTTAGGAATTCTAATTTGATGTTTACTTGGAAATTTTAATTAATTAATTAATTGATTTATATACCCAATTTGTTGATCTTTTCTTTCTCTATTTTACTAATGTAAGCTTTTAGAGATAGACTTTTTCCTCTAATTGCTGCGTTTTCTGTATCTCATGGGTCTTGGTATATTGTTTCATCATTATTATTCTCTTTAATGATATAATTTATTATTTTAATCATCCATTCTTTAACCCACTCATTCTTTAAGATTAAGTTATTTAGTCTCTAGTTAGTTTTTACTTTTTATTTCCATAGTCTCTTATTATACATAATTTTTATTATGTTATGGTTCAAAAAGGATTCATTTGACATTTCTGTTTTCCTATATTTAAATATATTGTTTTTGTGCCCTATTATATGGTCAATTTTTGTAAAGGTGACACATACTGCTGAGAAGGCATGCTTCCTTCTAGTACCATTCAATTATCTCCAGATAGTTATCATATTTAACTTTTCTAAGATGCTATTAATCTCCTTAACTTCTTTCTTACTTATGTTTTGGTTAGATTTACCTAATTCTGAGAGGGGAAAATGATAGTCTCCCCACTATTGTTTTCTATTATTTATTTCCATCTGTAATTTATTTAATTTTTCTTTTAAAAATCTGGATGATATAACAGTCGGAACACACAAATCCAGTACTGATAGTACTTCATTATACACTGAGGCTGGATTTGAATTCAAGTCTGAACTACCTAAACCTAAGACCCCCCAAAACAGAGGAGATGATGGAACCTGATTCTTGCCAGATGTGCTTCCTGATTCCTGCTCTAGTCCTTCCCCTTGTTTAGAACATCAATTTTTTTGGGGGGGAAGGAGAGCTGAGATGAGACCTCTGCTTCCATAGGTGTCGTGAGCTCCCATTAAGGAATTCTCTTTAACAATATGGTTTTGTACTTTTCCTGCAAATGTCTTAGAAAGCAGAAATTAAGTGACTTGCCTAGAGTCACCTAGTTTGTCAGACTCTGAATTGATCCTAGAACTTTCTAACTCCTTGCTCTCTATACACTATACCATACTGATTTAATTCAAAGCTTCTTAGAGAGCTCCCCTGCTCCACTCTTTCTGATGGTGAAGATAAACCAGCTGAGAATGATAATTTCAAAGTGTACCTCCTCCAAAAGGTATCATCTTGTTCCCACCATTCTGAGAGAGTAAAAAAAATGCCTGTTCTTAGAGACCGATCTTCAGCTGCTGCTCTACTCCCCACATACTTTATGATGAGGAAACTGGAACTTGGGAAGCAGTCTTTTAGAAATTCTGAGGCCCAGTTTCCTCATTTATAAAATGAAATGGAAAATTACTTGGCCCAGATCACATTTCTAATTAGTGACACAATTGGAATGAAAATTCAGATCTTCTGATTTAGTCCGGTGCTCTTTCCAATATAATATATTGTCATTTCTGTAATTTTGACTCCTCAACTTTACTTGATATTATGAGGTAATGCAAATAAAGATGGGTTAATAGTAAATTATACAAAAGTTTTAGGCCTGAGGAATATTGTTCTACTCTCCTCAGATCCCCAGTTAGGGCTGTAGCTAGAAATTCTGGTGTTAGGGATGAAATTCTGGCTGTTCTACTGCTGCCTACCCTGTTTCTTTCACAAGCAAATTTAGGCTGCTTTAATTTGCATCTCTTACTAACTGGTTCAATTTTCATTCAAAGGGGTCCCTGATTCAGGGAGAATAGGTGGGCTAGAAGCTTGGAAAAACTCTGTAGTGGTTTGTCAATCTCCCAATCAGCCCTGCCTCCAGATTAAAACCTGACTTCTACCCTTGACCATTTGCTAAAAATGTTCATTTGGAGGATTCCCCCTTCAGGAAGGCTGGACCATGATGGGGTGGATGTGGCAGGATGATGTCATTTAACCTGAGGGTTATATTTTCCTATAAATAAGAGATTTCTTGTAAGCTTGGGCTTTTTGTCTTTTTTTTTTCCTGGAAAATTTATTCTTTCTCTCTTTATCAATAAAGTGTTGTATTTGAAATGGCTAGTGGCTAAAGAGGGTGTACTTTGAAATTTTCAAGGTCCCCTCAATTTCCACTTCACACAGGATGGAGAGGAGCTAGGTTTGAGGGGATCACAGCTCACATAACTGGAGGGTAACAGAGTGCTTGCACCCCTGGTCTCTCACTCTCCCCAGTGGTGTGTGTGTGGGGGCATGGGCATGGCACTTGGTCTGGGGGGGTGAGATGAAGGCTGGGTCCTGGCTCTTCAACTCTAAAAGGTTCCCCATCATTGGCATATACCTTAATCTGGCTTCGTATGGTTTTAATTTCTCTTGTTAGGCCTCTATATTTTGAAACTTTTCAGTCCACTTAGGTTGGAGATTATGAATATTTTGTATTGTAACTTCTTTTAAAACATTGTTGTTCAGTTTTGATTCATAAATGTTTTGATCAGTTTGTTGTGTTCTATGGTTCTGTCTGTAATAATATTCGTCCAGTATAGTTTAATTGCTGAATTTACAAGGGTTTAAAACTAGACAGAACTAGAGTGGGTTTAAATTGTCTCCCTGAAATATACCATATTTTAAATGGATTGTTCTTGCTATTATTGCATTGGTGTCATTTTTTTTAAGTGTTACCTTCTGCCTTAGAACCAATACTATATATTAGTAAGGCTTAGGCAATGGGGATTAAGAGACTTACTCAGGGTCACACAGCTAGGAAGTGTCTGAGATCACATTTGAACCCAGGACCTCTCATCTCTGGGCCTGGCTCTCAATCCACTGAGCCACCCAGCTGCTCCCTGGTGCCATATTTTAAATGAAAGACAGTTTTATATTTGTACCAGATTGTGTGATATTTACTGTTAGTTCATAGGTTCTTGTTACTTGCCATCTATCTCCAAACTTGAGTGAGCAGCTTGGACCTTGGACTTTCTTAGGATTACTTTCTTATCTCTTGTCCCTCCTTTAAACCACAATCTGATCTTGGTCATCTGCCATCATGGCCTCATGGGTCCCACTCAATATTAAATGACCAATGAAATGATATACATTTCATTCAGGAGTATCTTTCGGGTTCTTTTTATAAAAGAAAAAAAAATTATTTATTGTTGCCTAAGAAGTTAACAGATACCAGAACTGACCATACCATAGTTTAGAAAATAAGATTTCCAGTCCTAAACATACTAAAGCACCTCTAGCATACCTTGGAGTATTTAATTTTATTTATTTTATTTCAGCTAAGTTTTCCAAGGTTACATGATTTGTATTGTCTCCCTCCCTTTTCCTATAGTGGACAAGCAATTCCATTGGGTTTTACATGTATTATTACTCAAAACTTATTTCTATATTGTTCATTTTTGTAAGTGGGTAATATAAAACCAAAAACCCTAAATCCTAAATCCAAATAAACAAGTGAAAAATCATATATTTTCTTCTGCATTTCTACTCCAACAGTTCTTTCTCTGAACATGGATAGCATTCTTCTTCATAAGTCCCTCAGAGTTGTCCTGGATCATTTTGTTGCTGTTAGTAGCAAAGTCAATTACATTTGATCATCACACAATCTTTTAGTTACTGTGTACAATGTTCTCCTGTTTCTTCTTATTTCATCCCACATCAGTTCATGTAGGTCCTTCCAGTCCTTATACAAATCAACAATTTCATCATTTCTTGTAGCATAATAATATTCCATCATTCATATACCACAATTTCTTTAGCCATTCCCCAATTGAGGGACAACCCCTCGATTTCCAATTTTTTTTTTTTTGCTACCACAAAAAGCATAGCTACAAATATTTTTGTACAAACAGGTCTATCACCATTAAAAAAAATCTCTTTTGGATACAAACCTATTAGTGGCATGGCTGGATCAAAGGGCATGCATTCTTTTAAGACCCTTTGTACATAATTCCAAATTGCCTTCCATAATGGTTGGATCAACTTACAACTCCACCAGCAATGCATGTGTCCCAATTTTGTCACATTACCTCCAACATTTATCATTTTACTTTACTGTCATATTGGCCAATCTGCTAGATGTAAGTGGTATCTTAGAGTTGTTTTGATTTGTATTTCTTTAATCAAGAGTGCTTTAGAACTTTTTTTTATGATTATTGATAGCTTTGATTTATTCTTCTGAAAACTGCCTATTCATATACCTTGCCTATTTGTCAGTTGGAGAATGACTTGGTTTCTTGTAAATTTTAATTAGTTCTTTATGCATATGAGAAATGATGCCTTTATTGGAGATCAAAATGTTCCCCAGTTTGTTGCTTTCCTTCTAATCTTGGTTGCACTGGTTTTGTTTGTATAAACCCTTTTTAATTTAATGTAATCAAAATTATTCATTTTACATCTTGTAATGTTCTCTTTCTCATGTTTGGTCATTTCTTCTCCATAGATCTGACAGGTAGACTATGTGTGAGATGTTGATCTAAACCTATTTCTTGTCATAATGTTTTCCTGTTTTCCCAGCAGTTTTTGTCAAATCTTGAGGTATTTTATGATCTTTACACATGTTAAATAGTTCTCACAGTTTCCAGGATTTGATTTTCCCATGACAAGCCTAAATTTTTCTCTCATAGACAAGTGTGATTTGATTTCAAGCCATGTTTTTTTCTTGTTCTAAAGCCCTTGACTACTTTCATTCTCTATAGAAATGTCAGAAAGAGTTTTCATTTGATGATGAGCATGGTTTTCCATTCTAGAGCTATTTCTATAATGCTGTAAAAATCACACGAAATTTTCCATTCACAAAAATCCTGCTAGTATCTAGCAGTATGAAAGAGTCAAAGAGAGTATGAATGAGAGAAAAAGTAGCTTGGTGAAAAAAACAATGAAGGAATAGTGGACTCCTTCCCAGGTGAAAGCTGCTTTATTCCAGGGAGGAAATAGCTTTTGCCCCTCACCCTAGGGACTTAGTATTTTTTGGTGTTAACAGCAAGAGCTAGTTTGGGCAATGCCAAAGGTTTTCATCTTTCCTTATCTACAATAAACAAAATGGAGATTGCCTCTTTTCAAGAGTTCATGATGTTTATCCTCTCAATCTCATTAACTCTGATTTGCCACACAAATGTGACTCAGACATGTATGCCCACTTCCAACTGAGCACAGTTGAAATGCTCCCTCCTCAGTGGTCCACCTCTAAATACCCCAGTGAAAACTGGGGTACCTATATCAGCCTGTTGGGAATTCCCTTGTATGATAGTAAACTGGCTGCTGGTACCCAGCAGCTCCCTGTATATTTGGCAGCTCCTTATTTTCAAGACCAACCTAACATATACATATTGCCTCTAGTCCCCCGTAATCTTACAGTTAGGATGATCTGAAACACAGGGCAATCAAGATTGCATTGACCTTAGGGGTACTAATCCCTGAGATCCCTCAAATCTGGATATGAGGACTTGATTGGCTCAGGATTATCAAGTAGGTTTTAGAGATGCCTTAGGCTTGGGCAAGGCTCAGGACCACTATCTTGGATGTCATGACCTAGTTTTATTAGCACACCTGCACAGGCTGATAATCAATTATTTCCCAACTGTTTCCTTATCCTATTTCTTCAGATCCCTCCAGGAAGTGGTCATCCCCTTCTGCCTTCCTAATAGGTCTACAAGAGTAATACCTCCTTCTGATATCTCCAGAGCTCCTATTTACACCAAGAGGTTATTTGCACAGTTGGCAACCTCATGTCCAGATCTCCCAATCAAATTTCACTGGTTGATATACCCTCACTTGTATGGTAGTATGCTGTGACTAGATTCCCAGAAGGCAGGATCTAAGTGGCCTTTAGAGCTAGATAGGACAGGGGAGGAGGGAGAGAACCATAGAGATCCAATTTACCAAAAAAAAAAATTTTTTTTAGGAATTTCACCCCTCTTCCTTGTAGATATCCATGGGTTACTAGCAGAAATAAAAATTCATCTCTATGAGGTTGGTCTGAACAAAAGCTCCATCCCAGTCACCTTAAAGAATACAAAGGACCAGTCCCATTAGGAGCCTCTAATTGAGTTAACTGGGTTGGCAAAAGTTAAGTGTTCTGGTGAATTTTCCAACCTGATGAAACTCTGCAACCCATCCACTCTCTGGACTCCTCTGGGGGAGAATTCTAATTGAAGAGTTACTTAGATCTGAATAGGGAGAGAAGGAAGCACCCAAAGGCATTGGAAGTCAACATTGAATAGAAATTCCAAATGGTTTAAGTAATATCTGCCAGAGAATATATTTTTAATATGTTCAGATTCTTCAGTTTCTCCCTCTTAAGATTTAAGTAACTCCCCAATTTCTATTTTTATTTAGTCTATTCTGGATTTAGGAATGAAGTTATGTCTTAGTCTTTTTCTAAATTGCCATGAACCATGGCAATATCATGTCAAGTTATAGAACACTAGATGGCGCAGTGGATTGAGTGTTGAATCTGGTAGTCAGTAAGACCTGGGCTTGAATGTTACTCTAGGATCCTCTTGTTGAGTTGTTTCACTGGTGTCTCACTCTTTGCGAACCGATTTGGGATTTTTCTTGCAAAGATACTAGCGCAATTTGTCATTTACTCCTCCAGCTCATTTTAGATGAGGAGTTTGAGGCAAACAGAGTTAAGTGACTTGCCCAGGATCACATAGCTAGAGTCTGAGGTCAGATTTGAATTTGTCTTCCTGACTCTAAAGTTGGCACTCTATCTTTTGTACCACCCAGATGCCCACTTAATCTCTCTCAGCTTCAGTTTTTACACCTGTAAATTGAGGAAAATAATAGCAAATGAGATGAAATATGCAAAGTGCTTTGCAAACCTTCAAATGCTATATACACATTAGTTCATAGTATTATTCAAACTGAGGATAAAGCCCTTGCCTATGGATGGCAAGATCTACTTCCATTTTGCTTATAATTCTATTGTGTAATAAAGCATTAAATTCATCAGCCCAGAAAGGAATAATGAACTGGAGGAATTCCATGTGAAGTGGAACGACCTCCAGGAATTGATGCAAAGTAAAAGGAGCAGAACCAGGAGAACATTGTACACAAAGACTGATACATTATGGCACAATTGATTATAACAGACTTTTCTACTAGTTGTAATGCAATGACCCAGGACAATTCTGCTATCCATATCCAGAGAAAGAACTGTGGGAGTAGAAACACAGAAGAAAAATATACAATTGATCACATGGTTCGATGGAGATATGATTGGGGTTGTTGACTTTAAATGATCATTCTATTGCAAATTTTGATAATATAGAAATAGGTTTTGATAAATGATACATGTAAAACCCAGTGTTTGTCGGCTCTGGGAGGGGGAAAAGAGCAAGGGAGGGAAAGAACATGAACCATGTAAGCATGGAAAAATATTCTTAATTAATTAATTAAATAAATAAATAAAATTTAAGAAAAAATAAAAATAAAACTACATAACTTCAAAAAAAGGTCATCAGTCCATTTTTTGCACATTTGTAGTTTGCCCACTTTACTGATAGGTGCCATTTGTGCCAAACCATTTCTAACAAGAGGAACATACATTGTTATTTCTGATTTGTTCTAATGTTATCTTGTCTTCTTGTGATACTACTTTATAAAAGTGTTATCTACAAAAGTTGCCCTATTGTATACTCCATGTCCAACTAATCACCACAAAAGTTTCTAGTAGGGTCACCTTGCAACGCTAAACTGCCCTGAATATTTCTTAGATCATAGGGATAGTTACCTTCACCTGGCTGAGGTCCTAATTCCATGAATTAGGACCTCAGCCAAGCTGTGAGAGCTCCCTTGGACAACTTTTCAGGAATCCCACAAGGCTGAACACATATAAAGTCACTGCTGTACATCATTCTATTTGTCATTCTCTACTTGTTCATTCCCTCTGCCCTGGATGGAAGGCATGGACGATGGGGCAGGCCTTGAGGAGGTTATTATTGCTCATTGTTGTTTTATGACTTTTATTGATCCTATGCCAGGAGTGAAACATTGCAAGTGGTATCCCTGCTTATCTGCTCATTATGCCAAGGTCATCTAACTAGGACTTCAGGAAATTGTGGAGTTTGCAGGGATGAGGTCCTTACAGTTGAATTTGGGTAAAGTCACAATAATCCACATCCCCTAGACTGCAAATGGACACTTTGACTAACAAGAGTGGCAGAGATGCAGGTAGAAGGTCCCATCATTCTCTGAGAACCACCAAGAGCTCGATGCTTCCCCAGAACTTCAGTTCAACAAAATGCTATTATAACCACCAAGGTGAGAAGTGGGATTGGCCCAGAATCTGGGCCTTCTTGTCAGACAGGACCAGGAAAGAGGCTTTTGATGCTAACTGCTAGATAAACTTGTTTGGAAAGAGCCACATTCCTTTGGCTTTATCCAAAATAGCTCTCAGCTAAACTTGTGGCTCACCATTATGGCAAACTGCCATAGTGCCATCTCTTCACTGAAGACTTCCCTAATCCCCACAGTTGTTGGTGCTTTCTCTGTCTGTCTGTCTGTCCCTCTCCTCCAAATTGTATTATAATATACTCATTTGTGTTTGTGTTGTATGCTCCCAATAGAAGGTAAGTTTCCTTGAAGATGTTTTGATCTTATTTTTGTTTATCCAGTCCTTGGGCTAATGTCTAATCCATAGAAATTTTTTGTTGAATTGAATCAAAAAATGATAATGCTCAGTTTGGTGTAGTGGAACTTTCTGGATTTGTACCTGGGTTCCAATTCCATCTGTGTCACTTAAATGCCTCTATGATTTTGAGCAAAGAAGAGTGAAGAGGAAGAAGGGAAGAAGGAGAGGTAGAGGAAAGAAAGAGAAAGATGGAGAAGACTAGAAGAAGCATTCCTGGAGAGCCCCCCCTTTTTTTCTGGTTTCTGGGTCGATTTCTACTTCAGCCAAGAACAGATTTAACGATATCCTCCTGGAACTAAGGCTGTTTCCCATTGTAGTTGGAGAGGGCACAGTGACTCCCATGGGATTTTGTTGGCCACCAAGGAGACTGTTGAGTGTATAGTTGATTCTTTAGATATTCATGCATTTATTTAGTTCAGGCTTCTATGTATAACTGACCAATAGAAATCTTGGGAGCCAAAAATAGGTTCAGAAGTCTCAGTCATACCAAAGAGCACTTACATGAGGGAGCTGACCCTTTAGAGCTTTTAATTATTTTATTATTTTTAAAACTCCTACTAGATTCTATGGCAGATGGCATTTTCTTTAGTCAAAAGGTAAAAGAATGGCAAGGTGCAAATGAATTCTACCTTTAACTCCTGGAGTAAAAGATGGAGCAGCCTTGATATTCCTCACTGCATTCTGGAGATGCAGCCCTGGCTGACCTCTTGCTTCTGACTCAAAGTCAAGAAGTATTTTCTCTAAGAACTGTTGGCTTGGGAATGTACATGAAAGCCTATGATTTTTCACTTGCTTATTTGGGTTTATGTTTTGGGGTTTTGGTTTTCTAAGATTACTCGCTTGCAAAAATGAACAATATGGAAATCTATTTTACATTATAACATACAGATTGAATCTCCAGCCAGCACTGGGAGGGGCAAGGGAAGGACAGAAGGAGGGAGGTAAGTTTGATCACATAACTTAGGAAAACTTGTGTGGAAATTTTTTATAATATATAATTGGTAATAAATAAATTTTTTAAGTGTGTGTTTTTTTTAAATCTGGTCATACAGGAACAACAGGGAAGTTATAAAGAAAAGGAAAGGAAGAAAAAAAATCTTTGCTTTGTTCTCTGCCTCATTCCCACTCTCCTGGCTCCCCCCCCCCTTTCTGATTTTCCTTAATGTTTCTCTCTTCTTTTTCCTTTCCCTCTGCTCCCTCCTTTTCCATTTTCTTCAATTTCCTTCCATTTATTGACTTCAGGTGACCTTGATTAACTCTCTTTCTTCATGTTGCACTTGGAATCAAGGAGACTTCAGTTCAAATTCTGCTTCAAGCACTTACTAATTCTGTGCCAAAGGGCAAGTCACTTACCCTCTCTCTCAGCCTCAGTTTCCTCATATGTAAAATGTGGATATAAATAGCACCTACCTCCTAGGAATGTTGTGAGATAATATATGTAAAACTATATAAATGCTATTATTATTAAGATTGGGAAAAGACACAATTAGAACAATTTATGAAAAAGTTCTTGAGTACTTAGAGGGCTCTCTTGTTGAATTGGTGGTTTTAGACTATTCTAAAGAGAACCTCTAGGCTGCCCAGTCACATGCCCCAGCTTGTATGGGAAGGGAGGGACTATTCAACAACTTTTCATTCTTACAAATAAAAACTTCCCAAACCCATCAAAAGCTGGAGGGTTTTCTGTCCATGAAATGACTTCCTTTGGAGACGCCTTATTGTCTCCATTCCTAGCTATATTCTGTTTGCTTTGAGCCCAGAATAGGGGTGGGGGTCTTTAAAAATAAGTGTGTCTGAATCTGTAAATCAGTCTAGCCAGGTCCTACTGGACTGGGCTGATCATGATGACAGCCTTGTTTGTTCTGGCTGATCTTGGCTTCAGCCTAATATAATCATCTCTCCCCACCAACTCGCCCTCTCTAACCTTCCTCTTGGAGCCCACCAAGAGCACAGACTTTGTGGTTTTGAGACAGGAAATGAGGAGGGCAAAAACACTTCTGTTCTTGATAAAAAGCCAAAGGAAATTGTGGGGGACGGTATGGAAAGAGTGCTCTGACCTCCTTCTTCAACATCAGAAAGGTTATATTGACAGACCTACTAAGAGATTAACCATTTTGATTAAAATGGTTCAGGAAAATCAGTGTTGAGTTCCTTTAGATGTTTTATTTTCTAACAAAGCTACTCAACTCTGAAAACTACTAGACTAAAAAAGAATCACCAAACAATTTTGTTTCTTCTCTCCTTCCTGTTGAAGGAGCCATGGGAACTAGAGGCAAGCTGTTTTCAGAACATTTCAGTGCTTGGCGTCCAAGTGGTCAGACCCTAGGCATGTAGTAAAGTCCAGTCAGGTTAGGGAAAAACAAAGTCAGAAGAGCTGTCCAGGATTCTGCGAAGATGGTGGTGACTTGGCAAGAAGAGTTCAGAGGCCATTCCCAGTGTCCTCTCCTCTATTGTCTCCCATGTCCTCTACATGCTTTGTACTTACCTTTTTGATGTACATGATTTCATCTCCAACAGAATGGGAGATTTTTAAGGACAGGAACCATTATTGGTTTTGCTTTTCTGTTATATTCCTAGTCCTTAGCATAGTGCCTGGCACATAAGTGCTTAATAAATAAACATTTGTTGATTGATTTTAATTTCAATTACTTCTGAGTCTGACATATGGCAACTTTCATAGATTTAGAGCTGGAAGGGACCTCAGAATCCTGTTTATCTCAAAGATGAGGTAGCCAAGGGCTAGAGAGGTTGCTAAGGCTGTTGTTGGGTTCTACAATGGATAGAGTGTGCAGAGTTTAAAGTCAGGAAGACTTGAGTTCAGATCCTCTTTTAGTGATAGCTGTATCATTCCACACAAGTCATTTAACCTCTCTCAGCCTCCATTTCCTCATCTGTGAAATGAGGTTGTTGGACCAAGGTCCCTTTCAATGTTAACTCTATGACTTTATAAGTAATTGTCGAAGTTCATACAAGAAGTAAGACTCAGAGGTGAGATTTGAACTCAGGTCCTCTGACCACAAAATCAGCCTTGAACACTTTGGTCTAGTTTACTCTACTTGATCTTATCTTTGAAACCTGGATTTCTCCTTCCTCAGATCAACCATTTAGCTTGGTGGACTTCAGGTTCCTGTTGCCCTCCTTATAGTTCCATCTTTCCAGGTGTCCAAACTGGCTTGGTCCTGCAACTCCACTTGGATTTTATTTCCTTTTTGTTGAAGTCTAGATCCAGTCCTTTCCTTTGCTTATTGCATCTCTCATAAGAAAAGGCCCCCAGATGACCAAGTCCTCTCCTAGAAATTCTCTAGCTGGCCTTAGTTAGGACAACCTTCTCTGGATTGTGCCTTGCTTTATCTTATGCTGCCTTAGGAGGTGAGACCCAATCCTTCCTCTTTTGGAGGGGCATAGATAATTCATTTTATATCCCCAGTCCTTAGCATAGCACATTTGTAGCATAGTGCCTGGCACAAAAGTGCTTAATAGATAAAAAAGTTTATTGATTAATTTCAGTTTCAAATACCTGTGGGTCCTTCATAGATTTTGATCTGGAAGGGACCTCAGAGGTTTTCTAGTCCAACTGCTCCATCTAACAGATGAGGTAACAGATCCAGAGAGGTTGTTATGGCTGCTGGGTTGCAAAACGAATAGTGTGTGCAGGGCTTAAAGTCAGGAAGACTTGAGATCAAATTCTCTTTTGGCGCTAGTTGTATCACTGTGTACAAATTGCTTTCTTTTTTTTTAATTGAAAAAACTTTAGTTAATTTAGAATATTTTTCCATGGTTACATGATTCATGTTCTTTCCCTCCCCTCTTCTCCCCCACCCCCCGCCTGTAACCAGTAAGCAATTCCACTGAGTTTTACATGTGCCATTGATCAAGACCTATTTCCATATTATTAATATTTGCACTAGGGTACTTGTTTAGGGTCTACATCCCCAATCATATCCACACCGACCCATGTGATCAAGCACTTGTTTTTCTTCTGTGTTTCTACTCCCACAGTTCTTTCTCTGGATGTCTCATAAGTCCCTCAGAATTTCCTGGATCATTGCATTGCTGCTAGTACAGAAGTCCATTACATTCACTTGTGCCACAGTGTGTGTACAAATTTCCTAGCAGTATAGCATCCCGTGGCTGGTCCTGCTCTTTGCCCATAAATCAAGCCTATAAAAACAAGTTACCTACCTTGAGGTAGATGGGTTCATACTTGTGACAGGATAAGAACTAAGCCTGGTCTCTCCAAACAATGACTGTTTCCAACAAGGACTTAACTTTCAGTTTAGAAACATGTATAGGTAATAACATGGGAAAAGATCCCCAGAAAAAGCCAAGAATCTCCTCTGGCAGATGATCTCCCAATTAAAGATTTTTAAGGCTGGGTTGGGAAGATCTGTGGTCCCATCTAACATTCAAGCAACATGAGATTCTGAAGAGTGCTATAGACCTTAAACGACTTGTTCCTCTGATGACCCCTTAGATGGATATGGGGAATTATAGTCACACCTCATCAGCATCACCCCATCTATGAAATGGAATCTTGGACATAGAACAGATGAGTAAACAAATATTCCAAGTTCTAATTCCCTCCTTCACTTTACCCTTCTTTTTTGAGGAAACCAAATTGCTTGGATGGCCTTGGTTTCTCTCAGAACCCTGCCATGAATTTGAAGGGAGTGTGGAGCATATATCCAGGAGCTCCATGTCCTGAGTTTTCTTCTTCAGTTGTGCAGTCTCAGAATTTTAACCAACCATGCAGGTTTTTTGGGAAGAAGATAATACCAAGAGAAAGAAAGATGATGGAATGTTTCATCTATGATGATAGTAGGGACACAATGAAGCCATCCAACTTGTCTTCTAAATGCACACTTTTTTATTTTTTTATTTTGCTTTTTCTAACAGCAATATAGAAACAAATAATCATAAAAAATAAAATTAGAAATTGTCTGTCAGTTATGTAATAGCACTTGGTATTGCTAGGAGATACATGGGAGGCGATCCAGGACTAGAGAAGACATTTGTCAGGATATCTCAGGGTCTCTGGGACACTACGATTTGGCTACTATGGGCATGAAGCCATTAGACAGTGTTATGTAGACACGACAGTGTGTCTGCTGAACATCAGGAGATGCGTGGCGCAGGGAAGAGATAGACAAATTAAGGAAATGATACAAGCAGGAGACACAGTACACAAATTGAGCCAGATGACTGATTACCCTTTATAAATCTGGTGGCTCCATTGGCAGAGGGTTAAGGCCTACATTGAACAATTAAATTTGGGTTGGGGGAAGGAATGGGGAAAAGGGAGGTGGAACTCATCTGTGTAACAATTTGCCCAAGGCAGGGTCAATCCACAAAGCAAATGTTTTAAGACAAAACTCTGGCACAAACAGGAAAGGTGATGAGAATGCCACCATCTCAATGAATGGCTCCTGAAAAATGGAGAATGTTGGGAAGCCTAGTCACATGTCAGAAATTCCCTTCTTTCTCTGAAGTCCCAGAATGCTCTACCTGTGACTCTTCTATGCTCTCGTTCCTTAACGGTAGGTATTCACATACATCTCTATTACTAGATCAAAAACTCTTTGAGGGGGGCATCCAGATTACATTTATTTGTGTAGCCCCTTTGTGCCTAGGATAGTAATCTGCACTCAATAAGTGTGCGTTAAATAGGTGAATTTTTGAATCAACTAACAAGTCAAATCATGTTTTCCCTTCTATCTTAAGGGCTGACTTTTTGCAGTATCTATCAGATGGATCATTGCTCAGAGTATGGACTCAGACTAAAAATAGGACAGCAATTCAATTTGGTCAGGTCCTATCAGATAGGTCTAAAATTGTTCTGGCTGAGCATATGTTTGAGGCGTGTGAGTATACCTGTGAGTGCCTGGGGGGCTCTAATTTCTGTGTTTGTGACTAGAACATTTGTACATGCCTCTAAGTGTGTGAGAGCAGAGAATAGCTTCTCTATCCCATAATAAATTGGGTTTTCATTCATACTGACAGTGCATTCCCCATTGTATTAAAGACCTTTTTCTTCAGGAAGCTCAGGAGTGCCTCTTCAGAGTTCATTAATGTTGTTAGATAAACATTGGAGTTATTATTAAGATAAGTCTCCAGCTTCTACAAAATGCATTCAAGGCAGGACCCTAGTACCAGCCCTTTTTTGTTCTTAGACTTTCCCTACCAAGGGTGTACTTGAGCTACAAACTTCCTTTTATTCTCAGACCAAAGCTCTGGGCATATTTATCTTGTCCCTCTGTTACCTGCTTCAGGTGACAGAAATGGCCAAGTCCTTTGGTTCCCTAGAAAAGTTTGGAAGCAGTTCAAGTCATTGTTTACCAACTATGAATCATTGATTTCCCCCCAAAATCTTAATACCCATCTTCTTTGCTCTTTTCTTTTCTTGTATATTCTAATGAATTCATTACTGATGGGTATGTTTTTCACATAAAGAACATTTTTATAGCCCAGGTTCTTATCTGCAAGGTGTGGGTCTTTTTTTGTCCTTATTAGAGCTATGTTCATGGGTTGGGGGAAATAGCTTTAATCAAGAAATAGAATAAAGACCCATAAAAATGTGTTGACTAGGCAACTAGGTAATTGAATGGATAGAGAAACAGGTCTAAAGATAGGAGGTCTTGGGTTCAAATCTGCCCTCAGACACATCCTAGCTGTGTGACCCTGGGCAAGTCACCTCCATTGCCTAGCTCTTCTGCCTTGGAGCCAATACTCAGTATTGATGCTAAGATGGAAAGTAAGGGTTTAAAAAAAAAGTATGTTGACTAATGCCCTTAGAGCCTTAAAATAAATAAAAAAAAAAAGAGCAGTGGGATGTTGTGCTTAAAGACTGAAAATATAAACTCATTTGCTCTCTGCTGTCCACGTATCATCTGGGTTTGGCTGAGATGTTCCAAACTCAAAAGAGAGGAGTATTTGGTGGAAGAGATGAGGCTGGGAAATCATTTGAGCTGTAATACATAGGCATTTAAGGACTGGATTAAAGAGTTAGGAGTTACTATTGGATGATGACTCTAGTATAAATAGTATTGGCTAAACACACTGCTAAGTAGCTTTAAGAATTTGAGCAAGTTGCTGTGTACTCAAAGCCTTCAAAATAGGGGAATTAGACATGACAATATCTTCAGTCCTTTTCAGCTCTGAAGTCAATGCTTTATTCAACTATTGCTGTCTTGGAGACATTTTGACATATAATGTTACATTAATTTATTTGCGGATTTATTGAGTCTGAGTTCCCTCAGCTGCTGGCCTTCATAATCATGGTGAAGATGGTCCTATGAAAAGAGAAAGCATTTCTTCTAGGCCTTGTGTGTTGGTGTCACCCCAAGCCGTTTTTCCCTTTGGAAAGAATCAATCAGTTACCTGCTTTTAGAAATAACTGCTTAATTCAGTCAAAACAGGGAAACGAGTTGGAGGCACAGAGAAGCTTGGTGATAGCTCATTTTGATTGTCTTTGTGGGAAGGCAACAAAATGGGAGGGAAGATTAGGGAAGTGGTACTGCCAACCTCAATGAAGAGGCATTTGCTGGCATCCACGAGGTGAGCCTGTGGGGACCCTTAGGAGGAAAGTTGAATTCCATCAATTGTGGTCTCCATGTCATCCCTTGAGCAGGAGGGGAGATGGGGAAAAGAAGCAGCAGTACAGGGGCTCTTTGGAGGTTCTAATAGGTATTTTCTGCTCAATGATAGTAAAATCTAGGTTCAGGGTCTGTCCTTAACTTGTTATGCTGGAGGAGGCCCACCAGACTACCTGTCACAAATGATGGTTTCTTCCAATTGCCACCCAAAAGCCTGAGTCCCAAACTGGAAGCAAATTTGATTAGCCGTTCCAGAAGGATCTGACTCTTGGTTTGTAACACCAGCACCCAAGAACATGTGATCCTAGCTATTGGTGCTAGATGCTCTCTTTCCAGAAGGGCCAGTAGAAAGGTATATCTGCTGTTCAACTGTAAAAATGGTAGATCCCAGGGGCAGTTAGGTGGCTCAGTGGATAGAGAGCCAGGTCTCTCTGACTGGGCAAGTCACTTAACCCCAACTGCCTAGCCCTTACTGATCTTCTTCTGTGTTGGAACTGATATTTAATATTGATTCTAAGACAGAAGATAAGGGTGTTTAAAAAATAGGAAAAGTAGGATCCCTGCTACTCATCCAGGAGAATGCAGACTCTTTGAGGGAAGACATCATTATTATTTTTTTTCTCTTTGTATCCACTGTGCCTAGGATAGTACCTTAAGCATAATAGATGCTTAATAAATGCTTATTCAATTGATTTGAATTGAATTGAATATGTGGAGAGCACTTTAGGGTCAACACTGAGGGGACATTGACACTGAAATGGATATTCCAAGCACAAGGATCACCTCCTTATACTTTGAGGGTACAGAATACCTGATGTCCATTGAGATCCTTATGGAATAAGGACAGGGCCACAGTGCCTGGGGCAGAGGGACTTTTTCCTCCCTTTGGGAGCCCTGGCCATAGCACCAGTGATTTCACAGGCACATGGGCATGGAATGGAGGGGAGGCTAGAGTGGGAGGTTGGAAGGAACCAATCACTCATAGCTCTCGATCACTAGTAAAACAGTTTTCTAGAAGAATCACTAAGATATCTAGTGGATAAGAAGTCTTGAAGGCTTCCATGACCCCACTAACACTTCCCTGAGAGTGCTAGATCCCCATTTCAGGTAGATCTGAGTCACCCCCACACAACCCAGCCACTGGACAGAACCAGGAAGCTTCTTAGGGAAGCTTGGCACTGTTCTGGAACCTATATCTCCACACGGGCCTTGCCACACTGCCAAGGGGTATCCTAGCTTGTGTATTTCCCTGTGCCAACCCTTTACTACCACTATTCCCCTTTGGGTGACCTCCACATCTCATTCTCCTTCAGCAAAGGGAGAATCTTCGGGTGTTTATGTTCATCTTCGTTACTCCAATGACCTTAAGTGGTGTGGAGAGGCTGAAGGAGGAAGCCAAAGGGGAATCACAGAAGAGGTCAGATAGCTCATCTCGTTCCTCCAACTCATAGGTGGCATCATTGAGCATCTTCTGGTGGAGGTGGCAGGTCTGCTCGATCTTCAACTTGTTTATGTCACTGCGAAGGCGCATCAGCTGCCTGGCCAATTGCTGATCCTGCAACCTCATCTCTTCCTAGAAGCCAAAAAACAGCAGAGGGTTGTTTGTAAGCAAGAGAAGTTTATCCTGTCTAGAAGAAGGCTTGATAAAGTTAGGGGCTTTAAGTGCATAAATTCATTTGCCCCAGAGATAAAGATACTGAGATATCATGCTGAAAATGGACACGTGATCAAAGTCAGAAACATCAGCAGAGACCTAGTCATAGCAATGGAGACAGATATTGGACACACCAATGTAGCCCAACTCTGGGAAATTGGGGGAGATGGGTCCAAATCCCTTTTCTGGTAATCACATGCTCTGTGATCTTATAAAAGGCTCTCATCTGCTCAGTGTTCCCCATATAAGAAAGGGGTTTTAGATTAGAGTAAAATTATTAGATTAGATAAATTATTAATAAATAATAAATTTATTATATAATATATATTAAATAAAATTAATAAATAATAAATAATAAAATTATTAGATTAGATAAATAGATTAGAGTAAAAATGTCTTACATTTGGGAAGCACTTTAGAGGTTTCAAAGCACTTTTACTGTCATTATCTCAATTAATAATAATAATAGCTAACATTGATATAGTACTTATTATGTGCCAGGTACTATACAAAATGCTTTTAAATTATTATTACATTTGATCCTCACAACAACCCTGGGAGCTAAGTGCTGTTATCATCCTTGTTTTACAGTTGAGGAAACTGAGGTAGACAGAGGTTAAGTGACTTGCCCACATAACTAAGAAAAGTGTGAGGCCAGAATTTCCTGACCCCAGGTCCCAGAATTCCATCCACTGTACCAACTAACTTCTGATGATGTGAGAAAGAATCATGATTTCTATTTTCCAGATGAAGAAACTGAGGCTCAATGCCAGCCTTTACTTTATTTCTTTCATAAGTTTTTTGTTGTATATGTGTTATATGTCTTCAGTCATGACATTGGGAATGTGGAAATATGTATTGCATGAAAACACTGATATAACTTATATCAGACTATTTACTGCCTCGGGAACATGGGGGGCAAGGAAGAGAGAGAAACTGAATCACAAAATGTCTGAAAACAATTGTCAAAAATTGCTTCTATATACCATTTAAAAAATAAGATTCAACAAAAAAGAAAGAAACGGAGGCTCATAAACTTTAAGTGACTTGCCTAAAGTCACGGCTAATTTTTGTCAAAATCAGTACTTATACATAGACCGAACTATTGTTTTGGTGTTCTCTTTTGGTGATATGTTATTAGTTAATGTTCATTGATTATGCTGTGACCTGGCTTCTAGTCCATGTCTTGTCAAGTTAGTTTAGTAACTTTAGGTAAAGCATTCTCTCTCAGCCTCATTTTCCTATTCTGTAAAGGAATGGAGTTTGTGTGTGTGTGTGTGTGTGTGTGTGTGTGTGTTTGTACAATGAAACCAGGAAAATTGTTCAGTTGTTTCAGCTATGCTTGACTCTTTGTGACCCCTTTTGGAGTTTTTTTGACAAAGAAATTGGAGGGATTTGCTATTTCCTTCTCCAGATAATTTTACAGATGAGGAAACTGAGGCAAATAGGGTGAAGTGACTTGCCCAGAGTCACTGAGCAGTAAGGGTCTGATGCTGGATTTGAGCTTAGGAAGATGAGTCTTCCCAACACCAGTGTTGACACTCTCACCATGGTACCACCACCTATGTATCCTAGGTAACAGGAAAACTTAGGTTCAAATCCTGCCCGAGGCTTACATGCAGTGTGATCTAAGATCACATTATTTGGAAAATGAGGATAACCATATCCCTCTCTTCATAGGGATGTTATAAGAACTGAATGAGATAATGTATGTAGAATAACTTGCAAACCATAAGAAATATGTTAAGGTGAGCTGTTCTTTAGAGGTGGAAGGAATTATAGGATCAGGTCATAGAAGTTAGAAGGGCTCTCAGAAGTCATTTAGTCCAACTTCTTCATTTTACCAATGATAAAACCAAGTCCTCCCACATCAGTGAAGTGACTTTTCCAAGGTCATACAGGTAGCAAGGAGCAGGTATAAGATGTAGATTGAGATCCTCAGATTCTAACTTCCCTTTTCATTCCACCACAGTGCCTTTCTCTTTTGCCATTTGTACCTCACCTTAAGGTTTGCAAAATGCTTTGCTTACAGTATCTCATATTTTTTGAACATTCAATGAACAATGAATATTGGGGAACGAGTTAGCCTTGACGATTTCTGTCCCTTCCCCATGCCTTCTGGATGTCAGACTTTCCTCAGAGATGCTTGTGTTCTGGTGTTCTTTGGTCCTTCCAGAATTGTGAACTGACCCTGGGGTCAAAAAGTCTCTCTCATTGGGCTTGGTGCCCATTGCTCACAAGTTTCCTGAGTCCTTCCTCCTCACTGTTTACTCTGCCTCAACTTGTAGAGAGAAATGTTTTGCTGCTTTTATGAAGTCATGGCTAAGCTATGTAGAACACCTTTGTCAAGGGTAAATCTTCCTGGCTGTCAGGGAAGCCAAAGCACGTTTTCCTGCTCCCACTCACTCTCCCTTGGTTTTTGTAGGTCTGTTTTGTCTTAAGAAAACGTACATTCCTAAAACCACTGAAATCTTTGGGAAGAGGAAGCGACTTCAAACTAAGCTCTGTTCTGTCCATTTCACAGACAGATCAAAGAAAGCCATTTGCCCAGGCTCACACAGATAGTTAATAGCAATGCACTGGGTAAAGGTCTTAAACAAATACCTAGTTAGAGTTGGAAAGGGCTTTAGAGGCTTCATTTTATAGACCGAGAAAACTGAAGCCCAGAAGAATTAATGACTTGCACATAAGTATTTATGTATTTGGATTGATGAGTAGATTGATTAGACTGAGTACAGGCTATTTTTCCTATTCATGGTTTCTGTTTTTCTCTCCTGGTCAGGACAAAGGACCCGAGTTCTTGCCAGAATTTGCCTGTTTCAAGCCTTATACTTGGGACTAGACTATTCCCTAAGGCATGTTACTTGGTGATTCTTCACTTTAAAAATTATTTTTGCACCCCATTCCTGGTTCGTTGCTGGAAGTATGTGATGGGCTGCCTTCCTAACAGCTCGCTCTCCAGGTGGCCTGAGCAAAGGCACGTCCCATCTTGGTGGGATAGATTTTTTCAGAGAAAGACAATAGCATTGACTTGGTTCTTAGAGGTGTGGCTTGTTTTCACCAGCTAAACCTTTAATTGACTTGGTGAAAGAAATGTGAAATCTTATTGTGTTAGAGGGAGTAGGCAGTTTAGCTCCCTGTGGCTGGCTGTCCTAAGTATGTGGAACTTCTTTTGCCTTCCCAAATTAATAAGCAAATATTAAGTGCCTACTATGAGCCAAGCTATTATGTCTTAAAAGCACTGAAGAAAAAAAGAAAGAACAGTTCTTGTCCTCAGGGAGCTCATAATCTAATGAGGGTATGTGGGGAGAAAAACATGTAAAAAACTATGTACAAGCAAGATATATACAAGTTCCATCTCAGATGGAAGACATTAGTATTAGGAAAGATGAGGAAAAGTTTCTTGTAGAAAGAAGGTGGAATTTTTGTTGAGACATGAAGGAAGCCAAAGAAATCAGGAGATATAATGAAGGAAGAAGATTCCAGGCCAATGAAAATGCAGAGTGGGGATATGAGATATCATATGTGAGGAACTGCAAGGAGGCCAATGCCATTGGATCACAGAGTATTGGATGGAAAGGAGCTAAGGCTATAAAGGGCTTTAAAAACCAAACAGAAGACTTTATATTTGATCCTGGAGATAATAGGGAGTCATTAGAGTTTATTGAATCTGGGAGAGGTAGAGGGAAGGTATGGTTAGACCTGAGCAAGACTCACTTCGATAGCTGAGTGGAGAATTAACTGGAAGGGAGAGATTTGAGACAAGGAGACCAGTAGGCTATTATAATAATCCAAGTGAGAGATGATGAAGGCATATATTGAACTAGATGATAGTAACTTAAAAGAAGAGAAGGCAGTATATGTAAGAGATGTTTTGAAAGAAGCATGAAAGAATGTGAGGGCAGCTTATGACTTCATAAAATACCTATTATGAAGGACCTAATCTTTTTTGGTTGCAATCCGATCAATAATAATTGTTTGCTTGCTTGCTTCAGTACTTTCCCCCCCTCCCTCTGCCACTTCCACACCCACCTTTTACTTTGAGGCACATAAACCTTAAAATTTCTTAGACTTATGAATGTTGGCAATTTCCCCATTTCCAACATTAGGTAGGGAGGGTCCTTCTCCTCCCTACCTAAGACTACTTTAGGACAGAAACCTTTTGCTAAACAATGGAAAGGGCTTTGACCTATGCTTAAGCATAGAACAGGAAGTTCTTTGAGTCATGATTGATTTTAGAATTGATACAATAGAGATACTTGGAATGACAGAACCAGGTCTTGGAACTTACAATCTCCACCCTACTCAGTCCTAACAGGATTTAGGAAGGGCTGCAGCATAGATCAAAATTTAATTATTTGAGAATATGACCTTCAACAGACATGTGCAAAGGGGCAGACCTCTGGGAGGTCCTGGGTTAAGCTAGAGCCACCATTGGCACAGGGAAGACATGGACAGTGATTGGTAGATGTGAGAACTGAGGGGAGGGAACTGAGATGGTTTCCTTAAAGATAGAGGGGTCTGAGGACTGAGAGGTGGTGGTTGGAGAGGTTTTTCTCTGAGAGGTTGTGCTCCAAGAAGCTTGCTCTGAAGGAGGCTGGAGGTGGAGGCCACTGAGACTGTTTCTCCATTTTGGTCACGTGAGTGATAGGGACTGAACTCTTTTCTTTGCCTCAGCTATCTAAGGGCTTGGGCCTTTTGGCCCAGCCTAAACAGAAGGGGTATTTAAGCCCTATTCCCTTCTCTCCTCTCTCTCTTTCTTTCTTTCTTTCTTTCTTTCTTTCTTTCTTTCTTTCTTTCTTTCTTTTCTTTCTTTCTTTCTTTCTTTCTCTTTCTTTCTTTCTTTCTTTCTTTCTTTCTTTCTTTCTTTCTTTCTTTCTTTCTTTCTTTCTTTCTTTCTTTCTTTCTTTCTTTCTTTCTTTCTTTCTTTCTTTCTTTCTTTCTTTCTTCTCTCTCTCTCTCTCTCTTTCTTTCTCTCTTTCTTTCTTTCTTTCTTTCTTTCTTTCTTTCTTTCTTTCTTTCTTTCTTTCTTTCTTTCTTTCTTTCTTTCTTTCTTCTCTCTCTCTCTCTCTCTCTCTTTCTCTCTCTCTTTCTTTCTTTCTTTCTTTCTTTCTTTCTTTCTTTCTTTCTTTCTTTCTTTCTTTCTTTCTTTCTTTCTTTCTTTCTTTCTTTCTTTCTTTCTTTCTTTCTTTCTTTCTTTCTTTCTTTCTTTCTTTCTCTCTCTCTCTCTCTCAATACCTTTCTTCCTCCTGTTTGTAATTAAACTCCATAAAAGGTTGACTGCTGACTTGAGTTTTCATTTAGGAATTACATAGCTGAATTCCTTGGCGACCTTAAATTAATATATATCAGTCTTTTAAAGTGATTTCCTTGTCACAGGCAGAAGGGGGTATTGGAAAGAATTCTGGACTTAGAGTTATGACACAGCTAGTATCAGATTCCAGCTTTGATGGGCAAATCTCTGAGCTTTAGTTCCTTCATCTGTAAAATGGGGATAACAATGCCAAAGTAACCTTTCAAAACTAACTTGGTTTCATCTGGCATTTTCCCACATGTGGATGTTGTCTCCATTATGAGAAATAAGCTCCTGGAAGGAAAAGACTTCATTACCTTTGTCTTTATACCCCCAATGTTTTAGCACAGTGATCCACATGTACAAAATGCTTAAAAGTGCTTGTTGTTTGATGAATTGATAGTGACTAACTCATTAGGTCATGGTAAGGTGCAGAAGCTATATAAATGCCAACCTATTTTCTGCATGTGTCCAGAGCACAAAATAAGAGCTTTTGAAGTATTCCTGTGTGTAAGGCATTATGCTAAGCACTGGAGATGCAGATGAGAACAAAATAGTCCTTGACCACAAGGATATGATAGTGCTACTCAGGAGGTAAGGAGTTGTTTTGCTATATAGAATCCTTTTTTGTAATGGAATTTGATACAATGGGATTTGTTTTGAATAGGAGGGAGGTCATGTCTTCTGTAACCACAAAAATGTGGGTTTCAAGACTGTGAATTGCCAAACTGTAAAGATAATTTTTAGTGTCTTGATTTAAATAAAAAATAAGTGGTCGCCATGGGAAAAATTCCCAAATATGAAAATACCCAAGTCAGCTGGGTTTTATGGAGATTTTAATTAATACAAATGAAGGAATTAAGGAAAGGGTGAGAGAGAGTAGAGAGTAAATAGTATGAAGGGTCTAGGCCAAATGACCTAGGCCTGAGCCTTATGAGAGATTAGTCAGTCTTTAATCACTCACCACAAGATCATCCTAAAGCAAAACTCCAGTCCTTCACTGAAATCCTCAACTCCTGACTTCAGAGACCCAGTTCCTCCAAAATAACTCCAAACTCCAACTAAGTGCTGATCTGTGTGGTCTCAGAGGGAGCCAGGAGTCCCAGTCTGAGCCTGTGGTGAGGACACAGATCCCAGCTTGGGGTAATTGGTTGACTCAAGGGGGGGTCTGAATCTTTTCTGCCAGGGGCTCAGAGTAGAGCTCCAGGTCAGGGCAATCAACTGTGTACCTCATTGGTCTCAAGTACATTTAGAGACCAAAACCTTGTGCCTAAGCCTGGGGCTAGAATTTGATCAGCCTCTGACCAGATCAAGTTCAGAGTGAGATCAAAAGCTTATGCCCAAGGGGGCAGCTGGGTGGCTCAGTGTATTGAGTGTCAGGCCTAGAGATGGGAGGTCCTAGGTTCAAATCTGGCCTCAGACACTTCCCAGCTGTGTGACCCTGGGCAAGTCACTTGACCCCCATTGCCTAGCCCTTACCACTCTTCTGCCTTGGAGCCAATACACAGTATTGACTCCAAGAGGGAAGGTAAGGGTTATATATATATATATATATATATATATATATATATATATATATATATATATATATATATATATATATATATATAAAAGCTTATGCCCAAGACTGAGGCAAGTCTTTAAGCTATCAGCATCTCAAAGGTTAATTGAATCTGCAATGGGAGGGGGCTCTCAGAGCTCTCAGCCCTCAGGCTATCATTATCACCACAGAAAAATTAAAACTGGCAGAAATCCAAAAAATAAGCTAAGGGCAGCATAAAGGAAGGACTGAAGTTTAAGTTTACGAAGGTACCCCAACCTCCCAGAAGACAGCTTGCCTACAAAAAGATGGGGAAAATGAGCAAACAACCAAACAAGCACCTAACTCTAAAGACTTTTTATGGAGATAGAGAGGCCTTACAGTATCATCAAGGTCAATATCATACTTTTAAAGATGAAGAAACTGAGAGTCAGAGAAGGGAAAGACTTTTAGTCTAACCTCATCATATAATTGAAGTATGTGGGGATGTTTAGCTTGGATAAGAGGAGATTTAGGGGACATGAAACTTGTCTTCAAGTATCTGAAGGTCTTTCATGTGGAAGACAGCTCAGACTTATTCTGTTAGGTCCTAGAAGATAGAACCAAGAGTAATGGCTAGGGACTGCAAAGACTAATGTCAAAGAAAATGTCTAAAATCTTAGCCCTGTCCAAAATTAGAATGTTCTGCCTCATAGAGTAGAGTCTATTTTTTTTTTCAAACCCTTACCTTCTGTCTTGGAATCAATACAGTGTATTGGTTCCAAGGCAAAAGAGAGGTAAAGGCTAGGCAATGGGGGTTAAGTGACTTGCCCAGGATCACACATCTAGGAAGCATCTGAGGTCAGATTTGAACCTGGGAACTCCTGTCTCTAGGTCTGGCTCCTAATTCAATGAGCTAGCCAGCTGTCCCCAAAAGTAGAATCTATTCACTGAAGTCAGGCAAACAGTCAAGAAACATTATTAAGTGTCTATTACTTG
Organism: Monodelphis domestica; assembly: GCF_027887165.1. NCBI lineage: Eukaryota > Metazoa > Chordata > Mammalia > Didelphimorphia > Didelphidae > Monodelphis > Monodelphis domestica. The sequence continues at coordinate 569,047,147 of NC_077227.1, read as the reverse complement.
CAGGTCCTAGGTAGCTCAGGGGTTAGAGCTTTGGGTTCAGTCAGAAAGATTCATCTTCCTAAATTCAAATCTGCCTTCAGACCCTTATCATCTGTGTAACCTTAAGCAAGTCACTTAACCTTTTGGCCTCAGTTTCCTCATCTATAAAATATGATGGGGAAGGAAAAATAGCAAACTACTCTAGTATATTTGCCAAGAAAACTCCAAATTGGGTCATGAAGAGTCAGGCGTTACTTAAGACTGAACAACAACTATTACATACCAGGCTCTATGTTAAGTGCTGGGGATTTAAAGAAAAGCAAAAGACAAGTCTCTACTTTTAAGAGGATCAACATCTAATGGAAGAACCATCTTGAAGACAACTATATGCAAATAAGATATATAAAGGATAAATTAGATAATCACTAGAAGGAAGGCATTAGGATGGAGGGCTAGGTGTAAGGAAAGGTTTCTTAGAGAAGATGAGATCTTAGCTGAGATATGAAGTAAGCCAGGAGGTGCTGATGAGGAAGATGTGAGGAAGAACCAGTGAAAATGCCCAGAGTTGGGCGACAGAATGTCTTAGGAGAGACAGCAAGGAAGCCAGTGCCACTGGATTGCAGAGCAGACAGAGGGGGGAGTAAGGGATAAGGTTGGAAAGGTCAGAGGAGGCATAGCTTTAAATGCCAAACTGAGGATTTCATAATTGAGGATAGGAGTATCTTCATAACTGAAGACAATAGGGAGCCACTGAATTTATGGAATCTGGGAGGGGTGGGAGAGTTTGTGATTAGATCTGCAGTTTAGGAAGATTAATTTCACAGCTGAGTTGAGCATGAACTGCAGTGAAGAGAGTTCTATGGTAGGCAGATCAACCAGCAGGTTACTGCAATAGTCTACACATGAGGTAATTAGGGCTTGCCCCATGATGGTGGCAGTGCCAGAAGAGAGAAGAGGGCATGTACGAGAAATATTATAAAGGTAAAATTGATAGGACTTGGCAATAGATTAGAAATGGAGGTGTGAGAGTGAGGAACTGAAGATGACACTGTTGTAAGTGTGGGTGACAGGAAGAATGGCAGTGTCTTTGATAATATAATAAGGTATTTTAGAAAAGGGGAGGGCTTTGAGGAAAAGACAATGTGTTCTGTTTCATACACGTTGAGTTAAAGATGTCTATAGGATGAGGGCAGCTAGGTGGCTCAGTGGATTGAGAACTAGGACTAGATTTGAGAGGCTCTGGGTTCAAATGTGACCTCTGATACTTCCTAGCTGTGTCACTTAACCTTCATTGCCTAGCTCTTACCATTCTTCTGCCTTCGAACCAGTACACAGCATTGATTTTAAGATGGAAGGTAAAGGTATTTGAAAATAGGTGTACTATGCTAAGTGTACAAAGAAAGGCAAAAGACAGCCCCTTCTTTTGTAATAAATATAAAATTGTAAAAAGGTGTCTATGGGACCTCCAGTTTGAGATGTCTAATAGGTAGTTGAGGTTTGATCTGGGTAACAGAGAGGGGTTAGAACTGGGAAGTAGACCTGGGAAATAGATCTGAGACTCATCAGCATTGAGATGATAACTGAAACTATGAGAGCTAATGACATCACCAAGAGAATTAATGTCCTAGGAGATACCTACTTTTAGCAGGCATGAGCTGTCAAGGAGGAGGAGAACCAGGAGAGAAAAGAGTCCCAGAAATGTAGAGGGAAGAGAGTGTCAAGCAGAAGAAGAGTCAACAATGTCAAAGCTTTTGGAGAGGACAAGAAGGGCTTTTGTTGTTGTTCAGTCATGTCTGACACTTTGTAAGCCCATTTGGGATTTTCTTAGCAAAGATATTAGAGTGGTTTGCCATTTCCTTCTCCAACACATTTTACAGATGAGGAAACTGAGGCTGAAAGAGTTAAGTCATTTACCCAGGGTCACACAGCTAGTAAGTGTCTGTGGCTAGATTTGAATTTAGGAAGATGAGCCTTCCTGACTTTGGACCCAATGCTCTATCCATTATACCACCTTACTGCCCTTCGTGAAGGGTAAGGATGGAAAAAAGGCCATTAGGCTGGGCAATTAAGAGACAATTGCTAACTTTGAAAAAAGCTGGTTTGGTTGATACCAGGCTATAGAGGGTTAAAAAAGAGTTAAAGGGGGGAAAATGGCGACATCTATTACAGTTGTCTTTCTCAAGGAGCATAGCCAAAAAAGGGAGAAAAGATATGGCATCAAAGGGAATGGGAATGGAATTTGATGATCAAATGAGATTTTTTTTTGAGTTTGGGTGAGACCTAGGCATGTTTGCAATCAGTAGGGAAACAAGCAGTACAGCAGGAAAGATTGAAGATAAATGAAAGGGTTGGAAGCATGGAGGAAGCAACTTGCTAGACAAGAAAGGAAGAAATACTTTTGCATGTGGGAGAATTTGCCTTTTGAGGAGAAATGCCACCTCTTCCTGTGAGACAGGAGTCAAGGGGGAGAGAGTGGCTGAAGAAATCTGGGTGATGTGAGATGAGGAGAAGAGGGAGCTCCTAATGAAGGGCCTCACTTTTTTCAGTAAAATATGAAGTCAGGTTCTCAACTGAGAGGGTGAGGAGGTTGGTGAAAGAGCCACTGTGGTGAATGGGATGGTAGAGTATGTTAGGGAGGTACAATGACCGTATTGCAATAATTAGAGCCCATTTGATGTTATATAACTTTAAATTTGGAGTGGCTCTAGTCAGCACGGTTTCATGATCTTCTCCAACATTGCTTGGCAATATATATGTATGAGTGAAGGCCAGAGTAATCCAAGGTTGAAACTCGGCAGTGCAAGATCAGTGATAGAATAAGGGAGCAAAAGATTCAAGAGAAGAGGACAGGATGGAGTTGATGTGATTCATCTAGGAATTAAGATGAGCAAGAGAAGAGAATGTAGCTAATGCAGCATTGATGGCCTGGGAGAGAAATGATCGATTGAGGGATTGAAGGTCCTGTTGTGAGTGCATACAGGTTTGGAACTGCAAGGCAGGGCAGAGAGAGGCAGAGATATAGACTGTGATCAGAAGAGGGAATTTCAGAGTTAATAAATATGGAAATAGTGTATTTGTGGATGATGGCCAAAATCAAGGCCATGGCCACCTTTGCCTTTGGCAGAAGTGGGATGGAGGATTAGGTTACACGAAATAAATAAATTGAGGAATGATGGGATTAGGATGTTTGTGGGAGTATGAATGTGTAGGCTGAAGTTCTTTAGCATGAGGGCAGGAATTGCTGAAAAGAGACAGGCTTTGAGCCTGAAGTCATTGAGGAAAGAAGGGGAATGACTTGGAGGTCTGTAGACAATTAGAACCAGAACTTTGGATGGTAGAGTCAAATTGAGTGAACCATAAAGGAAGAGAGGTTTCTCACTAATGATGATAGAGGGAGAAACTGGAAGTGGAAATGAGAAGAAGGGACATGCCAACTCCATAACCTCAACCAATTAGGGGAATAAGTGAAAATATAGCCAATGCTGGAAAAGAAGGCCAGGGATGCTATGCAATCAAGAAGGAGATAGATCTCGTTGAGAGTCAAAAGATAGATAAGTGGGAAAGGAAAAAGATCAAAGATTAAAGCAAATCTGTTCTATGGAGGCTTCCAGAGAGCACAATGGAAGGGTAGGACATTGGATGGGGTTGGGTTGAAGAGAACAGGAATGAGGGATTGGGCAGTGTGGAATGAAGAAAGGGGTTTTAGTGACAGTCAAGGTTCAGAATCCCTGGTAAGGTAAAGGTATGAACATGGGGGAGTGTGTTAACCACTGAGGAATCAGTTCAGGTACGTTTTCATTGTACTGTCTTTGGGCAGTCCAGGTGAAGAGACAAGTTCTGGGATTTGAAGGAATGATGTTACTTCACCAAGGCAGGAGGCCAGGCTCAAGCTATGATGGAATGCCTTTTTTCTAAACCCTTGAAGGGAGGAATTTGTTATATGATTGAAAATGGTGTTTCTCTTTTCCATAAGGAAGGTATGAGACCACGCAGGACACCCGGCATGTTAGAGCATTCTCCCTTTACCCTAAGGGCAGGAGACTGGTGCCCAAAGGAATGGCATTCTCCTCTTCCAGCAGGAGGCTGGATCCTTGGTACAGTGGAATGATATTTCTCTCTTTCCTGTGGAAGGTTGGAGACTAGGCAGGAGAACTGGAACAACAGCCTGGCATTTTCTCCCCTTACCTCAAAGTCAGGAGGCAGCAGACCTGTTGCAATAGAACAGCATTTTCTGGAAATCTTTGATCAGAGGAGGGACAGTCATTTGTTGGGCATGTTGTTAGGGCATAGATTTAGCCCCAGAGATCTCTTCAAACCCAAGATTACCTGATTCTGTAAGCTACACGGTGATTTGTTCAGGAGAGGCACTAACAACTGGGGAGCCAGGACAGGCTTCTGGAAGGACTTCACCCATCAGTGAGCCTTGAAGGAAAAATAAGGCTTCCAAGAGCCAGATGTGAGGGTATTTGGGGCGTGGGGTAAGCTGTGTGTGGGGAAGAGCAAGAGTTCAGTTTGGCCAGAGAGTAGAGAGTGGGTGCTTGGGGGAAGGGAGGCTGGTAATGAGTAAAATGGAAAAACAGGCTGGGACCAGATTGTGAAGGGTGTGAAGAGAGGAGCTTGTATTGTATCCTGGAGGCACTAGAAAGTCACCAAAGCTTTTTGGGCAGGAAGGTGATATGGTGAGTGATGTGCTGTAGGGATCAGTTTGGCAACTGGGTGGAGGATGAGTCAGAGAGGAGGGAATTGGGAGCAGTAAGATGAGTTTGGAGTCTATTGCAACAGACCAGGTGATGAAGGCCCACACAAAAATGGTGGCTGTGTGGACAGAAAGTGATCAGATGTCAGAGATGTTGAGGCAGTAGAATCCACAAAATTTGGTATCTGACTGAATATAAGGGGTAAGTGAGAATGCTAACATTTACTTGGCAAACCTGGGGGAACTAGAAGATGGTGGTGCCCTGGACAGAAATAGGGAAGTCAGGGCAACTAAGGGTGGATTGACAGCCAGGCCTACAGATCCTGGGTTCAAATCTAGCCTCAGACATTTCCTAGCTGTTTGGTCCTGGATAAGTAACTTAACCCCAAATGCCTAACCCTTACCACTCTTTTGCCTTGGAGCCAATGCACTGCATTTAGTCTGACAGAAGTAAGGGTCAAAAAAAGAAAAAAAGAAATAGAGAAGTGAAGAGGAAGAGTAGGTTCAATAGGAAATGAGCTGGTGATTAGAGTCCAGCCTCCTCAGTTTAGACATTAGGAAAATGGGGCTTTGAGGGGAATAGTAATGCAGTTCATAGCATGGCCAGATCTCAGGACTTTTAGTTCTGGGCCCTTTCCACAACATTAAGGAATCATAGACTTAGAACTCACAGTGACTTCAGAGGCTGTCTAGTTCCACTTGCTCATTTGACAGAAGAGGAAGTTAAATGACTTGCCCAAGACCTCATAAGCTGTAACAGAACCAAGATTCTAGCCTCCATCATCTGATCTGATCCAAATTGTATGCATGTTCATGCTCCCTTTCATCAATGCTGCTCTTCACAAAAAGGCTAAAGTCTGTCCAGATATGAGTCCCTTATTACAACAGGTTCTAGAAATAAAGAAGCTAACCAGCTGGCTTTCAAGGGAATTTTTTCCTTCTTTTCATCCAAATGTCTGGCACTATGTAGACACAGCCCCAGGGAGAATTTTATAGTTGTCAAAAATGAGTGGGAGGGGGAAAAATTTCCTGGGCCTCCTTTTCATCTTACTGGGAACTTTCAAGATCCTTTGAGTCTGCATCAATATTCCAGACACCTGGGTTTAAAAGGAAACAAAAAACCCCACCTTAGATAGCCAGCTGTTTCACATAAAACATCTGGATGAGTGATTTATTTTTTTCCCAAAGTTTGGATTTGGATTTCATTTAGTTTGTATATCAGACCAGTGATGTCAATCTCAAATACAAGTTCAGCCACTGAACCCTTCATAAGGATCTTTGCTGCAGCAAATGGACTTAGAAAGCCATATATTAACATTGTTTGTGTTTGGTTGTATTTTTATTTTGTCAAATATTTCCCAATTACATTTTAATCTGCTTCTGCCAGGATTTGTGTTTGATGCCTTTGATATGACATCATAAGACTCTTTTCTCCCTCTCCTTCTTTCTCTCTCTATGCTTTATTCAACCCTTTCTCCTTCTCCCTCTCTCTCTTTCTCTCTTCTCTTCCCCTCTTTCTTTCCCAGCATCTCTTTCCACATCTCTATCTCTATGTCCACTACTTTCCTTTCTCGGTCTTTCTTTTCTCTTCCCTTCTTTCCCATCTCATTATTACTTTCCTCTCCTCTTCTCTCCCTCTCTTTCCTCCTTTCTCTTCCTCTACCTCTTTTATTTTCTTTTCTCCCTTCCTTTCTCTTCTTTCCTCCCTTTCCAACCCCCCTCTCCCTCTATCATTCTGACAAGAAATCCACTTCAGCCCTAACTCAGACAAAAAAAAAAAGAGGGAAGTGTCTCTTTTATCTTGAGTTAAATTCTAACCTGCTTAGGGAAGAAGCCTGTGGGAATCTGGATGAGGAACACAGGACTGGTCAGAGGCCAGAGTCAAAGGATGATTGAATTCTCTCCATGAATGTTCTGGATTCCAGGCTCAGCTTGAGAGCAAGGACAGAGAGTCCAGCCATCTCTGACCCTTGCCCTTCCTCTGTAGTCTTCCTGCTGGAGCCCTCCTGCTCCATCCCCAATGCCCTATTTGATGCTGGCTGCTTGTCACCTCCCAAGTCTGACAAGACTGACAAGCAGAAAGCTGGAAGTGACACTTTCCAGCAACCTGGGCAGACTACAGCATGCAGAATTGAACACCACCTGCTCACACAGGCCCAGAGTCTGTCTGGGGGAATAGTGAGGCTGTAAATCAGCCTCAGGGAGCCAGCGAGGGCTTTGAAGCTGCCTTGTAAAGAACTGTGCCTGAAGCTAATAGGAGCAATGGAATATAAAAGTTGAAGCTCAGAATGATTTTAGAGATCATCCAATTTAATATCCTCATATTACATACAGAGGGGGAAACTGAGCTGAAGGAGACTTTCCCAAGATTACATGGGTATTATATGTAGAGGCATGATTCAAACCCAAGACTTCTGACTCTGAAATTAATGCTTTTGGTGCTCTAAGTCAGAAACTTGCTGGTCTCAGAGTTGCCATAGGTCATATCTCCTATTACTGGTAAAGTAAAGTAAATACCAGGCCGCTAGGTGACACAGTGGATAGAGTATCCAGACCTAGAGTCCAGAAGACTTGAATTTAAATTTAGTCTCAAAAATTTACTAATTGTGTGACCCTGGGCAGTCATTTAACCCAATTTGCCTCAGTTTCTTCATCTGTAAAATGAGTGGGAGAAGGAAATAGCAAGCCACTTTAGTATCTTTGCCAAGAAAACCCAAGGTATGAAAATTGCATTCCCTTCATTTGAAAACTTAATATTTCCGAAGCAGAATTCATTATCTTCACTTTCCCTGCAAAGATTTCCCCCTAATTCCAGTGTGAATTTTAGATCTACTCCATCCTTCTTAGACTAACAAAACAGGAATGTCTATACCCCTACTTAAGTATTAAGTATTGAGGAGGATGGCCTATGGCAGACACATGCTAGCAAATGACAAATCAGAAACAACTGACAGACCCCTGGGCTGTCCTAAGTCAAGCTTAAACTATGTGAGATGCAGGAAAGTGATGTAAAAACCGTCTATATATTTTGCATCACTTCCTCTCTCTGGCCTCTTTTGGTGGAGAGGCGGCTCTGGAGGCAGTGTGCTGAGCATCTTGGCATCGTGGTATAGCGGAAGCTATTGCCTGGGTTTGATGGTGAGTTTTCCTTGATTCTATACTGGGAGAAGCTTAGTAGCCTAGTTCAGGTGAGGCATCTTCACTGAGCTCTCTCAGAGTTTAGGCTGATTCTTTTTTCCTTTACCTTCCAAACACTATCCTCTTAGGAAAGCCTCTAATCTTCAAAGACCTTGTGGTGGAGGTCTTTGAACTCCCCCTGGCACAGGCCAGGCAGGAGAAATCCTATAGCCTTTCCCTCTCTCTTCTCCTTAATTGCTACCCTCTATATTAATTAAACCACCATAAAATTACCAAACTGACTTGGGTATTTTATTTGGGATATTCTCTGGCGACCAAATTAATTTAGATTAAGTCACAACCCTAAAATTATCCGTACACTATCCAAGCCAGAACTGCACCCAGATTTGCAACCTTGCACTCATCCTCAATTTTTGACTCTCCTTCACCTCACACATTAATCAGTTGTCAAATCTTGCTGTTCCTATTTTCACAAGTCTTTCCTAGGTCTTTCTCTCTACAGCCTCTATCCTAGGTCCTTATTACCTCCTACCTGATTTCAACTACTTTCTAGTTGGTTTCCCTTCCTAGAGCTTCCCTCCCCTATTATAATCTACCAAGATCATTTCCTAAATTGTAGGTCTGACCATCTCAGCCCCTCACCTGGACAAACTCTGGTGGCTCCTTCTCACCTCTAGGATCAAATATATATTGCTTTATTTGACATTTTGAGTTCTTCATAAACCTGGTCCCATTTGGTTACATTTCCAGCCTTATCAATGGCTATTATTCTCCTCCATGTATTCCACCATCCAAACATACTGGCCCTCACACATGGCACTTCATCTCCTGTTTCCATACCTCTGCAGTGGCGATTATCCCTTATTCCTGGAATTCTCTTCCTCCTCACCTCTGCCTCTTAGACTCCTCCTTTCCTTTAAGATTCATTTCAAATTCCATCTTCTGTACATAGGCATTTTGCACATACCTATGGCTCATGTTACCATTGGCCCTTCTTCCTGGTAGCAGTCAGCCATGACTCAGAACTTAATAATTATGTTTCTGAATAAATCCTTTTCTGCCTTCCTCGCAGTGACTTTCCCTGAAAAATTACATTAAATCTTGTGTGTGTGTGTGTATTTTGTATGTCTCTACATAGGAACATGTTAGAGTCTCCATTTGAATCTGAGCTCCTTGAGGATGGGGACTGGTTAACTTTTACCTTTGATTCTCTAATGCCTAATGTAGTGCTTGATAAATGTTTATTGACTGATCATTACTATTGAGGTGAAATATTCTGCCTCCATTGAAACACAGGTGACTTGATTTATCACAAAATCTGTGTGCCAGCAGAATGGAATTTTCTATTCGTAAAGAGGATTATTAGATGCCCCATGTTGCACCACTTCCCTACACCCAAGAAGTGTTCTAAGAAACTGTTAACCTCTAGTAACAGTGCTGACTCAAAGATAATACATCTTAGCACTTTTATTCATCATCAGGTGCAAAGTTTTAAAAGTATTAATTGTATGTAAAAATCCCTTGGAAAATGTTACTAATTTTTTTAATCCACTGCTTTTGATTAAACTAAAATACTTTGAAATTAACCTCAGTACTGTACAATCTCCAAATAGAGCTCTCCCTTTGGGTAGTTCCTATTTGTCAATATACATATGGACTGATTTCTACATAGAGATGGATCCACAAACATAGACTAAGGAAAGGGTTTAATTAAGCTCATTGGATTAATTCTGTTCAGGATGGAGTTATTCTCATTTCACAATTTGGGGTACTAAAGTATTCATCTAGAACTATAGAACCAGAGCAGCTGGGTGGCTAAGTGGATAAGAGAGGTAGGCCTAGAGACAGAAGGCCCTGGGTTCAAATTTGACCTCCAATATGTCCTAGCTATGGGATATTGGGCAAGTCACTTTGCCTAACCCTCCTTACTCTTCTCTCTTAGAATCATAGAAGGTAAGGGTTATTTTTTTTCCAAAAAAAAAAAAGGACCTATTATGTACCTAAAGTGCTAAGCTATTTATAAAGTGCTTTATAAATCTTATCTAAAGGAGGTGGAGGGATTGGGCTCTGTAGCAAGTGTACCCAAACTTGGATGAAAGGTGGATTTGAGGGGGAAATTTCTTTGGACTAACATCATGAAAAGACAGAATACTGAGTTTTACTGGGCTTAGTTCAATCCATCCAGAGAATAAATTTTGCAGTAAATCCACTAAGAACGAAAGCAAGAGTGGACTAGTCATTTGTAGAAAGGGCTCAGATTTTCTCAGTGATTTTTCTCACTTAGATATCACAATACCATAGGTCCATTCCTACTCCTACAAGAGTAGGGATCCAAAGAGATTATATGTTTCCAGCGAGCAAAGAGCAAAAGAGAAATAAAGATTTAATGATATTCATAGTTTCACAAAAGAGGCATCATGATTTAATGCTTATAAATATCCTTGCCTACTAAAAGGATGAACATCTAGAATTTTTTTTTTATATGAGATTATCTATTTATCTCCATCTCTGTCTATATTTCCATCCATCTCTCCTCCTCTTCTCTCTCTCTCTCCCTCTCCCTCACTCTCTTTCCCCCTCCCTCCTTCCTTTCCTTCCTTTCTCCCCCCTTCCCTTCCTCTCCTCTCTCTTCCTACCTCTCTTCCCCCTCCTCTTCCTCTCCTTCTCACTCTTCTTTTCTCTCCTTCCTCTCTTTCCCTCTCTCTCTCCCTTTCCCTCTCTCTCTTTCTCCCTCTCTCTCCCCCCTCTCTCCCTCCTTCCTTTCTTCTCTCCCTCCTTCCCTTCCCCTCCTCTCTCTCCCTAGATCTCTTCCCTCCTTTCTTCCCCCCTCCTCTTACTCTCTTACTCTCCTTCTCCCTCTCCCTCTCTCTTCCTCCTCCTCTCACCCCCCACCCCCCCCAGCAATTCCACATCAGGAATGATCTATTCCCTTATTCACCTAGGGTTGACTTTCTCCAGTCACTTAGAAAGCTTTCAAGTTACTTTTGCCTGCAGTTCATCTCATGTATGCTGGTGGGGTGCAACCTAATATAAAGCCCAATTTTCCAACATGGGGATCTGAAGGTTAGGAGTGACATAAACCTGAATATATTAAAAACTTCTTTCCTAAGTTTGAACTTGGGTAGAGATTTCATCTGGGTTACTAACTGGAAAATACAAAAATTGGAAAGTACCTTAGATATAAGCAATGTATAAGCTGTATAAGCACAACCCTTCATTGTTTTTAAAAAAAATTTAAAACTCTTACCTTACGTCTTGGAATCAATACTGTGTAATGATTCCAAGAGAGAAGAGTGGTGAGGGCTAGGCAATGGGGGTCAAGTGACTTGTCCAGGGTCACACAGCTGTGAAGTGTCTGAGGCCAGATTTGAACCCAGGACTTCCTGTCTCTAGGCTTGGCTCTCAATCCACTGAGCCACCCAGCTGCCCCCCAAACCCTTCATTTTTGCAAAAGAAAACTTGGGGCTCAGAGATTTTGTGATCTGCCCAAACTCATATGTCTAGTCAGTGGTAGAGCTAGGTCTGGAGCCCAGACCTCTTGACTCTCCATCCTTTTCTTCTTCAAAGCCTCAGAAGGCAAGTTTTGACATCCTGTATTTGGGGATGAGGAGAAAGTATATGGTACAAAGCATAATTAAAAGGCAAAATCTGGAGGCAGCTAGGTAGCTCTGTGGGTTGAGAAGTTCAGACACTTCCAGGATGTGTGACCCTGGGTAAGACACTTAACCCACATTGTCAGCTCTTTCTTTTCTTCTGCCTTGGAACCAATACACAGAATTGATTCTAAGATGAAAGATAAGTATTTAAGAAGTCTTGTGAGTAAATATCAGATCAAGATGGATAAGAACCTAAAGGGTCAGACTATCAAATAATGTGATTTCTTTTTTGCTCCCTAGTTTTAGAGAGACAAAGGACAGGCTGGTATGAGGAATATGGGATCCTGGGGGTAAATCCAGATTCTGAAGTCCTCTATACCTTCAACATGTCTCCCCCTGCATCTTCAGGAAGAATTAGTGTTCATCATAATACCCTGAGGACAATCCATACAGAAGACAGTGGATAGAGAGTGGATGTCAGGTGTCAAGAAGATCTGGGTTCAAACTGGACCTCCAAAAGATAGTGATGGTGTCATCAATAGGAGGCCACTTAACTTCCTACTGCCCTACGCAATTCTCTTTAAAAAACAGTGCATGGAAGGTAGTTTCAGACCTATCCTGATATCAGCAGCTTCTCATACAAGTGAGATCACAGGTATAGTCCAAAAAAAAAAAAAAGGGAACCTAAGCCTGAGTGAAATTTAAAGAGAGATTCATCTCTCTGGCCATTAAGTTATGCAATACTAAGACATAAAAGCAGGCAGGATTTTCATCAGCAAACCTGAAACAAAAAGGGTTTTACAGTGAATCAGATAACTAATCCCTGCTAATGCCTGGGTTACCTAAAGGTTTACTCCCTTCCAGTTAACGCAATGCTTAAATCCTTCATCAGGAAAGCTAATTGGCCTGGATGAAGGCTCCATACATAAAATGTTTTTCAGAACCTTCTTAAATCAGACTAAGGGGGCAATTGTCTACTCAGCCTGCTTTGAGGACCAGCTCTAATTCCTCGTGGCAGATAAAAGTAGTCCTTACCATCTGGCTTTGGAATGCTACAGGAAACCCTCATTGAAAGTGATGATGGGGAAGGGGGAAGAGGGTATTTTGGTTAATTATAACTCATTCATAGAGGCTATTCAAAAGCACTTCTCATCTATGATCAGCCTCATTAATGAGACTCCCAGCAATCCAGAAAGATAGGCAAATGGTTATCCTCACTGGAGCCGCTAAAGTGGCACAGTGAGAGTCAGGATCATAGAACTCTTAATTAAGAATTAAAGGGGACTTCAGACACTCTCTGGTCCTCCAACCTTCTCATTTGGTCAGGAACTGGGATCTAGAAAGGTTAAGTGACTTGCCTAAAGGCACACAGATAATAAGGAACAGAGAATGGACTGAAGTCTTTTGACTATAAATCTAATACAATTTCTGCTGTACCAAGTCTCTTTTGAGCACTGGTCTTCCAAATCCAACTTCAATGATCTTTCCACCATACCTATAACACTACCATCACAGTCACCCTACAGGGTTGGACAGGGGAGAGTAAAAATTTGGATGAAGGAGAGGGGGCTAGTTGGGGTGGGGTATTGAGGAGAGTCATTGCCATCAAAGAGAACAGTTTTACAAAGACACTAGGCACCCTGATTTCTCAAAATAGGAATGGGAGGAAGGAAGGCAAAAGGAATTAGGAAAGACAAATAGCTCACTTCATAATTCTGCTTGGGAAAGAACAAAATGGGTGCAAATGAACCCATCTACTCTATTTTCATGGAGGTGGCCATATCATCCTAGGTGACTTGTACAATTTAAAAATGATTATTTTTGCCCTCAGATAGTAGGAAAATGGTAGGTATCTATTTATTTATTTGTAGGTTGGGGATGAATTAAGCTAACATCCTTTATTTTCCTAAAAGAATTTGAAAGGTAAACCACTCACCAGTTCCTTCCTTAGCCAATGCAAAGCTTCATCAATACTCTCAAAGGTATTCAGTTTTCTATGAGTCAGAGGTGGCTGGTTTTGGGTGGGACTCTCTTGTAGCTGTTGTTGCAGCTTCCTTACTGGAGACAATTCCTCTTCCCTGGATTTTCTTGGCTCCTTCTCCTCCTGTTCATCAGAAGACCTGGGGAAATTCCATGTCTGCTCCTCTAACTTGGCCTGCCATTCCAGGTAGGAAGGTCTCCGGGTCTGCAGCCTCAGTTTCTCTGTGAGGACCTTTAGGCTCAGAAGGTGGTCATCAGGAGGAGGAGTTGTCCCTAAGTATCCTCCTTCTCCATCCACCACTTCTTCCATGTGGATCTGAGGTGTAGCCATCCTACAATCTTCTGGTTCACCAAAGCATCAAGGGCTGCTGGAAACAGTGCAGTTCCTCTTGTTCTCCTCCTTAGCCCCAGGCTGTTGAGATCATTGCCTGGATGATGATGTAGAGGATCCACAGGATTGGGGTTGCTTATAGCCCCTGGAACCAACAAAGAAAGGCACAATGACACAACTAAGACAGCAATTGTAGCTCACTTTCAGAAATGTAGCTGGATTTAAGATCATTCTTGGAGGCTTGATGGTTCTGTCCTATGCAAAGAGGCAGGAACAGACAAGCATATGCAGGAGTCTTTGGAGGAAATTTTTGCCAGGAAGACCCAGAAGGGGCAAGCAGAGAACTAGGCAGTGTTGAAAAGCAAGCCCTCTATCCCTGCTGGCAGAGTAGGACATATGCTGAAGAATAACCAGTACACTTCTTAGTGCCAGGAAAGAAGCTCTGCTCAGGTAACTGGTGCCTGGGGCACTTGGGAATGAGTATATAGGCTCAGTAGGGCTCCAGTGTGAACAAAAGAGCTCAAGAGTTTAACACCAGGGCTCCTGGGATGCTGAAAGGCAACAACTGGAGGTTTGTGCTATTCTAAGGGGCATCTTCACAGCACTCAAATCAACCTTCTTAGTTCTAGAAAGAATATGTGAATTAATTGCTCCATGACTCCTCTAATCACATCTGTGACCTGGAGGACCAAAACATCTCTCCCCTGGACATCCCTCCCCAATGTGTGCTGTCTTCTTCTGTTAGCCCTTTGGGGACAGGAATTTTCTTGATGCTTTTTTTTTTTTGGTATCCTCAGCACTTGGGCAGCAACAAGCACTTAGGAAGACCTGAATAAATGCTTTTATCATTCATTCATCCATACATCCATTCATTCACTTGACTATGGACTAATGTTTCTCTCAGCCAAACTGTATAATTCTGTACATCAGGTATTCTTAAATTTGGGGTCCATGGATTAGATTTTAAGGAGGAGGAAAGTCTAAAAATTTAAATGGGGGAAAAAAAAACACATCTGTGTTTTCACTAACCTTGAATTGAAATTTAGCATTTCCTTCAGTTAATGAATGTAGGCAACAAAATTGCTCTGAGAAGGGATCCCCTTTGGCTTCACTAGACTGCCAGTGGGGTTTATGACATAATAAAGGTTAAAAATCCCTGCTCTACACCCAAATATGACTTCTTCATACCCTTGTGCTTTGGCTCACACTTTCCCCATATCTGCAATGTCCTTCCTCAGCTTTCTTTGCTGAATTCCCATCCAACCTTTAAACTTTCAGCTCAAATGCTACTTTTTCTAGGAAGCTTTCCTGGATCCTCCTGAGGGTAATGGGTCCCTTTCCAATCTCAGATCTAGTTTTGTTTTGCACCTTTTCAGTGCACTTATCACTTAACGTTGTATATTATAGTTCTCTGTGTTGATATCTCATCTTCCTATCAGCTTGAGTCCCAGGAGGCAGGGACCATGATTTATTTCTCATTCTCCCTCCCTTACCTTCTGTCTTAGTGTTGATTCTAAGCCAGAAGAACAGTAAGGGCTAGGCAATCAGGGTTAAGTGACTTGTCCAGAGTCACACAGCCAGGAAATGACTGAGACTAGATTTGAACCCAGGTCCTTTTGACTCCAGGCCTGGAACTCTAGCCACTGTGCTACCTAGCTGTTTCAGAGGCCATGTCTTTTTAAGTTTTGTACCCCACTTTTCCAGGATCCCCAACATCAGCTCAGTGTTCTGCACATGTAGTTATGAAATACATGTTTGTGGTTTTATGGAATTGTCTACTTCATAATTATCTATGGCAAGGCAGTGTGTGTGCTTATCTTTAACAATCACCTCTGGGGGAAAAACATATGCTGGAACACTTATTGAGTTTAATATGCATTATTGACATTTTCACTATAACTCAATCTCTTAAGTCTAGACAATCAACAAGCAATCAAGTCTGGGTTTATAGCATTTGTTGATTTCTGAGGTAGAAATGTTTGCACTGAAAATTTAACAATCAGCTCCAAGTCAGGGGAATTGACTTTAGCAAACTTCTGGAGGCAAGTCACCCTGTTCTGGCCTGTCCTTCCAAAGGTGGAGATGTCAGCCAAAAGGAAAAAGAGTTGAATATACACAGCAGTTTACTGCTACCCAGAATACTTGTGACTCACCCATTTGGGAAGCAATTTCTGTGTTTACCTTTTGCAGTACCTGCCTGCAGGACACTTTATTTGGATGATCTCATTTGTCCTTCCTAGATCCTGGCCAGGGAGCCAGAAAGGATAGATTGATTCCCATTTTGTAGCATGAGGGGGCCAGTATACAAAAAAAAAAAAAAAGGAACGTGAGCCTGTCTCTGGCTCAGAATTAAACCAGTCAAAGGGTCTAGGCATTCAGAGTCTGGACCTCTACTCTCCATCTTCAAACAGATAGATGAGCAAGAAGAAATGAGATGAAATGAAATAAGAAGATAATAGGGTGGGCCATAAGGTAGAATTTCTTGATGAGAGGAACATGGCAATTGGCTCTGGAAGAATAGGATGAAACTAAAGCAAGAGATTAAAAGGGTGGGTCACAAGGTGGAACTTCTTGATGTCATAGTAACAGGAACACAGCACTGGGCTTTGCAAGTCTTTTTTCCCATAGGCTCTCAAAAAGAGACTTTATCACCTTTCCTGACGACTAAGACATTCACCTACCTAACAAAAGAACTTCCAGGCTTTCCTAAGGTCCCTTCCCCATCTTGGTATCCTACCTTTTGCTCTGAGTTCTCCCTGATAGAGCTGGGATGCCTTTTCTTCTGTTCAATCTCGAAGACTACCTCTGGAGCAGATTTGGCCACCAGAACAAATTCAGAGTGGCAGAGGAGGACAGAGTAAAGAAAGCCTTGGACTTTGAAATGATAAGACCTGGATTCCAAGGCCAGTTTTTGCCACATACTACTGGTGTGTTTGAACAATTTGGTTTTTTACCTCTTTGGGCTTCAGTTTTCTAACCTGTAAAAGTGAGATAATAAAATACTACTTCACAGGGCTGGTAAGAAAAGATCTTTGGAAACAACAAAACCCCCTATAAATATGAGTTCTTTTTAAAAGTTTAGCTAACATTTCTCTCACCTGGACAAATAGCACACAGCTAGAACACAAGTACCTTTGGAGGCACTCCACCTTGGGACACAGAATCCTTTGGAAGTGGGAGGATACAGACACCCCAGAATATAGTAAGGTAACTACTAGAGAGACCATTACCACCAGTTGAGAAAGTATAGGAAGGTAGCCTGGGAAGAGTCAGTCCAAGGTTTATGACTTTAGTGGGATAGGAAGAGAGGTTAAGCTACCATTCTAACTATTTACTCCTTGCTAACCAAGTGCCAAACTCAATTGTTCCTGAAGCACTACAAGGGCTAAAAGTGCCTGCTAAATTTCAGCGCTCTGGTACAAAACTCCAACTGCCCACCATAGTAGTAGTACTTGGCATTTAAAAACTAGAATTTCCCCAATCCCCCCCCCCCCAAGATGCCTTCTTGAAGCATCTCCCTATCAGTCCTTGCTTTTAGCCAAATCTTTCCTTGAAGCCCTGCAGAATGTAGTGGGTGGAGTTACTCATTGTGTGTGTTAGCTACTCCTAACTCCCACAGGGTTCCATAACACTGCGATCATAACTATAATTATTTCTCCCAAATCCCTTTGAAGAAGATGCGATTTAAGATTTTTTAAAATGTAAGATAGACTTCTATGAAGAGCTAAAAAGGAATGGTAGTTGATACATCATCAAGTGTACTTTATACAACCCCACAGAGAATGAATGGGAGGCAGAGAATTATGTTGTTGGAATCTCTATAGATCTCTTTGTCCAAGTGGCTGCCCCACAGTGCTCTTTGGGAGTGGGTTGTTATCATCCCTATGTGTTTGGGAGGAGCCAAGGAAGAGAGGGAGCTGCACATTCATTATTGATTTTTAATTGTGACTTTCAGTTGGCAGGGTGCCTATCTTTCTGAATTCAAATTCTGTAAGGCATTGGCAGGCACACACAGAGTAGCTCAGGAATAGAAGTAGTCCCTCTGGGGTTCTGAGTGTTAATCCTGATTACTTGATGTTAATATCTACACCCTGGCCCTCCTTCAAATCTTTCCTAGGAAACCCTCAATGAATTGGCAGATTGAGTGACAGATCTATAAACTGCTAAGTCAAGCAATTTTATTTAAATAATAATCTCTCTGAGAGTCAATATCCTCTTAGTTTTGTGAGAATCATTTGGGAAAGTGCTTTGAAAATCTGTGGATGACTATGCAAATGTAATACATTTTTAATAATGTCATGTTTATCAACAGGTAATAGTGTCGAGGAAGGCAGTGTTCAAGAAATCCAGCTGCAGACCTGAGTTCAAGTCTTGTCTCTGATACATACTGGTTATTTGCTCCTAGGCAAAACCAAGCTTTTATAGAGTGCTTTCAGGTCTGCAAAGTTCTTTCCAAATATGATTTCATTTGATCCTCAGAACAATTCTGGGAGGCAGATGCTATTATTAATGATCCCCATTTTGTAGATGAGGAAAGAGGAAGATCAACGTTAAGTGATTTGCCTGGTGTCCCCCTGAGCTCTCTTCTGGGGTTAATGCTTGTTGAAAGCTTCTCTCTGTGGACCAGGTGAAATGAGTTCTTATAAATTCATTGACATTAATTTTCTGGTGCCCAGGTCACTAAGGACAGTAGACAGAGTGAGAGCACTCTCCTCTTCTGGAACTGGCTAGGTATGTTGAACAAGGCTGGACTAGAATTTCTGCGGTGATAGAAGGCAAAGGGAATGCAGCTGAATCATACAAACACTCATGGGGCCTGAAGGCTAGAGTGGGCTCCTACACACTCATCTAAGGCCAGATGTGTCCAAGAGAAGAATATGAGCCTCGTGACTCAGGAACTAAGTGGGTGGCTATGGATGGGAAAAAAGAACATCATGAGCCATCCATCAAAAAAGAGGATCTTTGGGCCAAGAGTCATGTGGAAGAAGAATTAGGGTTTGAGTTCTGAGTCTACCACATCTTAATGGGAGGACCCTTGAGCAAATCACTCTCTGAACTTGTGTCCTGAGCTCCAAAATAGATGGACTATGCTACCCTCCTCACACCGTGGTTGTGGAAATCAACTATATGTGCACATCACAGTTTGAAAGTAGAAAAGATACAAGTTAATTCAATCAAAAGTAATAATAATAAAATGATTGTAACTTTCATCACAATTCAGCTAAGTGGCACTCAGTTGATAGAGTGACAGGCTTGGAGTTAGAAAAATCTGAGTCTTACTATCTGTGTGGCCTTGGGGGCAAGTCAGTTAACTTGTTTGCCTCAGTTTCCTCAACTGAGCTAGAGCAGGAAAAGGCAAACCACTCCAGTATCTTTGCCCAAAAAAATCCCAAATGGAGTCAACACACAATCAGATACAATTAAAGTGACTGAACAACAGTAATTCCAATTCATCAATTCAATCAAATTCTACAAAAGTTTACGTGCCTGTATTTACTGACCTCCCCAGAAGAAGTTTCTACAAGTTCCCTTGTGGCCTGTTTCAGGTTACTGGACAGCTAATCCCACAAAGTTAAGGTCAAAGCCAAACTTCTTACTCCCCCCAGGAACCAGCCCAGAATTTTGCACCTGCTCGTTGCTTTATAAATATTTGTCAAATATGAAGGAATTTTACAAGTCTCCCAGGCCAGAAGACCTTTGTTACATCTAGCCTAAATCTTTCCAATTATAATATTGGTTACATTAGGCCTTTTATTCTTGTTCTGATCTTAAAGTATAAAGCAAATCAAAAGCAATGCTTCTTGACTTTATTGTAGTGAAACTGATGGGCCCTTTCTCAAAATAATGTACTTAAAAGCACAAACAAAATTGATAGGATTACAAAGGAAATCACTTATACTGAAGCATAGTTATTGAAATATTTTTAAAACACTAAAGAAATATGTTTTGCATGACTTTATATACATAATAGGTATCGTATTTTTTGCTTTCTCAATGGATAGAAAAAGGGATAGAGGGAGGAAATTTGGAACTGGAAATAAAAATGAGAAAAATTAATAAAAATTAAAAAGCCAATATAATTTGGGGTTTTGGTTTTAAAAGACTACTCTATTACAAAAATGAATAATATGAAAATAAGTTCTGAGTGATAATACATGGATAACCCAGTGGAATTGCTTGTCAGCTCCAGGAGGGAAGAGGGAAGAGGGGAGGGAGAGAACATGAATGGAAACCATGGAAAAAATATTTATTAAAAAAAGAAAAAGCTGGAAAGATCTGCAGGAACTGGTGCAGAGTGAAATAAGCAGAACCGGGAGAGCATTGTACATAGTAACAGCAATATTGGACAATGATTATCTGTGAAAACTTGGCTACTCTTAGCAATGCACTGATCTGGGACAATCCTGAAAGACTTCTGAGGGAGAACACCATCCACCTCCAGAGGAAGAATTATTGGAGTTGTCTTTTCACATTAGTGCATTTATGGCTTTATTTTGGGGTTTTGGTTATGTATGAGCTTACTCTTATAACAAAGAACAATATGGAAGTGTGTTTTGCATGACAATAAAAATGAAAACCCCACTAAGTTCACAGACTTTCAGGTTAAGAACTGCTGGTCTAACATATGAAGCTAGAGGATCTCTTATCCTTCGAATCCAGAGGTATCTTGAAAAAACAAGCAACATTTTGTAACTATGACAACTAAACTTGTCTCCCTCAACCTCTCCCACCAAGTGATGAGAATGTATCTCCCTCCCTTCTTTGCAAGGATGGGGAACATGGGTGAGGAGTGTTGTTTTGGTTTCTGAGGTTTTATGTTTTTGTTTTTTAAACTTTCAAAGTTTTAATTAAAATACTTTGTTAAATAGAAATTATATTGACAGATTACTCCTGCTACATGAGAAATCTCTTGTAACAAAGTATGAATAGAACTTATAATACAGTGACTTCATCTCTACATACATGCAACATGGTTCCAGTAGTGGTATTCCTCTGCCTCTTTATTTTTTAATGAATGGAAATCTATTTTCTTCTTCCTACCATCCCTCACTCCTTTAGAATAAAGAAGAAAAAAAAGCTCCTTATAACAAAAATGTATATCTCATTCCATACCCTAAATCTGTGACTGTTACAGATAGCATGTTTTATCACTGGCCCTTTGGAATCATGGATGGTCATTGTGTTGATTCTAGGTCTGACAATTTTCAAAGTTGTTTGTTTCACAGTTTTTGCATGAATTGTTCTCCTGATGTTATTCATTTCATTCATTTTTTCAAACCTTTACCTTCTGTCTTGGAATCAATACTAGGTATTGGTCTAAGGCAGAAGAGTGCTAAGGGCTGAGCAATTGGGGTTAAGTGACTTGCCCAGGGTCACACAGCTTGGATGTGTTTGGGCACATATTTTTACCCACTGTTACCTAGCTGTCCCTGCTCATTTCATTCTTTGTCAATTCATTAAAGTCCTCAAAATTGTTCATTTTTATAATACTAATATTATAGGATAAGTGACTTGTGGTTTAGCTTTTTTCACTCTGTATGAATTCATACAAGTCATCCCATATCTCTTTGAAATCATCTCTTTGTTCACATCTTAGAGTAGTTTTTAATCACATTCAAATACCACAACTTATTCATCCATATTATTGCTGAAATGCCCTTTTTCCTTTTTTTCTTTGTTAAAAGTGACAGCTCTTTGGAAGGGGAGAAGGAACTGTATTGGGAAATAAGGGCAATATAGAAACAAAAGGAGGAGGAGGAGGAGGAGGAGATCAAGCAAGAGTAGCAAAAGGGATGTGTGTCATTAGGGAGCCCAGTTGCATCAGATCATGATATTCCCAGGGATGCCTGTGATTTCTCCTAAAAAGGGAGTGTGTGGGATTAGCTCTTTCACAGCAATCAGGTATGAGTATCTGATGACTCTGCATTGTGCACATACATAGTACCCATTAGACAGTGAGCTCCTTGAGAGCGGGGACTTGGGTATTTATTTTTGCTTTGCCTTTCTTTTTATCCCCTGGCACATAGTAGGCACTTCAAAAATACCTGACTGATTGCCTGTGTGAGAGTGTTGGCTTCCCTTTTTGGTGAGGCTCCAGATTAAGGCTGGCTCCTAGCCCTGGTCTCATTTCTCAGCCTCACTAAGGTAAACGGAAACACCTTGCAGCTCTTAGGTGGGTACAGTGAAATCATTCAGCTCACATCTCTGCCACCTTGTGACATAATCTGTTTACTCTGGAACCTGTCAAACCCATTTCCTCGACAGGGTACGCTGGTGTTAACAAGTACTGTTGGCTTCTGCTTTGCTGGTTCTCACGCTCTGAATGGAGGGAGCACCCTTGTTTTGAAGAGGAGAAGCTCTTTCTTTCTCCTGCCCATTTGGTGATTTTATTCACCTTGGGCACCCACCAAAGGACTTGAGAGCATTGACATTGGAAGAGCAGAACTGGATTAAATTAGATTCCCAGTTGTACCACATATCTGCCAATACCCTGGGCAACTCACTTAATTTCCCTGAGATTGGTTCCTCATTGGTAAAATGAACATAATAACATCTGCCCCACCTATCTAATCTGTTGTCACATCTTGTCAGCATTGTACTTTAAATATGTCCCCTTCTTTTCACTCACAGCAGCCTTTCATTACCTCTGGCTTGGATTACTGTTATAATCTTTTTAATTTTAGACTCTCACCTTCTGTCTTGGAATAAGTACTGTGTATTACTTCTATGGCAGAAAAGTGGTAAGTAGTAGCAGTGGGGGTTAAATGACTTTCCCAGGGTCACACAGCTAGGAAGTGACTGAGGGCAGCTCTGAATCCAAGACCTCTATCTCTGGCCTTGACTCTCAATCCAATGAGCTACCTAGTTGGCTCCTGTAATAACCTTTTCAATGGTTTTCTTGCTTCTGGTCTTTCCCCATATCTATTTAGCTGCCTAAAGGATTTTCCTATAGCTCAGATCTAATCTTATTCAATAAACTATAGTAACTCCCATTTATTACCTCCAGGACCAACTGTACAATGCCTTGTTTGACACTGAAAGGCTTTCACAATCTCACCCTCCTCTCTTTCTAGTTCTCTTATACATCATTCCCCTTCATATACCTTCTGATCCAATACTGGTCTGTTCACTGCTCATCACAGTCTTTTTTTTAACCCTTACCTTCTTCTGCCTTAGAATCAAAACTGTTTATTGGTTCTAAGGCAGAAGAGCAGTAAAGGTTAGGCAAAAGGGGTGAAGTAACTTACCCAGGGTCACACTGCTAGGAAGTATCCAAGGCCAGATTTGAACCCAGAATGACCTTGGCTTTCTATCCAATTAGCCACTCAGTTGCCCTTCTCCATATGACTCTGCAGTGACTCTTCTCCATACCTGAAATACTCTCCCTCCTCAGATGTGCCTCTTAACTTCCTTGGCTATGGAATGGAACAATAAACTCCATCTATTTCTCCCCAACTGCAATCAGCATAGGGGTGTCCTCAGGGATAAAGAATATTATTCTGGAATCACAAGGAAACAATATATCTCAGGCCAAGAGAAAATAGCAAGCCAAGCTAGGTCTAGAGAACTCAAGTATTCGAACATCTTTAATGTAGCCTAGTACTGAGTAGTCCTGAACATTTTGGTAAGGTGCTTCTAATTATCTTCCCTTGATTATCTGATTTCTGAATTTGTATATTCATGTTTCCCTTGTACATAAGTATTAGAAATATGGGGTACACAAAGATGAGATAAGAAAGTAGAGAGGTAAAAGGTAGTAAGTACATCTTATACCAGGGCTTCAAATTATGGTGGCAGCAGAAGTTGGGGGACAAATAATCAGGATCTGGTCTGGCCAGTCTCCAGCCAAGAATACCACAGGAACATTTAGACATTAGAGAAGGTTCACAACCTCAAATTGGTTAGTGTGAATTAATTTGTGTTCATATTCCCTCGTGACAGCAAGCTGAGATCAGATCCCTGAGAGGGCAGGAATTTTGGTGGGAAGAGGCACTGATCCATTGTTTTTCTCCAGAGTGGAAAAGACTAGATGGGTTAAGGGCAATTCATATTTTTTGGACACAGTCAAGACAGGAATTTGTTTTGTATGACTTTTTTGTTATAAGAGTTTTGTTTTTGTTTTGCAATGGGGAGGTAAGAGGTAAAGAAAATAGATTTCTAATTGAAAAAATTATATTAAAATAAAGCAGGAAAGATTGTGTGTTAAGAGAAAGATAATCAACCACTTAGAGGATCAATGAAACTCTGAGAGGAGTATTGGGATAATAAAACAAAAAAAAAAACACAAAAACATAGACTCCTTGAGTTGGAAAGGTTTTCAAGGTCTTTAACTCAACCTCCATCCTAGGATAAGAATCAGATAGCTTTTGGACAGGTGCTTATGCAGTCTAAGTGTGGGGATATGGGATTATAGATCTAGAGATGGAAGGGACCTTGGAGATTATCTTTTCTAATATCTTGATGTTATGAGGAAAACTGAGGTAAAACATTTTCATTCCCCCTCTCCCTTTTTTAAAAGATGAGAAAATTGAAGCCCAAGGAGCAAAAGTTTCCCCCAAGTGACATAGTTAATGAATAGAAAAGGTGGGATGGGTCACTAAGCCTTCTAATTCCTAGTATTACCCTTTCAACACCAATCTGCCCTATTTTTGCTCAGTGGATAGACTTGGAATCAAGGAGACCCAAGTTCAAGTCCAGCCTTAGATACTTACTATGTGATTCTGGAGAATTCATTTGACATTTGTTTACTTCATATTTTTCATAAAGAACACATAAGGAAACTGAAGCCCAGAGAAGCAAAGTAATTTGCCTAAGGTAACTCAGTCAGTTGCAAACATTTAATGAATGGAAGAGGTGAGACTGGTCACTACAGTCTTCTAATTTCCACTCTACTACCCTTTGTTCAGAGAGAGACTTGGAATTAGGAAGATCTGAGTTCAAATCTGATCTCAGATAATTGCTAGCTATTTGACCTAGGGAAAATCACCTGACCTCTGTCTTTGCCTCCAGTTTCTCATCTGTAAGATGGAAATAATAATAGAGCCTTTCTCTAAAGGTTTCTGTGAGGACAAAATGGATAATATTTGTAAAGCACCATATAAATGATAGCAATTATTATTATAATGGATTCATAGAATCATAGAATGAGAGGTTTTAGAAGGCTTCTAGTCCAACTCATTTTATATATGAAGAAATTGAGTCCCAGAGAGATTAAGTTACCTGCTCAAGAGATTAAGTTACTTGCTAGAGGTCACACAGAGCAATCAGGACTCCAAATCCAGTGCTCTCCTTGCTATTTCATGCAGAAATGCTAAATCCTCTATTTCCATAAATGCATCTCTGATGTGAATTCTAGAATTTTAGATCCACAGATCAATGATTTATCTATTTGGGATGAAGAAGAAACATGCAAGAAGGAAGAAAAGGAAATAATGAAAATAAGTTCAGAATGTGTCAGAATGAACACAGAAGTTTAAGGAACTCCTAGAAGAAAGGCCCTACACAAAGTAGAAGAGAACAGTTTTACATCTACATAATGTTTGTCTTAGCATCTTAGATCAGTACCATGATTCTTGCTATCCTTCTATTTCTCCACTTATTAAAGCAACACAGCCATTTCCCTCTTCCCCCATTCTTCAAACCTGAGCTGGAATACATGAGATCATGTCTGCAAAGAACTGGGACATTCTAAATCTGCTATACCCATGGGGGATTTCTGGAGCCACTGGCAATTCCTAGGAAACAGGGGCAGAAGTATGAGATATCATCCTCCCTCTCTCTCATAGACATATGTCTGAGTCATAGAAAATTATGATGCTAAAGACATTGCAGCCACTACTGTCCATGAAATTCTATAATAAGAGTTTTGAGAAGGCAAGAAGGGCTGGTCTGGAGAGCAGATAAAGTTGTTAGAATTCTCATGTGATAGACTATAAGAGTCTCAAAAAAAGATCTCAAAACATTTTTCCTAGTTCCTAGACCATAACATCCTGGAATTGAGAAAGGACCTGAGGAGATCTAATTCAACCTCTTTTTGATGGACACTTTAAATAGCTAACAAAACATTTTTCTAAGCATTTCATAAATGCTTATTTAATTGAATTTATTCTTCTCCATAATATTCACTCAGATAACTGCCTATCTTTTGATTGAACAGTTCTGAAAATGAAGAGTTGACTGCCCTGAGAAGCAAGAAAGGGCTGGAGTTTAAGAGGGTATCCCAACCTCCCAGAAAACAGAGCCTACCTATAATTAGTTAGGAAAAATAAGCAAACAACAAAAAAGCACCTAACTATAAAGAAAGTTTATGGAGATAAAGAACAAGGTACAGACACAGAAGGGGACAGTGAAAGCAAAGTAAACATATGCAAAGTCCAAAAGAAAAATGTGAATTGGACACAGATTCTGGAACAGCTCAAAAAAAAAGACTTAAAAACCCATTAAGAGAGGCAGAGGAAAAGTGGGGAAGAGAAATGAAAGCAATGCAAGAAGAAATGAAAAAGGAGAACTAAAAGCTGACAGAGGAAAATGAGTCCTTAAAATTAGAATTGAGTAACTAGAAACTAATGATTTCATGAGAAATAAAGAATCAATAAAGCAGAATCAAAGAAATGAAAAAAACAGAGGAAAACATGAAATATCTCATTTTAAAAACAACTGACTTGAAAAATAGATCCAGGAGAGACAATTTGAGAATTATTGGACTACCTGAAAGCCATGATCAAGAAAAAACCTTGGACATCATAACACAAGAAATTATCAAAGAAAACTGCCCAGATATCCTCAAACAAGAAAATAAAACTGAAATTGAAAGAATTCCCAGATTACTTACAGAAAGAAATCCTCAAATGATAACTTCCAGGAATATAGTATTTAAATTCAAGTCACCAAGTCGAGGAGAAAATACTGCAAAGAGCTAGAAAGGAACTAGAAAGGAAAGCTGCAATATCATGGAGCTATAATCAAGATCACACAGGACCTATTGGCTTCTACAATAAAGGATTGGAAGGCATGGACTATGATATTCAGGAAGGTGAAAGATCTGGGTTTGCAACCCAGAGTCATCTATCCAGCAAAGCTGAGTATATTCTTCTAGGGGGGAATAAGGATATTCAATAAGATAGAAGATTTCTAAACATTCCTGAGGAATAAGCCAGACCTAAACAAAAAAATTTGAAGTCCAAACATTAGACACAAGAGAAGCCTAAAAAAAGTAAATAAGAAAGAGAAGATTTGGACTCATTAAGGTCAAAATGTTTACGTCTACATGGAAAGAGGATATCTATAATTCTCAAGAATTACTTTTAGTAGTAGAGAAGATAGAAGGAATATATTTAGAGAGTGGGGAAGTAAGATGATTATGATGATATGATGTATATGATGATAAGATGTGTATGTAAATGTGATGATATGAAACAATATGAAACAAAAAACTCGAGTGAAAGATAATTGCACTGAGAATAAAGGGAAGGAAGAGATAGAATGGGGTAAATTATATAACATAAAGAAATAATGGCAAGCCATTTTAGAAAGGGGAGGATAAGGGTAGTAACAGGCAATGATTAAACTTTACTCTCATCATAACTGGCTCAGAGAGGGAAAAATAAATATACTTATTGGGGTATAGAATTCTATCTTACCCTAAAAAGAAGTAGAAGGGGAATAAGACAAGGCAATGAGGAGGTAATTGGAGGGAGTGGGATGTGGGGGTGTATGACAAAAAGCAAAACATTGATGAGGAGGAACAGAGTGAAAGGGAATAGAACAGGATCTAAAGGGGAAAATAAGATGGTGGGCAATACACAATTAGTAAGCATAACACTGAATGTGAATGGGACAAATTCACCCAAAAACCAGAAGTGGATAGTAGAGTGGATTAAAAATCAGAATCCTACTATATATATGTTGTTTACAAGAAACACATCTGAGGCAGGGTCATACACACAAATTAAAGGTAAAAGGTTGGAGCAGAATTTATTATGCATCATCTAAAGTAGAAAAAGCAGGGGTAGCAATCATGATACCAGAAAAAAGCTAAAGTCAAAATTGATCTGATTAAAAGAGATAAGGAAGGAAATTATATTTTGCTAAAAGGTACTATAAACAATGAAATAATATCATTACTAAACATTTATGCACATAGCATCTAGGCTTTTAAGGGAGAAACTAAAGGAGATTAAGGAAGAAATAGATAGAAAGACCATACTAGTTGAGGACCTCAACCTTCCCCTTTCAGAACTAGATAAATTGAACCAAAATAAAAAAGAAATATAATATGGCTTGGTCTGCATTCAGATTCCATCAGTTATTTCTCTCAAGGTAGATGGAATTTTTATTTCTTCTTAAATTTTTTTTTTTAAAAAAACCCTTACTGTCTGTCTTGGAACCAATACTGCGTATTGGTTCCAAGGCAGAAGAGTGGTAAGGGCTAGGCAATGGGGGTCAAGTGACTTGCCTAGAGTCACACAGCTGGAAAGTGTCTGAGGCCAGATTTGAACCTTGGACCTCCCATCTCTAGGCCTGGCTTTCAATCCACTGAGCTACCCAGCTGCCCCCTAGATGGAATTTTTCATCATGAGTACTTGAGAATTTTCTTGGATCACTGTATTGCTATGAATAGCTAAGCCATTCAAAAATGTTCATCATATAAATTGTTACTGTATACAATGTTTTTCTGGTTCTGTTCACATAACTTTGAATCAGTTCATGTAAGTCTTTCCAGGTTTTTCTTAAATTATTCATCCCATCATTTCTTATAGCACAATAGTATTCCATTACAATTATGTATCAAAACTTGTGCAGTAGTACCCCAATTTGGTGGATATCCCTTCTGTTTACAATTCCTTGCTACCACAGAAAGAGAGGCTACAGTGTAAAATAAAAATAATCAAGAAAAAAAAGAGTTCACTGCTCCCATGAAGTGTTCACTGCCTCCATTAGGCAATGTAGCACCATGTTCCTGAAACTCACAATCAAAGAAACTTTGGAAAACCTTCCCAAGATACTTTGGAGGACTTCGCTGAATAGAGAATTCTTGGGGCAAGAGTATATTTAGGTATTCAGAAGAATCTAGTATATCCGGAGGTTCTACTAGCCTTGAGAAAGGGACTGCTATCCAATTTTGGGACCAGAGGAATCAAGATGAAAGATGAAAAGTACCCATATTGGAGAATGAGAGAAGGCCAGCACATGATAAGAGTGTTCTGGAGCTAAGATTAAGCCACATAGGCAGATGTAACTGTTGATCAGAGTGAAGTCCAGTCAAAAATTTCTTTTGTCCTCATTTGGGAAATATTCATATGAAATTAAAATTTCAATCCCTTTCTTTTAAAGAATATTCCTCAGAAGCTACTGAAGGTGTAGGTAAGAAGGGATAAAGATCAAATTCTAGTTTTGAATCCTACTGTTGTCTTCTATAGCTAGAAGATGTATTTATCTCCTTTTTTAAATGTTTCTTAACCCTACTAATAAATTATGTGGCCATTAACATTAATTTTTATTCTAAACCTACAAATTTATAATTTTTGATTGAGAGATTTCCTTCCTTTTACTCAAATGATCTGTGTTAATGAGAGAATTTCTGCATTTTGGATAGTTTACAAGGAGTATTCTTCCAGGTTATAAACATTAGGTTCAAATAAACATTTGAACCTGAATTTACAAGACTTAATAAGGAAGAGGTGAGTTGGTAGCAGAAATTGGTGGGAGATTGTGTGGTTGTACCTACGTGTACCAGAAAGGCACTGCATCATATAACCATAATCCCTAGAGAGCCACAGTAGTACATTTCATTTTTGTTCATTAGGAATTTCCTGCTTATTTTGAGCAAAAAAAAAAATCAAAACACCAAAAAACAAACTGCCTTCTTGTAACTTCTATCCATTGGTCCAAGTTCTTGGCAAATAAAATACTGGGCCCTGAAATTCCATAATTAGGCATTCATTCCTTGGGGCTTTGAAGACATTTTGCTCTTCAAAAGTTCCAGCAGTACTATTAGGAGTAAATAACATCTCAAACCTAGTCTCAACTAGGGATAGAGAGAAGAGGGAACAATGAATGAGGTAGTAGAGGTTCCAGGTTAGCTCTGGTTTCACAACTTCCAGAAGTCACACCTGGTCTCTCCTTGGTACTTAAAAAAACAATACCTTCTGTTCTGGATTCCACCTCTCCCACTGTATTCTATGGCACCTGTAATATAGGCTCTGGTTGGAAATTTTGTGAGATAAGGGGAGTAGGTTGGGGAAGAAGTAAAAAAGGTTTAGACAAAGCCATATGATTCAGAGCCTTAGTAAAAATCTCATGTTACTCACCTACATACCCACCTACCTGCCTACCCATGTGCCAACATAACTACCTATGTACCCACATACCTCCTTCTCTTTTTCCTTCCTTCCCTCCCTCCCTCTCTCCCTTTGTTCATTCATTCGTTCCTTCATTCATTCTTTTCTTCCTTCCTCTCTTTTTTCCTTTCAAGATCTCTTTCTACCGCTGGATGAGAGAATAGGCAGCTAGGCTGCCCTGAACTCAGCTGAACAGCAAAAGTGAGAACCTAGGATATTTGGGGTCTTGGTCACATTTTCATTTTATTATTAAAACCTTAATATTTATCTTCAATTGAGGATATAGAGTTGGGATTCCTAAATGAATCTGAGATCTCTACTTTCCAAATCAGACTGAGAAACAGATTAACTCTGAAAGGGGCTCAGGATACTGATGAGAGAAACCCTAGGAGAATCTTGAAGTAGCTGTCTCAGGCTTCCTGGCACTGCCTGGATGAGTCTACTGGGAACCAGCAGTGAAGAGCTATGGGTGTGTTATATTTTTTTTCTAAATTCTTGACTGAGGTTGCCATGGTAATTAGAGCAGTAGGGGACACATGCTGCTCTAGCCTTGAGCTGCTATTCTTCCCTGCCTTATCTTCCTGGGAGCTCCTGTTTAGTGACAGTGAAGGGGGTCTCTGAGCTGAGAAAAAAAAAAGGTGCTTACTGGGCCCCAATGACATTACTTACTCCCAGGATTTCTGGCCTTTGCTGACACTCCATTCAAAATGCTTTTTTCAACAATAGCAGCTGAGATCCCTTTTCAAAGAATCATTCTCTAGCCCTTGATGAAAGAATGCTATCCCCATTCCAGCAAAGGCAGGCATGCGATATATCTAGAATAATGGGATCATTGGTTTAGGGCTCGAAGGGGCCTTGGAAACTAACTAGTCCCAACCTTCTCTGCCCTGCTCCCTGCCATTTTGCAGATGAGAAAACAGATCTAGAGAAGTGAAAGAACTTGCCTGAAGTCTCAAAGGAAGCAAAGGCAGATTTTGAATCCAGATCCTTTGATTCCAAACCCAATACTCTTTCCACTGTATCATGTCGAAATGCTGAGTTTCCCATATCCAAATTCCCTTCCTGGGTCTAGTATGAGTTCTGGGAAGAAGAGTTCTGCCAATGCATGATGTTATTTGCGTATGGCCTCTTTGTTTAAAGAGGAACAATGTTTTGTTCTCCTATGTGAACTATGTACTCCATTCAAGATGATTTCTTCTTCATTTCCTGTAGTCACCAGGGGCATTCTATTTTCTGGGCTATTGCTCATTCTATGTCTTTAACACAGTGCATGGGAGATAGGAATTTGGAACAGAAAGAGTCCTGGGCTTGGAACAATGGTGTGTGGGTAAATGTTTAACAACCCGCTCTCTCTGGAAGAGGAATTTATCTTTCTAATAGCCAGAACTACTGTATGGGAGGCATAAAGTTTTTGACTTGAGACATAAGTTCTAGCCTTGACTTTGCCACTTATGAGATGTTCAACTTTGGGAAAGGCTTTCTGAGTCTCTGTTTTGAGGGCATCAGACCAGATAATCTTCAAAGACCCTCCCAACTCTGACATGCTGTGAGTCAACTTGAAGCCACTCTTTCCAAGGTTAGCAGTGATCCCCTGACTGCCGAGTCCACTGACCTCTTCTCATTTCTTACACTTCTTGGTCTTTGTAGCATTTGACACTATGGACAGGTCTCTCTTTCCTGGGTTTTCTTGATATGACACTGTACTCTCCTGATTTTTCCCTCCCTATCTGACCTCTCATTCTGTTTCTTCCTCTGGATCATTAATCCACATCTCACAACCTCTCTCAGGCCAAGTGAAACATTTATTAATCACCTACCATATGGCAAATGCTTGTTGGCTGCACGACAAGCACCATGCTAAGCACTCAGGATACAAAGGCAGTCCCTGCCCTCAAGGAGCTCACTGTCTAATGGAGAAGATAATATGCAAACAACTATGTTGAAATAGAATATGTTGTTATTGTTGTTTAGTCTTGTCCAACTCTGTGACTCATTTGGGGTTTTCTTGGCAAAGATACTGGAATATTTTCTTCTCCAGCTCATTTTATAGATGGAGAAACTGAGGCAGAGTTAAGTGACTTGCCTAAGGTCACACAACTTGTAAATGTCTACAACCAGATTTGAACTTAGGAAAAAGAGTTTTCCTGAATTGAGGCGCAGTGTTTTATATATTGTACCACCTCGCTTTCCAAACTGGATATATGAAAAGAATACATGCAAGATAAATTGGAATTAATATTATAGTACTGTCCTAGATACTCTACTTTTTTTTTTCTCTACATGCTCTCTCAGTGATTTCATCTGCTCCTAAGAATTCGAGTATCATCTCTAGTTCGATGACTCCAGATCTATATATTCAGATCTCATCTTTCTCCTGAGCTCTAATCTTGTATCACCAGCTGTCTGTTGGATGACACTTGGATGCCCACAAGCCATCTCAAACTCAATGTGCCTAAGAAAGAACTTGTGATCTTCCTCCAAGAAATTAATCAATCTACAAACATTAGCATGAGCCAGGCACTGTGCTAGACTCTGGGAACACAAAAACCAAAAAGAAAAAAAACAAAAACAAAACCTCTCCTTAACTTCCCTATTTCTATTGAGGGCACCATGATTTTAGTCATCAAAGTTGCTAACCTTTTCTTTTTTCTTTTTGTCTTAGAATCAATATCAAATTTGCTAACTTTTTCTTTTTTTCTTTTTCTTTTTTGTCTTAGAATCAATATCAAATATCAGTTCTAAGGCAGAAGTTCAATAAAGGCTAGGCAACTGAGGTTAAGTGACTTGCCCAGGGTCACATAGCTAGGAAGTGTCTAAGGCCATGTTTGTATCCAGGATCTCCTGTCTCTAGCCCAGGCTCTTTATATACAGAGTCACCTAGCTCCTCTTCTAGGAGTCCTCTTCAACTCTTTCTCTCTCACTTCTTATATTTAATCAGTTGCCAAGTTCTGTCAATTCTATAGCATATTTGGCATTTGTTCTCTTTTCTCTACTGGACTGGCAAAGGTCTTGATAACCTCTTGTACTTTTGTTTTCCATTGTGCCAAGCTCAAAGGCTGATAGATCTCTAGGTTCAAGCCTGCTTCTTAACTCCCTCTATTTTTAGAGGAAACACTCCTGCTTCCTTAAAACATTTCTTGCTAATCCTTCTAACATTTCATGTATGTGAAACATAATGTTATTGTTGAGTAGTTTCAGTCATGTCCAACTCTTTGTGATCCCATTTGGGGTTTTCTTGGCAAAGATACTGGAGTGGTTTACCATTTCCTTCTCCAGCTCATTTTACAGATGAGGAAATAGAGGCAAAGAAGTTACTGGCCTAGGGTCACACAGCTAGTAAGTGTTTGAGTTCAAATTTGAACTCAGGAAAATGACTCTTCCTGATTCCAAGCCTGACACTCTAAGCACTAACTGCTTAACTTCTAACTGGCCAGAAGGGTAACAGTGTAATAGAAAGAGCTCTGAGGAGGCATTATAGTACATTATTAAAGAACCTAGAAAATGACCTCTTCTACTATTGCCTATTAGGCCTTGAGAGAATCACTTTCCCTTCTGCACCTTAATCTCTGCACTTGTAACATGACCAGGTTGGACCAGTCAGCCTCTGATGTCCTTTCAGCCCTAAACTTATGGCCCTATGACCTGAATTCTAATTCTTGCTCTACTGCTTATAACTATAGGGCCTTAGACAAGCCATTTCCCCTCTATGGGCCCCCCATTTTCACACCACTAAAATAAGGCATTTGGACTAAATGGATTCCAAGTCTCCTTCAAATGCTTACATTCTATGACTCTAAAATGGAATGAGAAGGTAGGAGAAGGCTAGCTAGAAGAGCTGTTATCTTTTTACAGATGATAAAGCAGAGAGAGAATGACTCACAAAAGGCCTTTCAGGGAAAGGAGTCCAAACTTCCAGAAGAATTGTGGTGCCTCAATTCATAACTCTTTCTCCATTGCCTCACCTGGAAAATGGGGGTAATCATTGATTTCCTTTCCTGGAGCCTGTGAGGGAAGAACTGTTTTGTTTTTTTTTAAAGATTTGTTAAGCCCTTTGCAAATACAAAATGCTCTGTAAATGTTGAATAATTGATGGGATACTGTTTCCAGCTGCTTGGAAGCAGACTCACAAAGCTCTGGCTTTATCAAGAATATTTATAGCAATCAGGCTGTGTACAGTTAGCCCTTTTCTAGTCTTTTTCCAGTTAAAAGAAATGGGAAAGAAATGTATTGAGAAAGAACTGTGGTTCCTCTTGGGGAGGGTGGGTGGTGTTGGAGAATGGTAGAGAAAGTCATTGTTCAGTGGGGGCAATAGATCTCATTAACTGACTTGACAAAGGGAAAGGGGTGAGTTGAGGGCAGCAATGGGGAAACTAGGAAGCTTCCTGGGAAACAGAAAAACTATGTCTCTTCTCTAGCTGCCAGTCCCTGGGAGCGGCTGCCTTTCCTGGCCAGCATGGCAGGGGGGAGGGATGGTCATCAATAACCTGAGAAGTAGTCCCTGGCATAGTGCCAATTTTCCAAGAGAGATGTTTATTAAAGAAAACATCAATTAGCCATGGGAAAAAGTCTGAAGTCATACTCAATTGTAAAAGTTAGGAGTCAGGATACTTTATCAAATTTTCTAGTGGGAACACGGACAGGAATTAGAGTCCTTCTACCTAGCTACATGTGGTGGAGAACTTCAGGAAAAATGTGAGCCTAAGCTATGCCTTGAAGGATGGAATCACAACTGTATTGTTTTGTCAAAAGCCACTATAATACTTAACTGAACAAAGAAATGAGGGGTTTATATTCAGTTATTTGTGGTTCTAGAGCACTTTCATATAACATAGAATGACAAAACTAGAAGGAACCTTAAGGATCATTTCACTCTCTAGCAATCTTACCAGCCGCCATGCCACCCAGATCAAAAATCCAACCCTGGTGGGCTTAACTCTTTTATGCCTGGAACTCTGATCCTGGGGAATGACTCCTTATCAGACAGTTGCCTTAGTTGCCTGTTATATTGAACTTTTCCATTTCACTTCCTAGCCATCTCATATTTCACCTTTGTCACTCCTTGTCCACCTAGGCTCTTTTCATTTCTGGATCTCTAATCAAATTGGCTTGGTCATTGCAACTAGCAAGGTCCTGTCAATCCAATCCCCAAAGACTTAATTGACCATTCTATTACTTTCCAAATCCACTATCCTAAATGTTGTCTCCTTCTATTAGAATATAAGTTTCTTGAGGTCAAGGAATGTTAGGCAGTAGACAAGTATTTATTAAGCATCCACGATGTGCCAGACAGTGTGCTAAGAATATGAGATACAAAGAAAAACCAAAAAAAACCAAAACAGTCCCTGCTCTCAAGGAGCTCACAATCTAATTAGGGAGAAAACATGCAAAAAGCAATGTACAAACAAGGTGTATACAGGATAGATTGAAAATAATTTCAGAAGGATGGCACAAAGATTAAAGAGAACTAGAAAAGGATTCTTGCAGAAGGTGGACCTTAAGTTATAGTATGTTATAGAAAATAAGATATAAGAAGCCTGGAAAGGTTGGAAGAGGCCAAATTATGAAAGACTTTAAAAGCTAAGCAGAGAATTTTATATTTGATTTTGAGGTAATAGGAAGGGCAGCTAGGTGATACAGTGGATAGAGTGCCAGGACTGTAGTCAGGAAGACTCATCTTCCCGAGTTCAAATTTGTCTTCAGATGCTTATCAGATATATAACCTGAGGCAAGTCACTTCATTATGTTCGCCTCAGTTTTCTCATTTGTAAATGAGCTGGAGAGGAAATGACAAACCTTTGTCTTTGCCAAAAAAAACCCAGGAGTTGAACATGCCTGAAATGACTAAACAACAATAGGAATTCACTAACATGATAGAAAAGGAAAATTATAAATGTTGGAGGGGATGTGGGAAAATTGAGACACTAATGCACCATTGCTAACTGATCCAACCATTCTGGAGTGAAATTTGGAACCATGCCCCAAAGGCTTTAAAACTGTCATACCCTTTGATCTAGCAATACTAGGTTTGTATCTGAAAGAGATAAAAAATAGGGAAAAGGACTTGTTTGTACAAAAATATTTTTTAATTTTTTAAATTAAATTAATTTAGAATATTTTTCCATGGTCACATGATTCATGTTCTTTCCCTCTCCTTCCTCTTCCCCCCTTATTATTCATATTTGCAATAGTGTGATCATTTAAAGTCAATATCTGCAATCATAATCTCATCGAACTATGTGATCAAGCAGTTGTTTTTATTCTGTGTTTCTACTCTCACAGTTCTTTCTCTGGATGTGGATAGCAGAATTGTCCTGGATTGCTGCATTTCTGCTAGTAGAGAAGTCCATTACATTCGAATATGCCACAGTGTATCAGTCTCTGTGTATAATGTTCTCCTGGTTCTGCTCCTTTCACTCTGCATCAATTTCTAGAGATCATTCCAATTCACATGGGATTCCTTCAGTTCATTACTCCTTTTAGCACAATAGTATCCCATCACCAACAGATACAATTTGTTTAGCCATTCCCCAACTGATGGACACTCCCTCATTTTCCAATTTTTTTGCCACCACAAAGAGCGTATCTATAAATATTTTCTATAAAAATATTTATAGCAGCTTTTTTTTATGGTGGCAAAAAAACCTGGAAACTCAAGACATGTCCATCAATAGGGGAATGGCTGAACAAGTTGTGGTATGTGATTGTAATGGATTACTATTGTGCCATAAGAAATGATATAAAAAATGATTTCTGAAGAACCTGGAAAGACCTACATGAACTGATGCAAAGTGAAGTGAGCAGAACCAGGAGAAAATTATACACAATACCAGCAATATTTTGTGATGAACATTTGTGAATGACATAACTATTCTTAACAATTCAGTGATCTAAGACAGTCCCTGGATACTCATGAGGAAGAAGGCCATCTGCCTCCAGAGAAAGAACTGACAAAGTCTGAATATAGACCAAAACATATTATATTTCTACTTCTTTTGTTCAAATTCTCTTCCACAAAATGACTAATATGGAAAAATGTTTTATATCATTGTACATGTAAAATCTATATAAAACTCCTTCCTGTCTCAGAGAGAGGAGAAGGGATAGAGAAGAGAGTTTAACTCAAAAAAATTTTTAAAGGTTAAAATAAAAACAACAACAACCCTATACTTTATTAAATAGGAGGTGAGCAGAGAAATAAGCATTTATTTAGCACCTACTATGTGCCAGGCACTCTTTACAAATATTTCATTTGATCTTCACAACAATCCTTCAAGGTTGATGATATTATTATCTTTATTTTACAATTGAGGAAACTGAGGCAGAGGTTAAGTGGTGTGCCCAGCATCCCAAGGCTAGTTAATATTTGAAGCAGTATTTGAGATCAAGTCTTCTAATGCCAGACCTGGTACTCTATCCATAGCACTGCTAGATACTTCTCGAATATGGTCAGATCTGCTCTTTAAGAAGAATAATTTGATACCTGAATGGAGGATGGACTAGAACGCAGAAAGACTTGAGGAAGAGAGACTAACCAGGAGAGCTATTGCAGTAGTCCAGGCTTGAGATAATGAGAGCCTGTGTCAAGGTGGTGGCTATGTCAGAGGACCATATATAAGAGTTGCTATAAAGGTAGAATTGACAAAAGTTGACAGCAGATTAGATATAAGGGGAGAGAGAGAGTGATCGAAGGTGATACCTTTGTTGTGAGCCTTGATGACTGGGAGAATGATGGTGGCCTTGATATTGTAATAGGAAAGTTCAAAAGAGGGGGAGGGGTCAGAGAGGTCAGAGAGAAAGGCAATATGTTCAGTCCTGGACATGTTGAGGTGAAGAGATCTACAGCCATCCACTTTGAGATGTCCAACAGATAAGTGAAGATGTGAGACTGGAGTTCAGAGGAGAGTTTAGTACTAGACAAAGAGTATTTAAGAATCAATAGCTGAGAGATAATGATTGAATCCAGGGTTGCTAACAAGATTCCCAAGAGAAACTATATAAACTGTCTGTGATTTTGTATTTGTATACCTACATTTAGCATAGTGCTTGGCACATAAATAATGTTTTTTTGTTCATTCCTTTCTCTAGTCCAATTCCTTCATTTTATAGATCAGGAAACTGTAGCCCTGTGAGGTTAAGATGATTCATCTAAGTTCACATAACTAGTTAGTGGCAGGGCAAAGCCTTAAACTCAAGTCTCTAGATTCCAAATCCAATTGTCTTCCAACTGTCCCACATGGCTTCATTTGATCCTCCTTATGATCCTGGAAGATAGGTAGTACGAGTGTTATTGCTTTCATTTCACAGCTAAGGAAACTAAGGTGTGAAAAGGCTTGCCCAAAATAACACTGCTACTGTCAGAGCCAGGAACCAAGGTCTTCTGACTCCAAATCCAGGGCTGAGTAGAATGTAACAGTTAATTCTAAAATGTCACCTCTTCTTAACTCTACAAATAGAATTATAACTCACACTTTGTTCTATTTCCAAAGGCAATAAGTTCATAGCTCTTGCCCCAGTGTTTTATAGTTCTCCCTTTCCCTCCATTCCCTGTGGAAGCTGCCCTATTTTTATAATGGCTTGTGTTTCGGCACAGAGATGCACAGGCTGTCCTCAAACACACATAATCTTTTTCACATCATTGGACTTGGCACTGACTAGGAATACAAAGAATTAAAAAAAAAAAAGACAAAAATCTCCATCCACATAGGAATTTGTTCATTTCTTTGCCTTTCTGTTAACAAAATCCAAGTTTACAAAGCCTCAATGTCCCCTAAGAAATATATTACCATGTCCTATCCTATGGCATTGTGAAATCCCTTTCCCCCCCAGATATTTTCCAACTTCAAAGGTTTCATTAAAAGACCTTTAAAATAAACAAATTGTTGTAAATGAAAAGAAGGAAATATTATTGTGCAATAAAAAATGACAAATCTGAAGAGTTAAGAGAAGCATGAAAAACTTTATATTAACTGATACAAAGGCAAAAAGAGAAGAAAAAGAAACAGCAAAACAATGTTACAAAACAACCAAAACAGCGAAACAGGAATAATAAAATAAAGTGAATAATTATAATGACCAATCCTATCCCCAGAGAAGAGTTAAGATAATCTGCCATGCTTTCTTCCTTAAAGATTTGAGAAACTATAGATGAGGAAAATGGCATATATAGTTATATCAGTGGGTTGATTTTTATGAATTTGGTTCTCTCTTTTTGAAAAAAAATCTTTGTTATAAGAGATGACTCTCTGAAAAGTAAAGGGGAGAGGAATATGTTAGTAAATGAAGTTAATGAGAAAACAAAAGGCATCAATAAAAACTTAAGCAATTGAAGTAAATAATATATAATAGTCCTTGAATTTTTTCCTGAATTATGACAGGGCTGCTTGGCCCATGGGTTAACCTACTTGTAAAACATGTTGGTTTAGATATAGCACTAAAGCTTCTGAGTTGGGTTTTCTCAGTAATTGCCCAGCAAAGTACAGTAAATATTGATGCAACTTGCAGTTCGAATTTTGATTGGAGAGATGAAACTGAGGTAGGCCAGTTGACTTGGCACCAAAATTGAGTTGGAAGGTGAAGGTGAAGGGAAGAGGAGAGCTGAGCTGTAGAGTCTGGTTAAGACTTTGTCTTGGCTTGAAGACAGTCCTCCCTATCCTTTTCTCTTTCACCCCAATCCATCACTTCATTTAATATAACAAAACCATATCAGTTTCAGAGATTGTCTATTTTCTAATTCAATCCTATCTTTGCTGCCCTGAGCATCAGTCAAGGTCACCAGCTTTTCTAAACAGCACAGGGAATTGCTAAGCAATATTCTCATTATGTTAGAAAACCTGATGGTTCTATGAAAAATCAATGACTGCCGTTTCTGCTTTCCATTCAGAACTAGCAGTAGAGTCAAGGGGAGAGATCAGATTCCTAAAGACCCAACCCTGGTTGAAGGGTTGGCATGAAAATAGATGGTTGTTTTGAGCCACAGGCATTAGGAGCACTCTAATTTTTATCTTTGCTTAATATCACAATTCTTGCTATAACTCTTGGTTTGAGTTAATAGTCTAATGTAACCCACTAAGTGCCTCATTCTTTGATCAGTGCTTTTACAGGTCAAGAAAAGCACTGGTTTATTATATTTGTGGAGTTGTTCTATCAGGTAGGATACTGGGATTGACATTGATGAGCTGGAGAGCATCCAGAGGGAATTGATGGTCCGGAGTCTCAAGTCCATGGCATATGTCCAACAAATGAAGAACTTGAAATGTGTAGCTGGGAGTAGAGAAGATTTGAGTGGGATATGATAGATTTTTCTCTATTACTTTAAGGTTGAAGAGGGACTATAGGTATATACTTTGGCCTCAAGGGACAGAAGTAGCAATAGTGAGTAGAAATTGTAGAGAGGAAGATTTCAGATTAGTTTAAAGAAATACCACCTAAAAACTAAAACTAAGTACAAGTGAAAATGGCTGCCTTAGGGGATAGTAAATTCTCTTTATTAGAGTGGTCCTTTAAATAAGGGCTAGATTTGCTAAGAGTATAGAAATAATTTATATGTCCAGAATTTCTGCCCATCACATTTGAACTCTTAATCCTTTTCCTTCCTCTTCATCGTACACAACCATTTTTTCAGTTCTGGAACCATAATCAAAACTCAAACCTGCCTTTGCTACTAATCAGGTTATGTTAATCTTCTCTCCTATGGCTTTACTTAACATCCCTATAACATTTTTTTTAACAATAACCACCTTAGCTCCTATCTTCCAATTTTTCTTGTTTCCCCTATTAGAATAAGTTCTTCAAGGGAAGTGATTGTTTTTGATTTTTTATATTTTGATCCTGGGAAGCTAGGTGATGCGGTGGATGATGGAGGGCTGGTATTGAAATCAGAAAAACTCATCTTCCTGAATTCAAATCTGGCCTCAGACACTTACTAGTGTGTGACCCTGACCAAGTTACTTTACCTGTTTGCCTCAGTTTCTCATCTGTAAAATAAGCTGGAGAAGGAAATGGTAAAGTACTCCAGTATCTTTGGCAAGAAAATCCCAAATGGCATCACAGAATTGAACACAACAATTTGTATTCAAGTGCTTAGCACTGTGTTTGGCACATAATAAGTACTTAATAAATGTTCTTTCATAACCATTTCCTTTGGACTTATCCATCATGGCTCCAGGAAACTCACTATCTTGAAAGACTATATCAGTGATGGGACCCACACCTTCTGTTCTTGGGAACCTTCTGAAAGGAAGGTAGAGACCTCTTCCCAGAATTTTATTTAGAAAGCTATCCAGGTCAACTCAACTTTTTGGGGTTTTGCCATCATGCTCCCAAGTCGTCTTTTGGGGGTTGTTTTCTCCCATTAGATTGTAAGCTTCTTGAGGGCAGGGACTTTCTTGCATTTGTGTTTCCAGAGATTAGCACAGTCTCTGGTACATAGTAAATCCTTAATAAGCATTTAATGGCTGATTGATTCTTTTCAAATGATTGAAGGTCAGGTGAAGGTGGGGTCAAGATAATCTTTCTGAAGTCCCTGTTAGTTCTGAGGTAAAATGATTCTCATAATTTAAATTTATTCAAGACTTTTCTGTTAACAAAATGTCTTATATGTGATGTCAAGTTTCATATGAAATCAAAAGAGCGGTAGGATTTAATCATTCTTATAACACAAGAAGTTCATGCTTAGGGATTCGTTTAAAAAAAAAATCTTGCCTTCTGTCTTGGAATTGATACTAAATAGTCAATGGGAAATAAGTGACTTGCCCAGGGCCACATAGCTAGGGAGTATCTGAGGCTAGATTTGAACCCAGGCCTGGCTTTCTATCCATACAGCCACCTAGCTGCTTCTTAGGGATCAAGTGTCGAGCTATCTCAAAAAGAAGAAAGTTCCAAAAGAATGGTGTGTGTGTGTGTGTGTGAATCATTGACAGATTTGTGTGTGTGTGTGTGTGTGTGTGTGTGTGTGTGTGTGTGTGTGTGTGTGGCTGTAACCAAGAAGACAACACATTTCTACAGGCCTATTTTCTTATCTCTAAAATCTTTATGAAACTGTCCTCATCCACATAGGTATGGAAAGTATCCTTGAAGAAAATAAAAACAGGCAAGTAACTGCCCATGATTGTCTATAGCAGAATACATCTTCACACAAATGATTGAGGGTGGCAGAGGATACAATAGCTTGCTTTGTTTATTGTTTCTTGTTTATTTTTGAAAAGCTATGGGCTCAGCAGAACAAAATGCAGCCTTGTGGGCTCTGCCCTAACAAGGTATGGCTTATGTATATGCTATTCCTTGTATTCCTTGATATATGGAACCACAGAGATACAGTTGTTTACCAATTACCTGATTGGCAATTGGGGCAAATAGGATTGGCAAAGGTGTGCATCTTCCTAACAAAAGGGGAATGTCCTTTTTCAGGAATTGGGGTGTGTGTGTGTGTGTGTGTGTGTGTGTGTGTGTGTGTGTGTGAGAGAGAGAGAGAGAGAGAGAGAGAGAGAGAGAGAGAGAGACTGTGAGATAAACTCTGGTAATCTGGCAAAGCCTATGGACCCTTTCTCAGAAGAGTGTTCTTAAATGAATAAAGTAAAATGCACAGGTTTTCAAAGAAACATAATTATATTGAAAAACAATTATCTAAATATGGTATTTTTAAAAATTAAGTTTCATGATCTTCAGTTGAGAACCTCCACACAGAGAGGTCTTCCAAATATTCTTGTTTGTGGATGACACTTCATTCTTTGTATTAAATCCCAGATTATTGTAGAACTGCCTCACTGAGATTCTTGGCTGGTCTAAAGACAACATCAACTCGACACAACACAAGAAGAACCAAGGACATGAAAATGCCTATTTGTCCAGATTGTGACATGCAGCTGCTGGGCAGCCTACTTAATCATTCCATCATTATGGACGTCTTGGACAAGAACTTTAGACAGACAAAAAGCTGGACTAAGAGTTCTAAAGGAGAAAGA
This sequence comes from Monodelphis domestica, assembly GCF_027887165.1. Classification (NCBI taxonomy): domain Eukaryota; kingdom Metazoa; phylum Chordata; class Mammalia; order Didelphimorphia; family Didelphidae; genus Monodelphis; species Monodelphis domestica. The sequence goes on along the minus strand of NC_077227.1, from coordinate 569,004,128 downwards.
AGGCAGGATGGATGGCATTTAGAAAATTGTGAAGAATCATGATTGAGTAAAGATGTGTGGCAAAGACCCACACTGACTTTGAGTGGCCACTTTTACTGTTTATAGGAGGCAAAAAGTCCTTTTGAAACTTAAGTGTTTTCATTTGTATTTCAATTGACAGAGATGACAGTCTTGCCATGGAACATCAATTTCCTTGGTGGGTTCTACTCTGTACCAGAGACTAAGAGTTTAAAAACAGGGAGAAACAATCCTAAGAAGTCATAGTAGAGAGTCATTCAGGGGAAAGAAAGGTCGATGCATGGAACTGGAGTCCTGCTTGTTAGGAAATGGCAGGTTTCAGAGCTAAGACTGGGGAGGCAGAACAGAAAGGGAGGCTTTTCTGGTCCTGGGATCAAGGGTTTCAAAGGAGCCAAAGATTTCAGCTGAGTCAAAAGTTGGGAGAAATGGAAATTGTTACCAACCAGCAGAGCAAAGCTCTCTGTAAAAAGCAGGCCCAATGAACTTACCCAGGCAAGACCACGATCTTTAAAGAATTAAAATTACATATGATCCAGAGGGCAATGTAGAGACTTATGAGGGCCTAAGTAAGCTCTGGCACATAACTGTGATATACATGCAAAAAGTTCCAATAAAATTTATTATAGCAATGAAATGTATGATCTGAAAAAGAGGTGGGCTAGTTACTAGCAAAGGCGAGTTTAGTCAGCATTGTTGCTATACCTTAGAATGCACCTACAAGCTGAAACCATCCTTCTTTCCTTTTGCAATTGTCCCAGCCCACCCCAATTCCTAACACTGCTTCCTCATCCCCTTCCCTTAACACAAACATACAAGGTTCAGTAAAGTAGTTGTTGCTTTAGAAGAAAAAAGTGACTTACCAAAGAAAATAGAATTGGTGGGTAGAGTCAAAGTAAGTTTTCATTAGAATATATAGGAAATAGGGGGCACCTAGGTGGCTCAGTGGACTGACAGTCAGTTCTAGAGACAGGAGATGCTGTTCAAAAATGGCCCCAGACATTTTCTAGCTGTGTGACCCCTATTTTTGGCCCTTAACTCTCTTCTGCCTTGAAACCTTTACCATCTCATCTAAGATGGAAGGTAAGGTAAGTTTTTAAAGAATATATAGGAAATATATTGGTGGCACAGTGGACAGAGGGGCTAGGCCTGAGATCAGAAAGATTTGAGTTCAAATCCAGCCTCAGATACTTGGTATCTGTGTAACCCTGGGCAAATTGCTTAGCCTTTATTTGTCTCAGTTCCTCATCTATAAAATGAGTTGGAAAAAGAAATGGCAAACTACTATATTTGCCAAGAAAACCCCAGCTGGGGTCCCAAAAAGTCAGATATGATTGAAAAAAAGACTGAACAACAGCAACAAATATAGGAGATACCTACACAGTCAGTCAAGCGTATTGCTTGCTGACTCAGTACAATTAGACTATGTGACCAGTCCTATAAAGACTCCTGCCCTCCTGGTAACTAGGTCATGATAGATAACTGTTTTTAATCATGATGACACTCTTTAGGAGGAAGTCAGGCTGCTAAAAATCTCATTGTGGACATTCAACACAATTGCTTGTAGATTAAAATGGCAAATGTAACTGGGGAATGGGGTGAGAAAGGAGCAAGAATATTGATATATATATGGAATTTGTGGGCCTTAGGCAGTATTTGGTGATGAGTGCATAGGACAGAAGACTAAACTGAGGGAATGATTAATCTGCCTTTCAAGTTGGTTGGATTCAGTCATGTTATTTTTTTCTAAAGTACTTAAAAGTTCATAAGAAGAAAGATCCCAGGTTCAGCCAAGAGATGACTCTTATCACTCTAAAAGATCCCAAAGAGGGAGGGTGGAAAATATAAAGAAGTTAGCCTCTGAGTGCTGAGTGAGGAGAAAGTTAAGTCACAGGACCAGTGACAAGAAACTCAGTCAGGATTTCTCTCTGAGAATAACTCTAAGCAGCTTTGTCAAGGTTTTTTGTTAAAAACAACAACAACAAAAAAAAAAAAACACCCTAAACCAGAAGCAGAAACCATGGATCCTAATCCCCTAACTTCTCCAATGTGGGATGCTTTCAAACTAGAAATGACCACATCTGCCTTTATTTCCCAGGAGTTTGTTCAGTCTTCTCCATATTTTTGGCTTATGGCTGAGGAGTTGGTAGGGACTGGCTTCAACAGATTAAAGGGAAAACTGTCCCTCTAAGCCAGCTCATCTCTGCTTCCTTCAGACATCAGAATCTGGAATAAGTCCTTGCTGACAGGGCACTTTCCAAGGCAATCATTGGGAGAGGGGGGGAGGTGTCATATTTACCCAGAAACTCACTGGAAGTTTATGGAGAAACTTGGTTTGAGAGACCCTGCTTGAGGTCTGGAATAAAAAAAAAGGGGGGGGGGGATCTGTTTACCACCAACTCAGAGCAAAGCTGCCTTGCACAATCATTTAACAACCAAAAAGGTTTATTATGTTCCAGGCACTTTGCTAATCAGCCCAAATGATACCCAAAGCCACAAACCCAGGTCTAAGTACCATTTAGAACAAAAGCAGCCAAAAAAGAAGCAAAGCAATTTTTTTGGCTTAAAAAAAAAAAGCCAAATGTAAGGAGACACCAGTGCCTATGATTTATGGAAAGAGAAATCTTAGAGTTCTGCAGGGTGGGAGTTTCTCACTTTGCTTAGTCTTTAAAGCAACTGAAGGTATGAAAACTTTGATTACTGTCCTTGTAACTTACTCTTAGGGATTTCTGCTGAACAGCTCCCTCTCATCTCATCAGCTCTTGTTTGGGGGCAATTACTAACAGAAACTGGGAACTTTTATTTCACTGTGCCTGGGGTACATATGGGTTAGGTATCCTGCCATGACATCTGGGAATAGAGCTAGGGAAATAATTCATGGCATTCTGATACTTAAGCTGTCCATCCCTAAACAGCCCACCACCCAGCCTTTCTGTCCTCAGGGATTCCCCTCGTATGCTAAATGACGTCAGCCAAAGGGTAAGCCATCAGCCCCCAGTTCCACTCTCCTATGGAGTTGTGGGTCTCCGTGTGTATGTGTGTGCTGTGTTGGTCTAATTACATATAGGTCTGTGAGAGAGATGTGGAAGATACTTTGGGATAGGGGTTGCTATTGTTCTTTCTCTTCCTCTTTCCCCTACCTCCCCTCCAACTCAGTTGCAATAACTGATGCTTGAGAAGCTGAGAAAACCAAGCCATGCACCAAAACAACAAAAACCCCTAAACGAAAAATCCAATAGGTCTCAGACTCTCCTCTTCCATTCCTGCCAAAGCCAAATCAGTTTCCCACCAGAATATTTGCCATAGCTTTTGTTCAGTCGCCCGATAAACCTGTTCCCAGACTCTTCCAAATGGAACCTGTCAGAAGAGAATGTTCGGATGGGGAAACTCACCTGGAGGAGGGATCAAAGTCCTTCAAATGCCTGTGGCAGCAGAAGTCTCAGTCCTGCTTCATGGTCTTCTGAACGCATCCACGCATCAGAGTGCCCTGGGGCACACACGCGCGCGCGCGCGCGCACATTCACACAGATATACACACAGACACAGACACACATACACACACAGAGATGGGGCCGTCCCGTTTAATATTCCAGAGGCATATTTCTCTCTCTTCCCCTTCATACACTCAACTTGTTATTTGTGGTTGCGGCTTTACTTCCTTCCTTGCCTCTCGGTTACTGTCTCAGTGGCTGCCTCTCCCTCTTTCTCCCTCCCTTTTTCTCCCATGCTCCTGTGAATTCGCGGTGCTATTCTTTTTTTTTTTAAGGGACTTTTTTTTTGGTTGCGTCAGGTCAGTTGCCTGGCGACGGCAGAGCTATTCTACCACAAATCTTTTCAGTTCAGATTTTCTCTCTGCCTCTCATTCATACATACCACTAAGCCCAGAAGCCTACCTCCCACCCTGTAATCACTCTGAAGAGCCTGAGGAAGACCAAATGAGCTGGGTCCTAGAAACCTTCTCATTTGGTGCACTCAAAAGGGACTTGAACTGCACCATGAACTTCAACATGAGACACTTATTTGCAGAACTCGGAATCAAATAATCCCATAGACAAACACATGCATGCATACCTATGTGCATATACATATGTGTGGAATACATGCATATGTTTATAGGTATGTCTGCATGTATTTTTCTCCTGAGTCATGAACAAAACCAGGGAGATTTTTAAGGCATGACTTAAAATCATTACTATATCACGTTATTATAAGAATGTTATTACTATTTAATATTTTAGATATTTTCATTGTTATAGATATTATAAATAATGTTCTTAAAATAAACTAAAATTCCCATTTTCTATATGTTGAAAGAGACTTTGTAAGTAATAGATGCTATTTGGGCACTGATCACATACTCAGCACTGGGCCAGGTATTTGGGTTGTATGGAGTATAAGACCCTAGAAATTTATAGCCCAGTCAGAGTCATGTGACTTTCCCAGAAGTACCTGATTAAAAAGGGACTTTGTGCTAAGGGGTGCAGACAATAACTGTTACAGGAGCTCTGAGGAATTATTCATGAAATGCCAGAGCTTAGAATATTAGACATGAAATGTCAGACCTGGAATGGACTTTCCTATATAAAAATGGCATGGCTGGGAAAGAACTTCAGAAAGAAAACATCAAAACTGAAAGACAGCTAAGAATACAGAAGGGCAGAACTACAAAAGACTTAGACCATAAAACATTAGAGTTGGAAGGTTCCGAGAAATCCAGTAGTCCAATCTACTACTTAAAAATAAAAATTCTTACTTCCTGTCTTAGTAACAACTCTAAGGCTGAAGAGAAAGGTCTAGCAAATAGGGTGAAGTGATTTGTCCAGGGTCACACAGCTGGGAAACAGCTGAAGCCAGTTTTGAACCTAGGTCCTCCTGACTCTGAATTCATTGCTCTATCCATGGGTCACCTAGCTGCCCCTTCTACTTTTTACAAGAGAAAATTAAGGCTCACTGAGAGGCAGTGATTTGCCCAGGTCACACAGTTAATACGTTGGAGTCTGAGTCTCCATCTCTTGAATCAAATCCAGATCAGTGCTCTTCCCAGAAATAGATTGGATGCCAGCAGCAAATCTAGACCTGAGTCATGTGAACCACAGCATCACAGAATATAAGCTACTTGAGTCTCTTTCTTCTTCATCATCACCACCACCAGGTACTTAAAAGGTGAGAGTATACATGAAGCAGTAGTCAAGTACTTCATATTTACTGATCATTATGACTCTGACATTGCCAGGGCAGACTTTGCATTATCAGATGTTGCCCTGGACTTACTTCTTGTGCTTAATTAGCAGAGGAGAGGGGAGAAAGAGGGCACATTCAATATCAGCTAGCATTTCTCTATTTCTGCTCATTGACTGTTTTAGTTGCCAATCAGTAAGCATCAATGCAGCCAGGAAAATAGAACAGCCAAACTGATGGTCAATTTGTAGCCTTGGTGGTAAGAGGCAAAAGGAGTGATCTCCTTCCCCACCATTTCTCAGCCCCTCCTTCTGAGGCCCCAGAAACCAACCCTCTCCATCCTGCTACCTGGGCACTATAGTCTATTCTCCAAATCTTTCTCTTCCCACTTTCTTCTTCTCCTAATACCCTATAATTGACAATCTACTAATCTGAGAAATCATCTTATGCTAAGCTGACATGCTATTGGAAGGAAAAACATTAGACTTGGCATTAAGAAAGACCTGGGTTTGAATACCACTTCTGCTACTTACTAGCTATGCATGATCATGAGTGAGCCACTGGGATTGTCTGAGCCCATTTCCTTATTTAAAGAACAAGGATAACCAAGGTCATGCCAACCCCCAAAACTTAAATAATGAAAAAGTACTTTGGAAGCCCTAAAGCCTATGGAAATGAGTTATTATCATGCTCATATATTAACAGCTGCTAATTACTCCCTAAGGTATCCTAATGGGAACTTTCTTGAGACACAAAATGCAAATTTTTTTGACTGTGTGATAGGTTGGAAGGGGATGCCTTTTGATGCCTCAAATCACATGATAAAAGTATCTACCCATTTTTCTAGGCTTTGGGCTATCTGGTTTGTAGAGGTAGGATAGAAAAAGAAGGACAGAGTGAGATCAATAGTAGGTTTCCAGTTTAACATGATATTGTCATTGTTCAGTTGTGCTGATTCTTCATGACCCCATTTGGGGTTTCCTCTACAAAAAAATTGGAGTGGTTTACCATTTCCTTCTGCAGCTCATTTTATAATTGAGGAAACAGAGGCAAACAGGGTGAAACAATTTGCCCAGGTTCACACAGCTTTTAAGTGTCTGAAGCTGGATTTGAACTCAGGAAAATGAATCTTCTTAATTTCAGGCTCAGTACTTTATCCTCTATGCCATCTAGTTGCCCCAATTTAACATGTTAGAATGTTCCATAATACTTTTCTACAAATTAGTCAGGTGGCAACTTTATCCCTATCAGATTTCACCAATTGGTGGTTCTTGGATCATGTATAATAGGGACTTAGCCTAGGTTTTTAGGATTTCTTTCCTATACTATTACAATAGTTTCTGAATCCCAGCTTGCCTTCAATCTATTCTTTAAACGTGCAACCAGACAGATTTTCCCAAAGCACAGCTCCAATCTATTAGGTATGAGTTCCTTAAACCGATTGTTTTTTGCTTTGTTTAAATTTGTTTGTATCCCCACGATTTAGTACAGTGACTGGTATATAAAAGGTGCTTAGTAAATGCTCTTGACTTCAAAAACATTTGTTGGCTCACCATTGTCCAGTCTAAGTCTGGCATTCATGACTGTATGAGCAGACCCGAACTTCCCTTTTCAACCTTATCTTTCATTGTTCACCCAAAGGTGCCCTCTTTTCTACCCAGACTAATCTGCTTTTTGTCCTGTGTATATCTCATCCAATTCTACTTTCACACTTTTTCTCAACACCTATGCCAGTAACGTCTTCTTTCCATCTAACAAAATCTCATTGCAATCTTGGTCAGATCCAGTCCCACCTCTTTTAAGACTTTTGCAACCAGATGATTTTTAATGTGACTTCCAGAAGAAAGATTCTGAGCCTAGTGGGGTGATAAAACTTGAGATATCAAGGACAACCAAATGGAGCAGTATTGTTTGTTTTTGCAAGAACAATCTCTAGGTGGATTTTTGGGAGGCAGGGGATGTAGAGAGGGAGAGGAGTTGCCTCTTGAATGACTTCTGTATCCTGCACATAGAAAACCAGGTCAAAATATATAACATAGATCTTGGAATTTGTGTTTATGAAGCTCTTTTTCCTAGAATCTCCTCTAACATTCCCTGGAAGAGATGGAATCCAGTTATCCTGCAGGAAAGAGTTGAAAGATAGTGAGAAGTTACATGTTCCCCTTTAGTACCAATAAATGGGAACAAAGTGACCTAAGTGTTCTTGGCCAGGATCCCATTAAGCTATCACTTTTAGCATTTGCTGTCAGAAAGATCTTTTCCATCAGAGAGTCCAATATTTCTAAGAGAATAAGTGTTTATTTGTTATTAGGCATTGATGTGCTTGACAATAATATCTCTTCTCCCACAGCTAAGAGCTGACAGCCCAGAAACAAGAAGGTGCTTGTGGAAACAGAGACAAATGAATGATCCTGACTCCTTGTCCCACTAGGATCCTCAAGTGTAGGGTCTGGTACCCTGAATTAAACAATGGAGCCTTCCCCCAGAATTGATGATGGCCAGTGGAGTTTGTTGTAGGCCAACCTGCAGTGTTGAATGACTCTTTTATACATGGGACATTTTTAGAAGACTTTAGAAGATACAAAGGAGGTACAGTAGAAAATCAGAGAACCTGGGTACAAATACTATCTTTAATACTTATGATTTATGCAACCATGGGCAAGTTGAGTAGCCTTCTTTTGGCCTCAGCTTGTTCATCAGCAAAATGAGAGAGATTGCACCTTTTGACTTTAGATCTATGATTCTGTACTTTCACTATCTTCCCAAGACAGAATGATGACTGTTTTACAAATTCAATTTGACAATCATCTATTGTGCTCTTAGCTAGGTGCCCCCTTGAGTAGAATGTAAACTCCTTAAGGGCAGGGACTATTCCCTACCTCCCAACTTTTTTTTTTTTTGATACCCGGAGCTCAAAACAGAGTCTGGCATTTAATGAAGATTTGATGAATGCTTGTTAGTTGATTGCTATGCGAGATAGAAAAATAAATATGATATAGTCCCTCTAGGGTTTCAGTTATAATAAATCATGAAGATGTTAAAAATGTATTCAAAAGCTGACTCTAATGAGAAAAGTGCTCATGGACCAGACTTATGGATATATTTCTAATATTTCACATGATTGATTTCTGAATCCTTAAATTGGTTGGGTCTTAAATTTTGTGGAACTCAGAAATCAAGCCTTTCTGGTGATGGTGATCTGCAGTCTGGAAGGCTGGCAAGCAATTTCAATAGTTTCTTTGTAATGTCAAAGACATACACTCAACATCTGAATGAGATAGTGCCAGGGTTCTGGAGGAAGAAGGACTTTCAAATGAGCTTCTTGTCTGGGCACTGGCTATACCATTGTCTTGGTATCCATTTCTTCATTTTGTAATTGATTGCCAATATTATGCTAATATTTCTGTCATACCATCTGCTTGATTGACATCCTGCAACCCCCATTGCCATTTTCCTTAATAAAATCAGTTCAGCTCACTCACGCTTGCTCTCTGACCATCTGAGGAGAAGCTGACAGGCTGACCTGATGATAGATACCATGCCAATGTCTTGTCTCTGTGGTTCTTGTTTCTCTGATCCTTCTATGGCTTATTTTCTCTAGCCTGTAAGCTTAACCCATTGCTTCACAGCTTCTAGCCTCCCTCCACAGGTGACTCAAACTCACATGATAATTATATGTATGAGCTGGACCTTTACAGTCTCTGCTCTCATGAATTTTATAATCTGGTAAGGGAGATAAAGACAATGTACAGAAATGGCAATGCTATATAATGGAGTGAAATTTCTTTTTATTTTTAATTTAAATTAACAAAATTTTAATATTTAAATATTTTTATTATTTTTAATAATCCTTGCCTTCTGTCTTAGAATCAATACCAGATATTGGTTCCAAAAAGAAGAATGGTAAGCATTAGACAAAGGGGGTTAAGTGACTTGCCCATGACCACACAACTAGGAAGTTTCTGAGGCCAGATTTGAACCTAGGATCTCCCATGTCTGGGCCTGGCTCCCAGTCCACTGAGCCACCTAGCTGCTCCCTATTTTTTAATTTTTAAAATTAATTAATTTATTTTATTCAGCACCTTCCTCCCTTCCCTACACTATAGAAGGCATTATCCAGCAAAATATAGTGATGGTGTCTTCCATGTTTCCATTTCTCAGTCCATTCTCTGGAGGTAAACATTCACAAGTAATTTTCAAATATTAAATCTGTAGTTGTATATAATGCCTTCTTGGTTCTACTCATTTCATTCTTCATTATCTCATATAGTTCTTTCCAAGTTCTTAAAAAATTAGCCTGCTCATCATTTCTTATGATGTAGGAGTATTCTATTGCAAGCATATACCACAATTTGTTCAGTCATTCTCCAATTTATGGACATCCCCTCAATTTCCAGTTTTTTGCCACCACAAAGAGAGATGCTGTGAGTATTTTGGATCATATAGCTTCTTTTCCTTTTACCCTGATCTTATTGGGAAATGGATCCAGCATTGGTTTTACTAGATGTCAGTATGTACAGAGTTTTATAGCTCTTTGGGTTTGTTTTGGCAGGTTTACTCTTAGGCATTTTATTCTATCTGTGGAAAGTTCTTTTTTGACAATAATAAATGCCCATTCATTATTTGAGAGGAAGCATAACATAGTGGAGAGAGAGAGCCTGCTTGGGGGCAGAAGACCTGGTTTCTATTCCTGCCTTTAACACATGCTGACTATATGACACTAGACAAGCCACTTAACCTTTCACTGCCCCAGAGAAGTCTTTATGATATAAACTGCAGTGCTAGAATTTATCTGTAAAGAATCTCCTCACTTATTTAATTTGTTGAAAAGTGCATACACAAAGGAAGATTTGAGGACATTTTTTTTTATGATTAAAGGAAATCAGGGGAGGCAGCTGGGTAGCTCAGTGGATCGAGAGCTAGCCCTAGAGACGGGAGGTCCTAGGTTCAAATCTGGCCTCAGATACTTCCCAACTGTGTGACCCTGGGCAAGTCACTTGACCCCCATTGCCTAGCCCTTACCACTCTTCTGCCTTGGAGCCAATATACAGTATTGACTCCAAGACGGAAAGTAAGGGTTTAAAAAAAAAGGAAATCAGGAAAGCCTATGCCCAAGGAGGCATTTGAGCTATCTTTTTTCTTTTTTAAACTGTTACTAACTATACTAAGTATCAGTTTCAAGGCAGAAGAGAGGCCAGGGCTAGACAATTGGGGTTAAATGACTTGCTCAGGGTCACACACACAGCCAAGAAGTATCTGAGGCTAATGTTGAACACAGATCCATCTGACTCCAATTAATGGGAGGTGAGTCTAGAGCCTAGAGTGCAGAGAAAGAAGTTGAAAGGGTTGATAACTGGGAGCATAAATTGAGGAAACCATTTTCCCAACTGCATGCACCACCAGTCCTCCATTTGCAATAATTGGGGTCACTACCCCACCCTGATCTGGCCACCACACCAGTGACTGTGTCTTTCTTCCAGCCTGGATACCACTTGCAATATCTGCCTTCATTTTCTCCTATCCTAGAGTGGAGCGAATATAATTTTGTCAGATCTTTTCCTCTCCCTTCCCCTTCACCTATTCTTCAGGAGGGGAACGTCCCTTTTCACTCAGTTGTCTTGGGAAGCTATTTATGAACTCTTCCCTTCTAGACACTTGATGCTGAATATTGAGTGCCTGGAAGAATTGATTTTCATCAGGAAATTGTTCCTTTCCCAAAGCTTCCTAGGAACCAAGTTGGGGGGGGGGGATGCTTTTTGAAAAATAATGATTTTTCATACCTTTAATGACATCTCCACAGGTCAGTTCACTTGTAAAGATCTAGGTCAGCATTGGTAAGCCTTTTAAAGATCTCATGCCCAAATTGCACCTTCAAGCCACCTGTGAACCTCCTCCTCCCCCCGCCCCCCATTATCCCAGAGAGAGTAGAGGGAGGAAGTGCTTGCATTAGGCTGCTGGACAGAAGGACGGGACATGCAAAAATTTTTCCTCAGGTGTGGTGGAGAGGGGGAATGGAGCAGCCCCTTCCAGCATGCCAGGGCATGTGTGCCAACACAGAAGTGTTATAAGATGAACAGGCTTGTAAACTTTTTTTTCATGTTTTTGAAAAATTCATTTATTTAATTAATTAATTTAGAATATTTTCCCATGGTTATAAGATTCATGTTCTTTCCCTCCCCTCCCCCAACCTCTTCCTGTAGCTGATGTGCAATCTCACTGGGTTTTACATGTGTCATTGATCAAAATCTATTTCCATATTATTGATAATTGCACCAGGGTGATCATTTAGAGTCTTTCCCCAATCCTATCCCCATTGACCCATGTAATCAAGCAGTTGTTTTTCTTCCGTGTTTCTGCTTCCACAGTTCTTTCTCTGAATGTAGATAAGGTTCTTTCTCTGAGAATTGTCCTGGGTCATTGCATTGCTGCTAGTAGAGAAGTCCATTACATTCAATTTGCCACAGTGTTTCAGTCTCTGTGTATAATGTTCTCCTGGTTCTGCTCTAAGGACACTTTTAACTCAAGGTCTTGATCCTATGAAAACAAATTAAGATCTGCTTTGATGGAGGGAGTTCCCATTCATAATTCAATGATGCCTCCCTATGCCTCTCTCCTTGTTCCTATACATAGATACTCACACTTCTATCTTTCAGATCTGCACTTTTTGTCTGCAAGTGTTTTTTTTTTCCTTTAGAATATTTTTCTGTGGTTACATGATTCATGATTTCCCACCTTCCTCCTAGAGCTGACAAGCAGTTCCACTGGGTTATACATGTATCATTGTTCAGAACCCATTTACATGTTACTCATATTTTCAGGAGAGTGATCTTTTAACATCAAAACCCCAATCATATCCCCATCAAAGTACATGATAAATCATATGTTTTTTTTCTGCATTTCCGCTCCCACAGTTCTTTCTCTGGATGTGGAGAGCGTTCTTTCTCATAAGTTCCTCTGGATTGTCTTGGATCATTGCATTGCTACTAGTAGAAAAGTCTGTTACAATCGATTGTGCCATAATGTATCAGTCTCTGTGTACAATGTTCTCCTGGTTCTGCTCCTTTAACTCTGCATCAATTCCAGGAGGTCGTTCCAGTTCACACGGAATTCCTCCAGTTCATTATTTCTTTGAACACAATAATATTCTATCACCAACAGACACCACAATTTGTTCAGCCATTCCCCAATCGAAGGACATTCCCTCATTTTCCTTTTTTTTTTACCACCACAAAGAGCATGGCTATAAATATTTTTGTACTTGTCTTTTTCCTTATTATCTCTTTGGAGTACAAACCCAGAAGTGGTATGGCTGGGTCAAAGGGTAGGCATTCTTTTAAAGCCCTTTGTGCATAGTTCCACATTGCCCTCCAGAATGGTTGGACCAATTCACAACTCCACCAGCAATGCATTAGTGTCCCAATTTTGCCACATCCCCTCCAACCTTTATCACTTTCTTTTGCTGCTATATTGGCCAATCTGCTGGGTGTAAGGTGGTATCTCAGAGTTGTTTTAATTTGCATTTCTCTAATCAAGAGGGATTTAGAACACTTTTTCGTGTGCTCATTGATAATTTTGATTTCATTTTGTAAAAACTGCCTATTCACGTCCCTTGACCATTAGTTAATTGGGGAATGGCTTGATTTTTTTTTGTAAATTTGACTTAGTTCCTTATATATTTGGGAAATTAAATCTTTGTCAGAGAGTTTTGTTATAAAAATGTTCTCCCAATTTGTTGCTTTCCTTCTCATTTTGGTCTGCAAGTGTTTTCGAGTCATAACTCTGACAGCTACTTCTGAGTAAAAAGCCCAGCAAAGGATCCACTGGGCATTGTCGAGGCCAGCCCTTTTGTTTAGTTTAGTTTATCTGTGAGCATTTCTGGTATTTAATAGATATAGTAGATCTCTGAGGTACCCTTTCATCTTTAAATCCAATAAGATTGTGAATCCTGTGGTTGTATCTGGATACTACTTAGATAACTAACTTTATGCTTAGAGAAAATGTGGGATTCTGATGAATCTATGACACCTGGGGTCAATTGATACCTATTCTGTAGAACACAGATCTCCCAAGAGCACCACAAGGACAAATATACTTTATTCAAAGCATTTTCTCCTCTACTGTGGGATTCCTTCACTGCTCATCACTGGATGATTCAGCTTCTAGGAATAAACTCCAAGATCTCTGGCATAACTTCCCATCTCCCTTGCTATACTAAAGTCATTAGGCTGACTGGGATCGATTATCTTTGGAGTTTTCTGATGCAGAAAGTTATTTGTTTCATAAAGAACCATTGCTGTTTTAAAAAAAAAGCAATAGCTTAGAGCTTACAAATAATGCCCATCTTGTCTTCCCCTACCTTTTTTTTTTTACCACAGGCCTGTGGATATTCAAAGCTATTGAACAAGAGAAAAAAATAAAGAAAAATAGAACTTCTCAGTGCTGTCTCCCTGCGTTATGCAATATTTTCATGTAGCATTGGTAAAAATAAAATAGCAATCATTTGTATAGCACTTACCCTATAATGCATAAGTAATATTACAAATATCTATTTATAATATTATTACATTTGGTCCTTACAACAACCCTGTGAGATAGATGCTATTATTTGAGAAGGGAGTAGGAAAATATTTGAGGAACTTTCAAATTTTTGTTAGTCAACTTACCTCTGTTCTAGAATGTAAATTCCATGAGATCCATGAGACTATTTTTTAATCTTTGCATATCCTTGTGTCAGAAACACTCTAAAAACATCTCACTTCTCAGGATTGCTTCACTAAACTAGATGATCTGGGAATTTTAGATCTAATATTACTTTTACTGATGTCACCACCTTCCCCTTACAAGCACACAGGTTTACAAAGCTCAGTAGCTAAACAATTTCATTGAAAAGTTAGTAGATATAGACAAGATTCACATCTGAATCCACAGACAATACTTATTACTCTGGTAAGCAACCATCAAACAAAGATACAGCATATTAACTTCTTTGGACTGAACTCTAGTTGGCGGTGATAATTATTTGTTTACCCTCCTTGCTCCTCTGTCTAGATTCTTCTTGCATTTGATCTTCTCTACCAGAAGATGCTATAGATTGTTGCTGTCCTTCAGTGTCCCCCCACCTTTGCTTTGCTAGGGCTCTCTTCCACTCTCAGCAGATGGTGGTGGGTCTTTCATGACCCCTTCTATCTTCTGAAGTTCCTACTTTCTGACCCTCAGCTCTGCTTTGTTATTCTCCACAGTTCAGTCCTTTTCCAGAAGGTGGTGCCCATGGCCCACCTTCTTTTGGTCATATTCTATGCACTATTCTCATAGGATCATCTACAAGGTGCCTCCGTTTTAATAGCTTAAAACTATACAAAGACTTTTGAAACATTTTGTATGAAAAGCTAGAAGGAAGTGGCTTGGTTCTCCTCTAGCAGATGACATATACTCCCTTTTCAGTGAGGAAACTCACTAACCTAGCCTATATGGAACAATTTTCTGAGGGGTTGTGTATACATGTTTAACCTGGACTTCTGATTCATTGCTGTCAGTAACTCTGTGTGAAAGAAACGCTCTCAACCAATGTATCCTAACAAGTATTTGATTACTTAGTGAATTGCCTGATAAGCTGAAAGGTTAAATTACTTGTTTGGATTTAATAGCCAATAACTTCAGAAAGGGGCTATGAGCCTAGTTCTCTATCCATTCTAGCTTTAAAAAAGCATACCTACATTACTCTTTTTAAAAGCAAAATTTAAACCCTTTACTTTCCGTCTTAGAATTGATGTTATTGGTTTTAAGGCAGAAGAACAGTGAGGGCTAGGCAACAGGGTTAAATGACTTACCCAGGATCACACAGCTAAGAAGTGTCTGAGGCCAGATTTGAACCTAAGACCTTCTGTCTTTAGGCCTGGCTCTTAATCGATAGAGCCACTTAGCTACTCCCTCCCCACTCCTCCAGCTCCCACCCCATTTTAATATTCCTGATGCTTTCTGGAGGTTTATCTGAGGATCTCAGTAATCTGCATGACCCAGAACAATTTGCTAAGAGACACGATGGATGTCTAATTTTAAAGATGGAAAGATTTGGGGATGTTTATCTTCTTATGCCAGGGAGACTCAACTAGATGTGATAATCATCTAGCAAGTGAACAAGTGCACTTTGAAGTGTGGTGGGGTGGTGGTGGAGAAGAAAATCAGATGGGGACAGGGAAAGATTTTGGGAAGTGTCACAGTAGTCTAAATGTCAGTCCTCATGAGAAGCTCTGGGACTGTTGATCAATAGAACCAAAGAATGTGTGACTTGTCCAAGCTAAGTGGCCCAAGGTTGAGGCAGGGGTTAGGTGGGGGCTGGGAGGAGAGAGTTACATTCTAAAAGGAGTGATTGATTACATGAGGAAGCACAGAAAGTGCAGTGGGAATGGGACAGAACTTCCAAATGGGGGGAAAAGACCCATAGAGCAATGGCAGTGTGTAGAAAGGAGCAGAGAATAAAAACAAAGGAGGGAACTTTAGATTGTGAAGGTGGGAGTCATAGGATCAGAGGGCAAGAGCCCCTCCCACATTTGGAGCCCCAGATACAACATGTTATTGCTGACCAGTCATTTTTCAGTTGTGTCTGACTCTTTGTGACCCCATTTGGGGTTTTCTTGGCAAAGATACTGGAGTGGTTTGCCATTTCTTTCTCCAGTTCATTTTATAGATGAGGAAATTGAGACAAACAGGGTTAAGTGACTTGTCCAGGGTTATACAGCTACTAAATATCTGAGATCAGATTTGAACTCAGGAAGATGAGTCTTTCTGATGCCTGTTTTGGCTCTCTAGCCATTGCGTCATCTCGATGCCTTTAGATGCAACATACAGGAGAGAAAACAGCCACCAAGATGTTCAGTGACTTGCCCAAGTTCACACTAAATGGTATCTGATAGCATTGAAGCATCAGCCATCAACTTTGGAGGTAGAGAGCACTGGAGGATGAAATTTTAATAGATGACAGCTGCTGAGATAGAAGTAGCGTGTGACAGAGAAGCAGAGGATTGTGGCCTTGGAGGGTGATAGCAGAGGGCAGATCCTCAGCAGATGATGGCAGAAGTGGAGAAGTAGGGGCAGAGAGGGAACAGAGAGTCACAGCTGCCAGGGAGCAATAGAGGGAGGTGGAGCTGACTCCAGCAGCTAAGCCCAGTTGGTTGCTGGGAGACAGTTGTGAGAATTCAGACAGAAGAGATTTTCCCAAGTGTGAGACAAGACAGACAGCATGGAAACAACCCTTCTGCACCTTGGAGAATGAGCTTTTCAGGGATTTGTTCCCTTCTCCCATCAGCACATGGAATTGTTTAGATCTGGGAAAGGGAATCCTTTTATGACTAAGCACCAAAAATGATTCTCTAACTTGTTATTTATCTAACCATGTGACTCATGGGTCCTGCTTGCTCTGTTAGTAGAGAATGTACCTGATGGAGACATGAAATGAATGTGGGTCCTAACACTGAACCTAATTACAGAGCTGAGTACAATACCGATTACAAATGAATGAATGACTATTGAATGAAACTGGATGTTACCTTCTGCACGCACACATTTGAGGACTTACTAAGAGTCAGAGAAGTAGGGAGGTCCTACTGCCCAACTCCTCCTTTGTTGTAATTGTTGTTCAATCATGCTCAACTCATTTAAGGTTTTCTTGGCAAAGATACTGGAGTGGTTTGTTACTTCTTTCTCTGGTTCATTTTACAGATGAGGAAACTGAGGCAAACAGGGTTAAGTGACTTGTCCAGGGTCACACAGCTAGTGTCTGGGCTGGATTTGAACTCAGGTCTTCCAGACTTCCAGGCCCAGCACTCTATCTACTGTGCCACCTAGCTCCCCAAATATAGCCCTCCTTTTTTTCAGGAATTTCAAAAATTTTTCAGAGAGGACTCAGAACAGTTTCTTGCTTCACTTAGATATCCTTTTTTCTCTCTGAGGAATGTTTGATAGTTGGTTTTCAGCTCCTTCAACTCCTGCATTTCCTCTTCCTAAGTGAACTCTGTCCTTGTTCTGTGAAGAGTCATGGGAAGAGTCCTGGTCTTAGGATCATAATTCACCTCAACACCAAAAACACTTATGATTATTTGGTATATGTGGGATATTCAATTTCAGAAGACTCAGATTTGAGTCCCACCTCTAATACTTTTTGGCTTTGTGGCCCTGGGAAAGATTTTTAACTTCTTTATTTCTCAGTTTTTACATTTTTTAAAAGGAGACTATTGAACTTTTTTTTTAGAATAAAGTAAGTGTTTAATTTTTTTCTTATATTTTTCTCAATTATATGTAGATTGAAACTTTAATAATTGTTTTCCTCACATTTTGTGATCCTTATTCTCTTCCTCCTTTCCTCTGTGGTAGTAGATACCTTTTTCTGTTATGAATCCCTTGGAGTTGTCTTGAATCCTTGCGCTGCTGATAATAGTCCAAGTCATTCATAGTTGATCATAATACGTTATTGCTGTCGCTGTGTATAACATTCTCTCTGGTTCTGTTCACTTCACTTTGTATCATTTCATATAAGTCTTTCCAGGCTGTTTTTTTTTAAATCATCATCTTCTTTATAATTTCTTATGGCACAATAGCATTCCATTACAGTAATAAGTGACACCTTGTTCTGCTATTCCCTAATTGATGGAAATCCCTTCAGTTTCCAGTTTTTTGCCACCA
This sequence comes from Monodelphis domestica, assembly GCF_027887165.1. NCBI lineage: Eukaryota > Metazoa > Chordata > Mammalia > Didelphimorphia > Didelphidae > Monodelphis > Monodelphis domestica. The sequence continues at coordinate 568,986,260 of NC_077227.1, read as the reverse complement.
CAAAAAGTTGCTAGAATATTTTTATATAAGTAGATCCTTTTCCCTATCTTTGATCACTTGGTATACAAACAGTAGCGATATTGTTAGATCAAAGAGTATGCAAAGTTTTATGGCCCTTTGGGCATGGTTCCAAACTGCTCTTTTGAATGGTAGTTTCAGTGCAGAGAGATTATTATACTTGTAATATTTACCTTATTGAATTATGGTGAGGAAAGTACCTAGTAAACCTAAAAGTGCTAATTAAATGTGGCTTCTTATTATTATTCTTTTGTCCCTAGTCCTTAGGTTTGATATTTGATTCCTGGGTAACCTTGGCTCCAAGGAACCACTATGCCAAGCCACTGCCCAGGAGGAAGACTTTTCCATCCTTTAGCATTCAGCTTTATCAAAGTCATCTGTGTCCAAGATCTTATGCAAATCCAATAGGAATAGGATACCTTCTTTCTCTGAAAACTGGTTTGGGTTTGTATGTCTTTGCTCTTAAATATAGCTGACACCACTCTTGTTAAAGTTTGTTCATGTGTGCCCACCCCAATGACCTTAGAAACCCACTAAAGTCTACATGTGCCCCATCTTTACAGAGAAGATGGAAAATGATGATCTTGGAATTCCAAAATCATAAAACTTTTGCACTAAAAGGGACCTGAGAGATCACTATTATAGCCCCTTTATTTTATAAAGGTAGAATCTGAGGGCCAAAGGGGGAAGTGACTGACTAAAGGCCATACAATTATTTAATGGCGGAAGTAGTCCTGGAACCCAGTTATTTTCATTTCCAGTCTAGAAATATTTGCCCTGTAGTTTCATGACTTTTTTTCTTTAAGAGATGAATAATTCAACGATTGCTATTGTCCCTTCCAATGATGAGAGTCTATGATTCTGTGAAATGTGGGAAATTTATCTGGTCTTAGAAAATGTGAATATCTTAGCTGTCTGGAGTTTGATATATTCCTTCCTGTATTTGCTTAACAATTGATCTCTGTTTCAACTCTGTAGTTCACATCTCCTCTGTTGGCTGATTCCATGATACCTTTAGAAGGAACATATTCATGGAATCACAGAATCTCAGGGTTCAAAGGCACTCAGGAAGTTAAGCCTGACTATTGCCTGAAAAGAAATTCCTTTCCTTCTTTGGAGCTGAAATATGCCTCTTTGAACTTCCACCCATTGCTTTTAGTTCTGTCCTTCGGTGTCAGACTGAATGAGTATAGCCCTTCCTCCTATGATAATTTCTGACAGTCTTACTACTTTCCAGACAATGTGCTAAGTGTGTTAAAATTATCTCATTTGCTCCTCAGAATAACCCTATGTGAGACTAAAAAGGAATGACTACTCCAAGTACTTAAATTTTATAGGATTTAATAACAACAAAGTGAGAGAGAAAAGGGTTCCTTCAGCCAAGTGAGCAGAGCAAAGAGCCAGAGACTCCCACCTTCCATATTGGAGTCCAAGCAAAATCCCCAAAGCTCTGCAGTGTGGGTTTCAGCTAAATTTATAAACAAACCCATGCCAGGTTGCAACACAGGGATGCAAGACAAGGGGACCCCGGGAAGAATAAAGAATGCTGGGAAATTAAATCCTCCGGCTACAATAATTTTTTAAAAAATCCACACCTATGAGATATAAGTTATCTTTACATTTTACAGATGAAGAATCTAAGGCAAACAGTTCATATAAGTCCAAGATTACATAGTAAAATGTCTGAGGCCATATTTAAATCCAGGGTTTCCTATCTCTAGGCCTAACAGTATATGAATGGAGTGCCACCTAGCTAAAACACTATGAGTGGTGCGAGCCAACCTTCTTGAAGGGTTTGGTGAGTACATATTACGAGTCAAGTGAGGCAGGTCTGGGAAAAGGAATCTGGACTATGTGGTGGTTAGAATCCCATTTCTATGGCCTTCCAATGCTAGGTTGACAATAGTATCTGCCTCGTGCTAGACCACGTGCTATGTGCTGGATGGGATGTGGGACCTCAGAAGAGTTATACTCCAGCTAGGGGTCCTTTCTTCCTTCAGCAGAAGAGATGAGCTGGACTCATTGGCACTCTGTTCCAAAGCACGAAAGCCAGTCACTGGTTGGCAATGAAATATAGTTACTCCCTTTTCTGGAACATGCCAAGTTTTCAATAAAGTGTCTGGATTAGAATGGAATATTTGGTAGTACTAAAAGAAAGGGGAACAGGGAGAAGCTCTGAGGCAACCAGGTGAGACAGTGGATAGTGGACTGGTCTAGAAATTAAGACTTGACTCTGATTTTTGCCTTAGACACTAAAAAAAAAGTCCTTAGCTACAAAAGGATTTTCAGCAGCTCTTTTTGTGGTGGTAAAGAATTGGAGATTGAATGGATGTCCATCGATGGGGAATGGCTGAACAAATTATAGTATATGATGGTGATGGACTACTATTGTGCTATAAGGAATGATGAACAGGATGGTTTCAGAAAGAGCTGGAAAGACCTATGTGAACTGATGCAGAGTGAAATAAGCAGAACCAGGAGAACATCGTACACAGTAATTGCAATATTGTGGAATGATAAACTGGGATAGACTTTAGCTACTCTCAGCAATGCAAAGATCCAGGACAATTCTGAAAGACAAAGAATACTATCCACTTCCAGAGAAGGAACTGTTGGAGTAGGAATACAGATGAAAACATGTGATTTGTTGTTTGTTTATTTGGGTATTTGTTTAGGGGTTCTGTTTTGATCTTATAAGATTATTCACTTACAAAAATGAATACTATGGAAATATGTTTTGTGTGATAATACATGTATAACTCAGACTGAATTTCTTACCAGTTCCAGGATGGGGGAGAGAAGGAGGCACAATTTGGATTATATAGCTTTGGAAAATTTATGTGGAAATTTATTACATGTAATTGGCAAAATTAAAAAAAAATGTTTTTAACTAGTTTCTGCCTTGGCAGAAGAGCAGTAAGAGCTAGGCAATAGAGATTAAGCGACTTCCCTGGGAGTGACATAGCTAGGAAGTGTCCAAATCCAGATTTGAACCCAGGACCTTCCATCTCTAGGCCTGGCTTTCAATCCACTGAGCTGCCTAGCTGCCTAGCTGCCCCCATTGCTTTAGTCATTTAATAGCTGTGTGATCTTAGTCAAGTCACTCTCATACTTGGTTTCCTTATTTGTAAAATGGGGATAAATATTGTACATCCCTCTCATAGACATGCATTTTGTATAAATATACATACATATTTATATCTATAAAGGCACATGTCTAATATGTTGACTATTATTAATATCTACATCATTCATACAGGCTGGCCTACATGTTTGTGGTCCATTTTGTCCCCACCTTAGAATCCTTAGCTTCCTTCAAGGCTCAGCTTGGGCATTATTGCAGATGGGTAGCTTTCCCCAGTTTTCTGCCTGTTAAGTTCTATATCAGTGGTGTCAAATGCAAATAGAACCCAGGGCCACTGAACTGTACTGAAAGATACTTGCAAGCTGCATATTGACTTGGGAAACCACATGCTAACATTATCTATGTTCTATTGTATTTTTATTTATTTTGTTAACTATTTACAGATTATAGTTTCATCTGATTTCTGAGTGTTGGGTGGCCACTGTATTGCCTTGAACTATCTTGTATTTACTTATTTTAGTAACTTATATATCCTGCCCAGCATAGTGTAAGCTTCTTGAGGGTAGAGACTGTCTTTCATTTTATCTTTGTATTCTTAGCACCTTTCCAATAGATGGATTGTTTCTTAACATCTTAACAATAACAAATACTTGTTAGAATGTTATTTTGGCAGGGCTCACCATTAAAAGGGCAGCTAGGTGGTGCCAGGCTTGGAGTCAAGAAGACTCATCTCATCTTTTTAAAAAAATTTTATTTGATTAATTAATTTAGAATATTTTTCCATGATTCCATGATTCATGTTCCTCCTCTCCTCCCACCCCCCTTCCGTAGCCAATGAGCAACTCCACTAGGTTTTATATGTGTTATTGATCAAGATCTATTTCTATATTATCAATATTTGCATTAGGGTAATCACTTAGAAGACTCATCTTCTTGAGTTCAAATCTGGCCTCAGATATTTGTTAGCTGTGTGTCCCTGGGCAAGTCACTTAACCCTGTTTGCCTCAATGTCCTTATCTATAAAATGATCTGGTGAAGAAAATGGCAAATATTCCACCATCTTTACCAAGAAAACCCCAAATGGGGTCATGGAGAGTTGAATACCACTGAAATAACTCATCACTACCACCACCATTATAGAGCTCATGTAATTTAGAGCTCCGAAGAAAACAGACAGATTATCAGACATGTTAATTTCCCAAACTCCATGCAGTAGAAATCAAGTTTTTAAAAAATAATTTTGACTTTCTAATCAGTACCATGATTAAAAAAATTATCAAAATAAATGCTTGTTGAGTTGAATTGGGCCAGAGAGAAGAACAGAGCACAGGCTGAAAGAGGAAATGAAGAGGTAGCTTCGCTCTTCCAGCAGCCATAATTAGGATCACAGTCATGGAATTTGAGAGTTGGAAGGCATAATAGTGGCCCATTAGTCCAACCCACATCCAAAAGGAATTTTCAGTATCCTGTACCTGCCAGATCATCATCACGTTTCCAGACCTCCAGTGAAGGAGCCTTCCAAGCAATTTGTTCCACATTTTGACAGCTGGTGGTGAGTCTTCCCCTGCTATCACACTTAAAGCTGCCTCTTTTGAGCATGCTCTACCTCCTCCATCCCTCTCATTGCTCTAGTTCTGCCATCTAAGGCCTGAGGGAACAAGTCTAATTCTGATCTACATGTAAGTCCTTCCTTTATTTGAAGACACATATCATGTGCTTCCTGAATCTTCTCTTCTTCATCCCTGGTTCCTTTAGCCGCTCCTCAAATAGAATACATTCAAGGCTCTTCAGCATCCCAGTTGCTTTCCTCTGGGCACTACGGAGCTTAGCGATGCCTTTCCTAATTTGTGGTGGCCAGAACTGGACACAATACTCTTATCAGAGTAGAATAGTGCCCTCCTTGTTCCCGGACGCTATGCCTTTCTTAATGTAGTGCAAATCATATTAAGCTTTCTGATTCTTATGTCATGCTGTTCAGAGCAATATTGAACTTTTAGCCCAACATCCCCAGATCCCTTTCAGGCAAAAAGCTGTCAAACTATGGCCAGAGCAATGTGACCACATTTTTAAAAATCACCACAAAGAGGAAGGATCACCACTTCAATAATAATGCATTACTTTGATGGAACTTTAATATTTTTCAAATCACTTTTACAAACATTATCTCTCTATATGCTTGCAGCAAGTTCATGATGTAGCTGAAACAAATATTACTTCAAATTTCACCTGGGGCTAGGATTGGTGTCCGGAGATCATTGGCCTAGATGGGGCTTCAGTAATCTCAGAAAATCCTTATGAACTCCCAGCAGAAGGCAATCAATCCTTATTATCTCCTAACCTCCCTTAACAGAGATAGCTAAAGTCCTTTGGGAGAAGAAAAACCATTTGCACTGTGCTAGAAGAATAAAGTTATAATCAAATACAGGGCCTATTTTTAAATTGGTTATGTATTAAATGCAGAGCTGTGCTGGAGCCAGATCAAACCAACTTGAGAGCTGATTGTTAAATTTTCAGTGTGAGCATTTAGACCATGGGAATCAGTAAACTCTACAAACCAGGGTCTGATTTAGTGTGTGTGTGTGTGTGTGTGTGTGTGTGTGTATTGTCTAGACTTAAGAAAATGACAGATAAAATGCAGATTAAACTTAAAAGTGTGTCATGAATACATTTATCCCCTTAGGGAGTCATTGGTTTACTGGCACAGGCTTGGTCACTTACATCCACCTTCCCAACTTCTGACCATAACAGATGTATAAAATCCTGACCTCAGGATCTTCTCCTTGACAGAAGTAACAACAAGTGATTTCTTTAGTGGCTCCTCAAAAAATGAGAGACATTCAGCAAACATGATGATTGCTGACAGTTACATGGTTCTTTATAGTTCAAAAAAACAAACACTTTACTGTACCTTCTCTTGGTCCTGTGTGGTAAACATAAGAAGGGATGGCTTATTATCTCCATTTTACAAATGAGGAAACTAAAATACAGAGAGACTCAGGAACTCATCCAAAGCCATGCAGGTAGATCTTGAACTCAAATATAGATTTCATTTTTCTTTTTTTCTTTTCTTTTTTTTTTAAGTTTTTAAAACATTATTTTATTTGGTCATTTTCATACATTATTCATTGGAAACAGAGATCATTTTCTTTTCCTCCCCCACTCCCACCCCTCCCCTAGCTGATGTGCGATTCCTCTGGGTATCACATGTGTCCTTGCTCCAAACCCATTTCCTTGTTGTTGGTATTTGCATTAGGGTGCTCATTTAGAGTCTCTCCTCAATCATATCCCCTCAACCTCTGTAGTCAAGTAGTTGCTTTTCCTTGGTGTTTTTACTCCCTCAATTTGTCCTCTGCTTAAGGATAGTTTTTTTCTTCTTCTCATAGATCCCTGCAGATTGTTCAGGGACATTGTAAAGCCATTAATGGAGAAATCCATTATGTTCGATTGTACCACAGTGTATCAATCTCTGTGTACAGTGTTTTCCTGGTTCTGCTTTTCTCACTTTGCATCACTTCCTGGAGGTTGTTCCAGTCTCCATGGAACTCCTCCACTTTATTATTCCTTTTAGCACAATAGTATTCCATCACCAACATATACCACAATTTGTTCAGCCATTCCCCAATTGAAGGGCATCCCCTCATTTTCCAATTTTTGGCTACCACAAAGAGTACAGCTATGAATATTCTTGTACAAGTCTTTTTCCTTATTATCTCTTTGGGGTACAAAGCCAGCAGTGCTATGGCTGGATCAAAGGGCAGACAGTCTTTTATCGCACTTTTGGGCATAGTTCCAAATTGCCCTCCAGAATGGTTGGATCAATTCACAACTCCACCAGCAATGAATTAATGTCCCTACTTTGCTGTATCCCCTCCAGCATTCATTACTTTCCTTTGCTGTCATGTTGGCCAATCTGCTAGGTGTGAGGTGATACCTCAGACTTGTTTTGATTTGCATCTCTCTGATTATAAGAGATTTAGAACACTTTTTAATGTGCTTATTAATAGTTTTGATTTCTTTAACTGAAAATTGCCTATTCATGTCCCTTGTCCATTTTTCAATTGGAGAATGGCTTGATTTTTTGTACAACTGGTTTAGCTCTTTATAAATTTAAGTAATTAGACTTTTGTCAGAGGTTTTTGTTATGAAGATTGTTTCCCAATTTGTTGCTTTCCTTCTAATTTTAGTTACATTGGTTTTGTTTGTACAAAAACTTTTTAATTTGATGTAGTCAAAATTATTTATTTTGCATTTTGTGACTCTTTCTAAGTCTTACTTGGTTTTAAAATCTTTCCCTTCCCAAAGGCCTGACATGTATACTATTCTGTGTTCACCTAATTTACTTAGAGTTTCCTTCTTTATATTCAAGTCATTCACCCATTCTGAGTTTATCTTGGTGTAATGTGTGAGGTGTTAATCCAAACCTAATCTCTCACACACTGTCTTCCAATTTTCCCAGCAGTTTTTTTTTATCAAATAGTGGATTTTTGTCCCAAAAGCTGGGGTCTTTGGGTTTGTCATAGACTGTCTTGCTGAGGTCATTTACCCCAAGTCTATTCCACTGATCCTCCTTTCTGTCTCTTAGCCAGTACCAAATTGTTTTGATGATCACTGCTTTGTAATATAGTTTGAAATCTGGGACTGCAAGGCCACCTTCCTTTGTATTTTTTTTCATGATTTCCCTGGATATCCTTGATCCTTTGTTCTTCCAAATGAACTTTGTTATGATTTTCTCTAATTCAATAAAAAAGTTTTTTGGTAGTTCAATGTGTATGGCACTAAATAGATAAGTTTGGGTAGGATGATCATTTTTATTATGTTAGCTCATCCCACCCATGAGCAATCAATGTTTTTCCAATTGTTTAGATCTAGTTTTAATTGTGTGGAGAGTGTTTTGTAGTTGTATTCATATAGTTCCTGTGATTGTCTCGGCAGATAGATTCCTAAGTATTTTATATTGTCTCAGATGACTTTAAATGGAATTTCTCTTTCTAATTCTTGCTGCTGAACTGGGTTGGAGATATACAGAAATGCTGATGACTTATGCGGGTTTATTTTGTATCCTGCAACTTTGCTAAAATTGTTGATTATTTCACCTAGCGTTGTGGTTGATTCCCTAGGATTCTTTAAGTAAATCATCATATCATCCACAAAGAGTGACAGCTTGGTCTCCTCATTGCCAATTTTAATACCTTCAATTTATTTTTCTTCTCTAATTGCTACTGCTAGTGTTTCTAGTATAATATTAAATAATGAAGGTGATAATGGGCATCCTTGTTTGACTCCTGATCTTATTGGGAAGGCTTCGAGTTTATCCCCATTGCAGATGATGTTTGCTGATGGTTTTAGATATATACTGTTTATTATTTTTAGGAAAGGCCCTTCTATTCCTATACTTTCTAGTGTTTTCAATAGGAATTGGTGTTGTATTTTGTCAAAGGCTTTTTCTGCATCTATTGAGATAATCATGTGATTTTTGTTGGTTTGCTTGTTAATGTGATCAATTATGTGGATGGTTTTCTTAATATTGAACCATCCTTGAATTCCTGGTATGAATCCTACCTGATCATAGTGAATAACCTTTGTGATGACTTGCTGGAGTCTTTTTGCTAGTATCCTATTTAAGATTTTTGCATCTATATTCATTAGGGAGATTGGCCTATAGTTTTCTTTCTCTGTTTTTAACCTGCCTGGCTTTGGGATCAGTACCATGTTTGTGTCATAAAAAGAAAATGGTAGAACCCCTTCTTGGCTTATTCTGTCAAATAGTTTGTATAATATTGGGATTAGCTGTTCTTTGAATGTTTGATAGAATTCATTTGTGAATCCGTCTGGACCTGGGGTTTTTTTCTTAGGGTGTTCTTTGATGGCTTGTTCAATTTCTTTTTCTGATATGGGGTTGTTTAGGTAATTTATTTCTTCTTCTTTTAGTCTAGGAAATTTATATTTTTATAAGTATTCATCCATATCACTTGGATTGCCATATTTGTTGCCATATAATTGGGCATAGTACTTTTTAATGATTGCCTTGGTTTCCTCTTCATTAGAGGTGAGGTCTCCCTTTTCATCTTGGATACTGTCAATTTGGTTTATTTCTTTCCTTTTTTAAATTAGACTGACTAGTACTTTGTCTATTTTATTTGTTTTTTCAAAGTACCAGCTTCTAGTCTTATTTATTAAATCAATAGTTCTTTGACTTTTAATTTTATTAATTTCTCCTTTGAGTTTTAGGGTTTCTAATTTAGTCTTCATCTGAGGATTTTTAATTTGTTCACTTTCTAGTTTTTTAATTTGCATGCCCAATTCATTGACCTCTGCCCTTCTTAATTTGTTTATATATGAACTCAAGGACATAAATTTCCCCCTGAGTACTGCTTTGGCTGCATCCCATAGGTTTTGAAAGGATGTCTCACCATTGTCATTTTCTTCAATGAAGTTATTAATTGTTTCTACGATTTGTTCTTTAACTAGCAGATTTTGGAGAATCATATTGTTTAATTTCCAATTAATTTTTGATTTATCTCTCCATGCACCCATACTAATTATTATTTTTATTGCATTGTAGTCTGAAAATGTTGCATTCATTATTTCTGCCCTTTTGCACTTGTTTGCAATGATTTTGTGCCCTAATACATGGTCAATTTTTGTGAATGTACCATGTGCTGCTGAAAAGAAGGTGTATTCCTTTTTGTTCCTATTTATTTTTCTCCATATGTCTACTAACTCTAATTTTTCTAAGATTTCATTTGCTTCTCTTACCTCTTTCTTATTTATTTTTTGGTTTGATTTATCTAGTTTGGATAGAGGAAGGTTCAGATCTATCACTAGTATAGTTTTTCTATCTATTTCATCCTTGAGCTCCTCTAGTTTCTCCTTTAGAAATTTGGATGCTCTGCCATTTGGTGCATACATATCGAGTACAGATATTTCCTTGTTGTCTATACTGCCTTTTATCAGGATGTAATTACCTTCCCTATTTCTTTTAACTAGATTTATTTTTACTTTGGCTTTGTCAGATATCATGATTGCTACTCCTGCCTTCTTTTTATCAGTTGATGCCCAGTAGATTTGGCTCTATCCTCTTACTTTCACTCTATGCGTATCTACCTTCCTCATGTGTGTTTCTTGCAGACAGCATATGGTAGGGTTTTGGATTCTAATTCACTCTGCTATTCGCTTGCATTTTATGGGTGAGTTCATTCCATTCACATTCAGAGTTATGATTACTAGCTCTGTATTTCCTAGCATTTTGATTTCTACTCCTGGTCCTGCCTTTTCTTCTTTCACTATTTCCTTCTACACCAATGTTTGTTTATACTCAGTCCCCCTAGTCCCCCCCCCCTATTTTACTTCCCTTTCTACCCCCTCCCTTCTTATTCCCTCCCTTATTTTCCCCTGTAGTCTTTTTAAAATTCCCTCCCACCCTTTCCCTCCCTTGTACTGCTTCCCTCACCACCAGTCCGTTTTTTACCCTTCTACTCCCCTATAAGGCACAAATCGATTCTCTTCCCCAATGGATTGGATTGTTCTTCCCTCTTTGAGTCAGTTTCAAAGCACGTAAGAGTTGAATATTTCCTATCTCCAACCTCTTTACCCTTCCAGTGTATCGATATTCTCCCCCCTCCCACCATGAGCTTCTTTGTGACATATAAATTTACCCCCATTTGTTTCTTTTCCCATTTCTTTTAGTATCAACCTCTTTTTTTTTTAGCTCTGGTTGTATATACACACACACACGTATATGTATTTATGCATGCATATATCTATATACCTATTTATGTCTTGTCCTTTCATCCTATACAGTTTGTCACTGTTCCGAACCTCTAAGTGTAATTTTTCTAGCTGCCCAGGTGATAGCAACAGTTTTTAATAGTTACCAATGACCTATTTTCTTATAGGGATACATATCATTTTAACTTATTGAGTCTCTTAAAATGTTTTTGTTGTTGGTTTTTTCCCCCCCTCTTTTTAAATTACCTTTTGATGATTCTCTTGAGTTCTGTGCTTGGACAGCAAATTTTCTGTTCAGGTCTGGTCTTTTCTTTATGAATGCTTGGAATTCTTCTATTGTTTTGAATGACCATACTTTCCCCTGTAAGAATATAGTCAGTTTTGCTGGGTAGTTGATTCTTGGTTGTAGACCTATTTCCTTTGCTTTCCAGAGTATCATATTCCATGCCTTTTGGTCCTTCAGTGTGGATGCAGCCAGATCCTGTGTTATCCTCACCGTGGTTCCATAGTATCTGAATGGCTTCTTCTTGGCAGCTTGTAATATCTTTTCTTTGGTCTGATAGTTTTTGAATTTGGCTATAACATTTCTTGGTGTTGTCAGTTGTGGATTAAATACAGGGTGTGATCTGTGGATTCTTTCAATCTCCACTTTCCCCTCTTGTTCTGGGATATCGGGACAGTTTTCCTGAATAATTTCCTCTAGCATTATGTCCAGGCTTTTTCTTTTGTCATGGTCTTCTGGTAGTCCAATGATTCTTAAATTGTCTCTTCTTGAACGATTTTCTAAATTGTCTGTTTTGTGAATGAGGTGCTTCACATTTTCCTCAATTTTTTTCATTCTTTTTGTTTTGTTTTATAGTGTCCTGCTGCCTTGTGGGGTCACTTAATTCCAGTTGCTGTATTCTGGTTCTTAAAGATTGGATTTCATCTATGGCTTTTTGGTCATCCTTTTCCTTCTGGTCTGATTTTCTTTGAAGATCGTCTTTCATCCTCTTAATCTCGTCTTTCATCTCCTTTGCCTCATCTTTCATCTCCTTTGCCTCATTTTCCAGCTGGTTGATTTTGGCTTTCAAGACACTATTTTCTCGTTTTAGCTCAAGTGCCTCTGTTTCCAGATGGCTTGTCTTAATTTTTAAGTTCTTTTCCCAATTGTCTTCAGCCTCTCTTAGTTGTGTTTTGATTTCTTCCACAGCCTGTATCCAATTCGCTGGGATTTCTGATTTATCATTTGCTGATCTCTCCCCCTCTGTTCCATTTGCTGAGTAGAAGCTGTCTATTGTAGTTTCTTTCTTCTTTTTTTGTTGTTTGCTCAAATTCACCTCTTTTTTACTCCCCGTATTTGTCTGTGCTCTTGTTCCTCTCATTTTTTTTTGTTTTTTGGGGGCTTCTATCAGTCTCCCCTCTTGGAGCTTTAACAGAAGATCTCTTGGTGTAGCCTCTGGGGTAGGGTTGTTGGGGGTTTGAGCTTCCCTGTCCTCTGGAGGCTTTTGATTGGCTTAAAGTCCAGCAGTCAATGAGGATGGGTGGGGAGCCTGGGCTTCCCTGAGTTCTGGAGACTTTTGATGGGATTAAATTCACTTTAGTTGGGCTGGGTGTGCTATGAGTCCTAAACTTCCTGGAAGGCTGGAGCAAATATGGAGGATCTCCAAAGCTCTGGGCAGGCTGCCAGGTCTATGCTCCTTCTCTAGCTCCTTCCCTGCCGTCAGTGTTGGATGCTCTGAACTTGGCCAGCCCTGCTCTCAAGCTTTGCCCTTCAGACTAGCACCTTTGCCTGCCCAGAAGTTCCTGGTGCTGCTGGATCTCAGTGCTCTGGGTAGGAGGGGGGATGGGTCCTGGGACCTTCCTTATGTCTTCCCCTTAAACCTGAGTGTTCTCAGATTCCGGTTTTTTGGGGGGCATACCTTTTTAATTAAGTCCTTGGCTCCTTGGCTCTGTCTTGTTGTTAAATTTGGTTTTCAGTCCCCTAGGAGCATTCAGTTTGTGATTGGTAAGGAAGGGTTTTCAGAGGTCTGAACTTCTGCTCCTTCTAGGCCGCCATATTGACTCCGCCTCTCTCCTTTTTCTTAAACACTTCCTGTTCCCTTTTGGAATCAATATTGTGTATTGGTTCCAAGGCAGAAGAGTGGTAAGGGCTAGACAAGAGGGGTGAAGTGACCTGCTCAGGGTCATATAGCTAGGAAGTATCTGAGGTCAGATTTGAACCTAGGACCTCCTGTCTCTAGGCATGGTTTTCAATCCACTGAGCCACCCAGCTGCACCCAAATATAGATTTTCTAACTCCACCATTTAAGAATTCTTTCATGCTTCCATCTTACCACATTGCCTCTAGCAACCTAATTGCCTGTTACCTGATATATTGGAATTATCCACAAATTTATCATCTAGGCATCATTTCATAGTCTCCTATTGCTGGTCGCCATGAATACTCACAGAGGTTATTCAGGGTTCTTGGGTTCTTTCTACCCTGTGTCAAGCAGAACTTATTTTCTAAGGATTCTAAACCTATAAGCTCTAGTAAATCTTCCTGATTGTAGCCCCCTCCCCCTATTTCCTACCTGCCTCTATATTAATAATAATAGCTAAGATTTCTATAGTACCCTGTGGTTGGAAAGCACTTTATATATTATGTCATTTAAGCCTACAATAACCTTATGAGGTAGGTATTATAATAATTTCATTTTACATATAAGGAAACTGAGAGAAATTAAATGACTTGCCCAGGGTCATACAACTACAAAGTTCTTGAAACAAGATTCAAACTCAGGTCTTTCATAAATCCAAGTCTGATACTTTGTCCTCATGTTATTTTAGACAAGTGGGAGAAGAAAAAAGTAAGGATGAGAGGGTGAAGAAAGAAACCATAAAACACTAATCCTAGCTAAGATTTGTGGTGCTAGAGAAGAATTTTGAGAGTACCTTGGAGAGCAAGGAAATGAAATTAGACAATACTTAAATAAATTAATTCAGATCATTTACTGGAAAGTCAAAGTCAAAGAGTGAAGTTGATGCTAAACTACTTTGGCCAAGTGATAAGAAGACTAGACTCATTGAAAAAAGACCCTGATGTTGGTAAAGATTGAAGGCAAAAGGAGGAGGGGACAGCAGAGGATGAGGTGGTTAGATAGTTCATGAGAGATAGTAGAAGATAGAACCAGGACTGAATAACTGAACAACAGAGGTTAAATGTTTCACCACATGGGGAACAAAGAGTAGAGGCAGAATTTGGGTTGGCAGCCTCTTACTCCAGAGCCCAGGCTCTTTTATTAGTGTATCATCCTGTAGATGCACTGCTTTTGAGTGGAAAAGGATTCAGTACTGAGTCAAGAAGCTTGCGTTTTCCCTGAATCACTTTGAGCAAATTATTTTTTTTATTGAGTGGGTCTCAGTTTATCTGGTTGTAATATTAGGCTAGAGGACCTGTAGGAATATAGTTAGGGATAAGACTGGTTTCTAGGGTTAGTTGCAAGAAGGGAATGTTGAGATAAACCCTGGGAAAGGATTCTGGGTAAGAAAGGAATTGTGGGAGTCTAAAACTGAAAATAAATGAACTTCACTTCCTTCTTGGATTTCATCAGAGCTGGAAGTAGGTCTTGTCTCTCTGTCTATGGTTCCATCAAGCTGATGGAGGGGTTTTACTCTAAGAGATTCTCCCTGGATAGTCAGGATTTTGTGGAGAAATCTTTGACATTTATGTAGAGGGTTTATATGGAGAAAATCAATTTTTCCCTGAGTCCAAAGATCATCTGCCAGTAGTCTAGCTGCCAGAATTCCTCTTGGCTAAGGTAATCAAAATTTGGGTTACTTAGTAAAGAAGCCAAACTCAGGGTTTCCCCTTTATTAATTACTGGTGGGACGATTAGGTTAAGTCAGATAGCTTGGGAAAGGGTTTTAGACAGGACAGGGAGCTATAGGCAGAGCCCAGAGAAGAAAAAGAAGACTCCCCTTAAACAGGGGTCTAAGGAGTTCAGTGGAGGTAGTTTGAAGAGTGTTAGGGTCATACCTACCAATTTCCCTTATTCCTTTTATTAAATAAACTTTGTTTCCATAAGCCAAAGGTTTTGCACTTAACTGGCCCTGGGAAGTTCCTAGGTGGGTTGTAACATCTAACATCCCGCTAGGACAGTTTCTCATTACAGACCAACAGCAGATCCATTCGACTTCTGGAATTCTGTGAGTATAGCATAGTAGAAGCCAGTTTTCAAAATCAAGTGCTTTTTCTTTAATAAATGCCTCTGATCAATTCACTTCATCATTGTCTTTAATTATTAGCTGTTAAGCGCACATTGTGTGCAAGACATTTTATAGAAGACAATATCTAGAGATTATAACCCTTCTGTGAAAACAGGGGAAATCAAAGTGTATTAAACTCTATTGAATGTGGGAGGAAGGTATACTGTAATTTGATTTTTTACCCTATATCTTAGCTGAAATGATCACAGAAAGCAAAAGTGCCCCAATAACAGAGGCAATGGCATTATAATATATATTTTTAATGTTTTAAAAAATACTTAGAATCAATAATATATATTGGTCTAAGGCAGAAGATCAGTAAGAGCTAGGCAATAGGGGTTAAGTGACTTGCTAAGGATCATGTAGCTAGGAAGAACCTGAGGCCGGATTTGAATTCAGGACCTTCTGTCACCAAGCCTGGATCTCTACCCCCTGAACCACCTAGATAATACTGTATTACAGGCACTAATACCCTTTTGTCCCTTGTAGAAAAGTTTTTCCTTGATGGATTTAGGGGGGCATCTGTCCAGTCAAAACCTAGTCATGAATCATGAGTTTTATCTGGTTAAACTTCAAGGAAGCCACATCATAGGCCATGAAGTTTGACCTCAGGGCCCTGGTGGCTCTTAAACAGCTCTTAAACTCATGGGTGCAATCAATCCAGGTAAGGACCAGCAGTCAAATAAGAAACTAGTCCCTGAGAGTGAAATGTTCTTCTAACCTTGTAAGAAAAGGGGGGATTTTATCTCTCTTCCACTTCCCATCAGACCTGGCCTGAAGATGAGCACCTCTATCAGTTAAATTAGGAAATCTGCAATCAGTAAAGAGGAGAGCTGCATACTCTCCAGTTAGACACAGAGAGGCAGCCATTCAAAGCAGGAAGTGTCTTCAAGATTGGTGGGAGGCAAAAAAGAGAAACTTTCTAGAAGGATATGATGGAAGCAAAATTCAATCTGTCAATTACTATGTATTAAGCCAGACATTACACTATGTGTTAGAGATAAATTATTAATTTATATATAAATATAAACATTAAAAATAATTAATTAAATTAATTTGACAAACATGAAACAGTCCCTGAACTCAAAGAGTTTCTGTTCTATTGAAAGAGAAAATGTAGACACATACCAGTATATAGAAAATATATGGAAAATGAATACAAGGGAATTGGAGTAGGGGGAGGCACTAGCCATTGCAGGATCATGAAAGACACCCCCCCCTTTTTTTTAAGAAGTAGCATTTTAGCTGATCTTTGAAGGAAACCAAGTCTAAAAGGAAGAGGTGAGAGGTTCATCTGTGTAAAGGGAATCCCGTCCCCCTCTGGGCTTTTAGATTTACTTTCCACATCCGGCATCCTATGCACCTGCACTGTGTAACTGGACGGTTAATGCACAGATTATGCATGCAGGAGGATAAAAGAAGGGGTGCCTGTGCCTGCTCTCTATTCCCTGGACAGCAGCAGTGCAGGAGGCTGGCTGAGAGCCATGCAGTTGGAGCAACCACGTGGTCAGAGATCTAGCTTAGAAAATGGGTTTTAAACCCCTACCTATCTGTTTTCTTTATTTCAAGTGATTATTAATCAACTCTATGGAAAACTAAGAACCTGGAGTTCTTAATTTAATTGTAGCACATCCCATTCATAGGAAGAGATGAGAAATAGAATGTTTTGTGTGAGGAACAGCAGGGACAGTTTAAATGGAACATAACATACATTAGTGATACTAACATATAATAATTTCAGAAAAATGAGTCACAAAGGCCTTTAGTGGCAATGAGGTGGCACAGTAGATAGAGAGCTAGACCTGGAGTCAGGAGAACCTGGGTTCAAATATGACCTCAGATACTACTGAGTTGTATGATCAAGAGAAAGTCACTTAACCCCATTTGCCTAGCCCTCACCCTTCTGTCTAGTTGTTATTAGGACAGAAAGTAAGGGTTTAAAATAAATAAAAGGCTTTTAATGACAAAAAGTAATCCATATTTGATCATAGAACTAAATAAATCCAATAATTATGACTATGAATGTGATTATTGTGGAGATTAGAAGCAACTGTGGCTCAGTGGTTAAGAGTACTAGGGTAGGGGAAACTGGATGGCTTAGTAGAGAGAAAGTCAAGCCTTTAGATGGGAGATCCTGGGTTCAAATATGAACTCATACACTTATTAGCATTTAATCCCATTGCCCAGCCCTTACCACTCTTCTACCTTGGAACTAATACTTAGTATCAGTTCTAAGAAGGAGGTAGGGTTTAAAAAAAATACTGGACCTGGAGTCAGGAAGTCTGGAGTTCAAATCCAGCCTCAGATACTTTCTAACTGGGTGACCTTGGGCAAGTAACTTAATCTTTATAAGCCTAGGAGGAAGTTAGGTGATTCAGTGGATAGAGCACTAGGCCTGGAATCAGAAAGACCTGATTTCAAATCTGACTTCAGTAACTTCCTAGCTGGGTGACACTGGACAAATCAATTAACCTTGGATTGCCTGACAAAACGATCCACTGGATTCACTGGAGAAGAAAATGGCAAACCACTCCAATATCCTTGTCAAGAAGACCTCATAGATAATTATGGTCCATGGAGTCACAAAGAGTCAGATACAACTGAACAACAAACACAATGATGGACTGCCCATAAGATGGAGGAATGACAAAATGGATCAAAAAGAAAAATCCAACAATGGGTTGTTTATAAGAAACAATCAAAACAAAGAGATTCATGGAAAGAGAAAAATAAGGAGTTGGAGGAGAAGACATTATGACTTTGCTGAATAAAAAAAGGGATGGTGATCTTCATAATATCAGATAATAGTAATAATCATCATAATTAAGAAAGAAATAGCAAAACTAAGTTATATTTAAAGGCACCATAGATAATGAAAAATACTAATACTAAATACAAATATATGCATTAAATGACATACCATCTAAGTAATTAAGAACTAATCAAACTTTTCAGAAAACTAGATAATAGAATAATTGTTGGTGACATCAATATACCTCTTTTAGAACTAGAGGAACCTAACACAAAGACAAATAAGAAAAAATTAACTAAGGATCAGACTAGAATTATAGGGGAAAATATGATAAATGTTTGAGGAGCCTCCCAGACTCAAAGATGGTGAAAAGAAAATGTTAATATAGAAGGAATTACAGAAAGACTGGCAGACTATTGTACTATTGATGGAAGCAAGAACTGGTATAACCATTCACATTTCTATTTTTAAAAAGTCTCTAAACTGAGCATATCATTTAACCTAGCAGTAGTACTATTAGGCATTTACCCTAAAGATGTGAAAGACAGAGGGGAAAGTTCCATATGTGCACACAAATATTTATAGTAGCATTTTTTAATAGTAGCAAAGCACTGGAAAGAAAGATGGTGACCATCAGCTAGGGAATAGTTAAATAAATTATGGCATATGCATGTAAGGAAATATATGAAAAACAAATTTGTAGAGTTTAGAGAAACTTGGGAAAACTTATATGAATTTATGTGATGTAGCCACAGTCAGGAAAACAAAGTACATGAAGACCATAATTACATCACCAATAGATTTCAGAACTCAATCAATGGAGTGATGAATACTAACTTAAGAGGGCTGACTTTGAAATATGCTTCCTGATTCTCAGAAGAGAGGTGAATGACTTCTGCAGAATGAGGAATACATTTTCAGATAGGATTGATTTATTTTGCTTTGCTATTTATTTACTATAGGGGAGGTTTCTTTTGAGCATCACTAAAACAAACAAAACAACAAAAATGCAAATTTTCAAAGAGCAGAGGTGACTGTCTAAACCGTGATACTCCTAGTGAGGAGTGAACTCTAGTGGGAAATATATCTCCTAGACACTACTCTGGGGAGAGAGAAGGCAAGCAGGACTGAGTCATCATGAACTGCCCTAGAGTGGAGTTTGTAGCAACAGAGATGATTACTTTTAAAGAGTTAGATCATACTTTAGGCACATACTGGTCTCTGCTCTAGGATCTGACCCATGAGGAGATAGTTCTTCTTAAGAGACTGCCCTCTAGACTAGTAGTTGTAGTCTCTCGGTAACCGAGGATGACGATTGTCTTTGTGTGTTTTCATCTATGGTGTATAGATGAGTGTGCACAAAGACACTTGTGCGTGAAGGAGATTTAAGTGGAAAAGTCGATGCACAGAGACAGTCCCACTCTCTCGGCGTTGGAAGCCTGGGTCCAGTGGCACGAAAAGTCATTACACCTGGAGACTTCCTCAGCTTCATTGGATGGCCGTGTTGTCCTTTGTGCTCCAACACTCCCTAAGCACTCCACAGTGCTTTGCTGCGTCGCCATCTCAGCCATTGAACCTTCTTATTGGTTTCTTCCTTCTGTTCCGCCAAAGCAGTCTTCACATGCTGGGTAAGCAAAGCCCTGGTTCACCAGGGGTCTATGACCCGATGGCTACCCTCACAATGTTTAGCAGGCCTGTTGAAGCTGTTGCCCGGGGTGTGGCCGCTGCCTCATGCTAGCAGCTACTGGGAGCCACAAGTGAGAGCTGGGTGTCAGGTGGGGGTCAGAGGATGGAGAGCTGCCCTAGGAGGGCACGACAAGCCCTCCATACCAGAGATACTACCCCTCCCTGAGCACCCCATATACCTCTAGACTAGGGCAACACTATAATACTTAGTCCCTAATTTAATATCTAGCAATCCAAGGTTCTTTTCTATCTGAATTCACTTCTTATTTCTGGTCAAAACTGCCCTCCCTATAACTAACTAGAATGGTAATCTTCCTTAGGTCAGAGAAAGGAGATGGGAGCAATTTTGCTTTCTCTCTGTGCCCTCAGGTCCTCCCATGTTGGTTGCCAACCCTTGTACTGAAGATCAGGGAACAGGGAACAACTTTTCTCCCTGACCCATTTTGGAGCAGTAGCCAAGTTATCCTGGGCTGATGGCCAGCAAGAGGAATGGTCTGACTCTAATCTTCTCTACCACATCCTTCCCTCCACCACACTTGCCCCAGGAGGTTCATGTACACTCAGGGCTCCTCACTTTCCCTCTATCTTTCACAGTTCAGGCAATCACTTTCTCATGGGTACACATATTCCTCTAAACTCTGACCTTCTCCCCCTCTTTTGCAATGCCTGCCCAGTTTCTTCTCAAAAAGCTCCCTTTCTCCACCTGTTCCCTTCTCCTTTCTCTTTGTTATATTTGTGAGTTCCAAATAGAGCCTAATCATTTCAGATAAATGTAACACCAGTGATACTCAGGTACTAAGGAAAGGGAAAGTCAAGACTCTGAAGAGGAATTTTACACAATAAATAACAATGTTATCAACCTTGAAAGCCCTGCCTAGAAAGTTCACTGGAGAATCTCCATATCTCATTTACCTATCTATCCTTGTCTAATAAAACCTAATTTTCCTCAACCACTAGCATTCAAAAGAAATAAGCAACTATTTCTTATTCAAAATTACTGTTTTCATACTTTCTTTATATGGATACATGGTATCTCCTCCCTGTAGAAAGTAAGTTCCTTGAGAGCAGACTATTTGATTTTTTCCCCTTTGTTTCCCTAGTGCCTAGAATAGAAACTTAATACAGAGTAAGTCCTTGTTGTTTGCTTGATTGACTGATTTAATTTATTACTACTGTTTCAGCACATTTATTGTTTATTATTCTTCATCAAAAACATGCAGTATTTCCTAGGTTCAAATCTGGCCTCAGACACTTCCTAGCTGTGTGACCCTGGGCAAGTCACTTGACCCCCATTGCCTAACCACTCTTCTGCCTTGGAGCCAATACACAGTATTGACTCCAAGATGGAAGGTAAGGGTTAAAAAAAAAAAGCAACATGCAGTATTTTACAGGCTTCTGTGGACTAGCTAGAGAATTTGGCCACATATAATATTGGAGCAAAAAGGCATTTTCTTATTTAAAAACAACTTAGAAATGCTTTTCAAGAATTGGCCTGGAAATCAGGACAATTGTGTTCTAGTCTCAGGTCATCCATTACCCAATTCTGTGACCATTAACAAGTCATTTGTCCTCAATGTCTTCTTACCTGTAAAAAGAGGAGAGTAGACAAAAAAACCTTCCAGAGCTGACATTCTGTGATCTATGTCTTTCTAGTTTTACTTCAGGATTCTACTCATTGACCCCTGAATGTACCCTACAGTGTCTTTGCTCATACTATGTCCTATGTCTGCCAATCCTGCCCCTCTCTAATATTCTTTTCCCATACAAATATTACCCTTGCTTCAGGGCTGTGATGGAGAAAATGTGGGTTTCAAGACTTTGAATTGCCAAAAACTTTAAAGATAATTTTTTAGTGTCTTGATTTAAATAAAAAAATAAGTGGTTGCCATGGGAAAATTCCCAAATATGAAATACCCAAGTCAGTTGGGTTTATGGAGATTTTAATTAATACAAATGAAGGAATTAAAGGAAGGGAGAGAGACAGAGTAAGAAGAATTAGTAGGAAAAAGTCTAGGGTCTAGGCCAATGGCCTAGGCCTTTTTTCTTTAAGAGAGAAATGAAGTCAGTCTTTAATCACTCACCACAAGATCTTTCCAAGCAAAACTCTAGTGTTCAGAGACCCAGCAGCCTCCTCTGACTCCTGACCTCCAATTCAGCTTCCAAAGCTGAACTAAATCCAATTACCTTGAACTGGTTCAGACAGCTCCTTTTAAAGAGAAGTTTCTCTTGTGTCACCTCTGCTAAATTTCCACGTCTACCAATCACAGTAGACACTTTTCCTAGGACAGCCCATTCTTAGTTTTTAGTTCTCCCCTTCTCTGGGTAGATTATGTCTTCTGGGTACTTCACACCTCTTTGTTAAGCTTGCCCCTTGTAAATTACCTTACCTCTTAGTGATTAATTTGACCTTCATAGGTACTTAGCACCCTTTTGTATTAGATCTAAAAATAGACCTAGCTTAAGGGATTTTGCCTCACTATAAGTATGGGTTGAGTACTTTTCATTGTTCAGTAAGGAGTTTACAACTTTATCTTCCCCTAAAGTATGCCTAAGTATGGGTGGAGTAATGTTAGAGTTCCTAATACATTCCTAACCAAGTACTTCCATTGTTTAAATGGAGAATAACCTTAACCATAACCTTAAGATAATGTTCCAAGGTAGAGTCTGAGAAAATTTAAGATTCACAGGGCCCATGTCAAATGACATCCCTTTCATGAAGACTTTCCTGATTAGCCCAATGTGAGGTGTCTCTCCTTCCCCTGGCAGTGTTTGCACCTTTTTTTGTGTGGAACTTTAACACATTCTAAGTAGTATCAGAGTTATTTATGTCCCAGGCTTATTTGACATCGTAGAAAATGGAGGCTATGTCATCTTTGTATTTCCCCAGAGTCTTCCCTCTCCCTTAGCCTATGCCTAGAATCTGATATATAATAGACAGTAAATAGGTTATTTGTAAAATTGGATTGAATTGACCAGTCATGGCCAAATCAAATATATAAGAGAGCTGAAAAACAAAGAGGGGTGTGGGATGGAAGCATCTAGCATAGTTCCTGGCATATAGAAGGCATATAAATTTGTGAGTTGATTGGTCAAGGGAAACGGTAATCCTTGTTCTCTGTTACTAGGGAAGCTGAATCTGAGTTCTGAGCTGCAGTGAGCTAAACTGAATGGATATTTCACCACCAATATGGACCCTCACCAATATAGTAAGCCCCCAAAAGTTGGGGGATGGGTTGAATTATACCAGACTGCTTAAGGAGGGTCAAACAGTACAGGTCAAAGCTCAAGTGCTGATCAGAGGTGAATTTTTGTCCAGAAGTAGCTACTACATTTCCAGCCTGGATGAGACAGGAGGACTCCCCCCAAAAATCTGAATTGACTAAGGAGCATAAGGAAATAAGAAACTTATATAGGGACATTAAAAGGAAAACCTTGACTTTTACTGAGATTTTCCCCAATAGATAAGTAAATATTTTGGGACCACCAAGACTAGAGCAGGTTCAGAGTTCTATTCAGACAGTTCATCCCTGAAGAGATTTACTGCAGTGAGTAATGCAGTTTCCCTAGACCATTGCTTAAAAGTACCCTGCCACCCTCTCAAAAAAAAACCAAAAACAACCTAACATGTTCCTTCTCTTTTTATCTTTATCTATATTATTTATATTCCTCACAGATACTTCTCGTGCTCTCGACCAGGTACTTAGAAATGATGATCTGTCCCTTGCATCATGTGATAGGTTGAGGGGAATGATGACTGAAATTCACTTTCACTTCTTCATTTAAGACCCCAGAGAGCCTTCATTTCCTTGTTCCTTTCTGAATGACTATTATGATATTTATATTTTTTTCCAACCCTGACATTTGGGAGTAGGAAAGGAATTGAAGCTATTTTCCAAAAAGTCCAAAGATCAATAGACCTGAACTATGTGTCCACTTTGAAACTCTGATGTTGGATAACTTTTTTATTTCCCCGGCTCTAAAGAGTCAGTCAATAGGAAAAGTAGTGGTTGTGTGATCTTGGGTTCTTCTCCTGTAAAATAAATGGACTAGACAAAGTCATCATTAAGCCCTTCTAGTTTTCATGTTCCATGCTCTATTCAGCATTCACCACATATTCATTGGGTTCCTCTTCTTGTTGGTGTCCCCATCCCCCAAAATGTGTGGTTTTTTTTCTGGGTATAGCCTATATTTATTTAAACAAACATTTTCTTCCTTTTGTAGACTATAAACTCCTTGAGGACAGATATTGTCACACTTTTGTCAGATAGCCAGCAAATGTTATCAAGAATTTTCTAAATTTCAGGCACAGTGCTAAATTCTAGAGATACATATGCAAGCAAAAAAAAAAAATAGTTCTTGCCCTCAAAGAGCTTACATTTGAATGGGGGAAGACAACATATAAAAGAGGGCTGAAAAGCAAAGGCAAAGGGAGAGCACCTAACCACTATCCCTGTCACATAAAAGGCACTTAGAAAAATGCTTATTGGTTATTTGTTTTGATTGATTCACTTAGAGAAAAGAAAATAGAAAAGAACTCTGACCATTGACATCAAAAATGGTTGATGATGATGGTTAGGAGAGGCTGAATACTTCCTAGTATAGTGAGGTTAAGAAAACCATTCAGGCATGAATTAGACACAACAAGAAAAGCAATAGTATTGTTTTGGCCAGATTGAAACATGAAGTGTAATAGCCATTAAAGGATAAAGAGAGAATTTGCCTGGAATTTTAACTAGAACAACTACAATTCTCTCCCCTGTGACCCAATTGTCATTAATTGTGAACAAATTCATTTTTAATTTTGGCATTCAGTGGCTCTAAGCCAGCTGAACGGATATTTAGCTTTGCTCTCTGCTATTAAAATCTTGTGATTCTATTTTGTCCTGTATAGCCATCAAAGTATTTCTTCTCCCCCCCCCCACTTAATTCCAAAAGTTTAAAAAGACCAAGATGACCTTTCTCCTAGAAGGAATGTTGTAATGTTGGCACTCCCCATCCCTGCTGTCTCCCTATATAAGGAGTTTATGTTTTTGACCAATTGTTTTATGCTTAAGTTGTCAAAAACCTTAAAATACATTTGATGTTCATAGTAGACCTTTAAACTGCATGTCAAGCACTGTCCAAATAAATGTCTTTATAGAAAAGGAAAAACAGTAAACTATTGTAATTCCAATGTTTTTACTCTTTCAGTTTATTTTTTTTCATATCACACGAATATTTATTCTCTCCAAGTATCCGAACCTTAAGGCCAAAATCTCCTACTTCACCTCCATCTCTTAGCTTCTTTGACTTTCTCTAAGACAGCTCCAGTTTCACTTCTGCAGAGAACTTTTCCCTGTTCTCCCAGCTTCTTGTCCCTACCCCTCTCAAATTATCTTCCAATAGTTATTTATAAGTTGGCTTCTTTTTTAGATTGTAAGCTCCTTGAGGGCAGGGACTATACAATTGCCTTTTCTTGCATTCCTAGGGTTTAATAGTGCCAAGTTCATGGTATGCATTAAGTACAATGCTTATATATACAGGCTTTATAAAAATAAAGATTCTAGAAGAGAAAAAGATCAGAATAAGAAAAGAAGGGAGGAGACTGAGAAGAGAGGAATAAGAGTGAAGAAGAGTGGAAAGCAGAGGAGAAAAAAAATACATCATCTGAGTTTGCTTGTTTCCTATTAGTAATAATGCATAAAAACTATTCAGGTTTTACCTAAGGCAAATATTATCTGCAGCATCTTTGATACTCTAAGTTGTCTATCTGCATTGAAGAATTTTTCTCACTGAGAACTATCTACATTAAAGAAATAATAGATTTGGTGGAAAATTTTGAGACATACTCATTTCCCCAACTCAGAATTTGTAGTCATTAACTACTACAACATAATTCTCATTAGGTAAAATATTTGAGATAGTTTTTCCCTTTATGGAATTTCAAAAACATAATCACCCACATGGAAAATTTTATCTAAAAGTGTTAGTTTTCCATATAAAAATATCAACCCATTGGCTTACAGCAACAGGAATTAAACTCCTGAGTCCAGCAATTGATCATGATATGGCACAATGCTTCTCTCTTTTTCTGGGATGCAAGCCTTTTGCAATCATTTTACATTTTCTTATCTTTAGAACCCTTCTTATATCTTGTATTCACATCCAGAACTTTATTTGGGACATTGTCTATTCAAAATCATACCATGCCAAATGATAAATCAATTCAAAAGAAAAAGGCAATTAATTCAACTGAACAGCAAAGAACATATTCTGATGGGTGTCATCTACCATGCCTTGAGGAGAGCTCTAGCCAGTACACTATGCAAATCTTCTGTGTCCCCAATGTAGTGAATAAAGAACACAGTTGCTTCAGACTCATGGCACTGGGGGCCAAGCTTAGAGTGTAATGATTTTCCATCTAAATCCACTTCTCTTCCAATCCAATCCCAGCAGTCAAAAGAGTACTAATCCCCCAAGTTTGGATGAAGATTGAAGTTTCACAGCTTTTGGAGCCATGATCTCAGTTCAAATGGTATGTTAGAGTTCAGATTGCTATATTCAGAGCTGTATGTTCTTTCTCTCTATGTAGCTATCTTTTTGTTTGCTCTAGTCTCTACTTCTGCGGTGGAAGGAAGGATGAATGAAACAAAGGAAGGAAAGCATTTAAGTGCCCACTATGAGTCAGGCACTATTTTAAGTTCTGAGCATACACATACAAGCAAAAAGTCCCTGCTCTCAAGGAGCTTACATTCTAGCAATTTATCAATCTGCAAAATGATTGTTTCTCGGACATAACACGCCTGAATCTCCTGCTTTTGACCTCTTTATACCTCCTCCTTCCCTAATCCCTTTCTCATTTCCACATTTCAGAAGTCCTTATTACCTCCTCCAGGAAGCTTCTCATGATTCTCCCAGACTAGAGTTAGCACCTATTTTCAAACAAGGTTTGGAGCTTATCTGGTATCTGCTTAAATATGTCTAAGAGTCTAGATCTCTAGGGTCCCTCTCATCTCTAAAAAGGAATTATTCTAATTTCAGGTTGTGGAGAGAATTATGGGGTGGGACATTGGGTGGTGGGGGTGGTTATACATCAGTAGATAAAGCAACAATAGCATTGTGATGTGTGCTAACAGGATACCAGCACAGAAAGGAAGGGGGTTACACTAATAAAAGCGTTGAGCCTACTTCTACAATTCATTCTCAGGAAACTCCCCAGTCTCCCACTTGGGAACTCCCACTCCGGCTCTGAGACTTTTTCTGATGTCATAGGAAGTTACATGTAGGAACTAGGAAGGGAGTTGTCTCATTTTATGAAAGTAGATTCCACAAATTTGAAAAATCTTATTTATAAGAATATCTCTTGGTTCCTTAGTTTGGACTTCCTAACAATCAGTTACCCCAAAGTGAAATGGGCTGCCTATAGAGGAAATGGGTTTCTTCTGTTAGAAGTGTTGAATGTGCTAGGGATTCTATAGACCACCTTGATGACCCTGTGTACCTATGCTGCTGCTATCTTCCCCACAGTCTACACTTACAGCAGGAATGCCAAATTGCATTTGTATTCTGAAGTAGCCAGGTGGCACTGGAGTCAGGGACACCTACATTCAAATCTGACTCAAGGCACTTAATAGTTGTGCCACCCTGGGCAAATCACTTAGTCTTTTTTTTTTGTCTTGGTTCCTCTACTACAAAATGGGGATAATAATTGCACCCACCTTGCAGGATTGTTGTGAAGATCAAATGAAAAGTGCTTAACAAAGGGTCTGGCACATAATAGATACTATATAAATGCTTATTCCTTTCTCCTCCTCTCTAACATAATAATTTGATATTCTGTAGAGCCTTTCCTGACAATCAATCAGCAAGTATATATATATTTAGGTACATACTATAGGGTAGATACCATATTAGGCAGGGAAGCTTCATAGACAAAAATGAAATAGTTCCTGCTTTCAAGGAGCTTACATTCTAATCAGGGAGAGAACATGTTCTTTTATAAGTATGTACAGACAAGATATAAAATGAATAAAAGGTAGTTGAGGATTTGGGGCATTAACAGCTTGGACAGTCGAGTATGAAGAAGGGTTTCTGTTGAAGGTGGTACTTGAACTGAGCTTTGAAAGAAATCAAAGAAGCATAAGAAGAAATCCCAAAATAAGACCTATAAGAAAACAAAGAGTGGGGGGGCAACTGGGTGGCTCAGTGGATTGAGAACCAGGCCTAGAGACAGGAGGTCCTAGGTTCAAATCTGGCCTCAGACACTCCCCAGCTGTGTGACCCTGGGCAAGTCACTTGACCCCCATTGCCTAGCCCTTACCACTCTTCTGCCTTGGAGCCAATACACAGTATTGACTCCAAGACGGAAGGTAAGGTTTTTTTTTTTTAATAAAAAATTAAAAAAACAAAACAAAGGGATTTTAGAGAAGCAAAGGGTAAAAAAAGCCCCTTAATTTTTAAGATATAAAATTTCATTCATCATTCAATGGAAATCATATCTACCAAAGGCATTCCCATGTACATTATTGTTATTAATAATGGTAATACAATATATAATAAACTTTGCTAGCACCTCCACTCATGTTTCAAGTTCCTAGAAGTCAAATATGGCTTATTTATAGTTATAACCTTTTCAGTATTTCACAAAGGACCTTGATCAATAAATAGTAAGTGTTCAATAAATGTTCATTGAATTGAATCCACAGAATCACTCAGTTAGAGGTGGAGAGGACCTCAGAGTTCATCTCCCCTATCTCCTTATTGAATCAGAATCCTTTCTAGAAAATCTCCTTCCTGCTGTATTGTGAGCTCCTTGATTAGTAGAGATTTGAGCTGATTTAAATTGGCCTGAATTAGAGAATATGGGTTTAATCTGTAATGGTGGTAATTTCCTCAAGCCTAAGAAAGTTTTCTGACTATAAGGATTTGGAGATCCTGAAGGCATCTGAGCTTTGGGAATGGAGCTCATGGTGACTTCTGCAGTCCCTTCAACAGACAGAAGCAAGAAGCAACCTTCCAAAGCTGTCAACAGTAGCTGAGAAAAAGTTCATGGGGCAGCAAGTTGTATTTGGATGGGACCAACGCTATGTAGAAGCTGCTGCCTGTGCCAACTCTCCCTAGAGACCAAAATGTCATGAGGGAGATTGTGCCCCTGACATCTTGGGGTAAGGAAGAAATAAGTTTAATTTTGCTCTTGTTCCATTTTCAAAGTAAATATTACTTTGTAAAAGGGCTTTTTCAGCCATACTCAGTAGTTGGGTTAAAAAGGTTGACCATGCTCTGATCTGGGACTACCATTCGATAGAGAGCTTTGCCACTGAATTAAGTGGAGTACATCAAAACGAGTTTTAGAGTGAATCCCAGCAATTCTGGACTGAGCTTCTCCAATACCTGCCTTGAAGTTAGTCCTGGGTGGTCCCATTAAAGATGAAGGAAGTGCCTGCCTCGCTGTGCTGAAGCCCTGTGAAGATGTTTTTTGAAGGGGCAAAGATATCATGACACAAAGTGAGTTGAGGCTAAAATAATGAATGAGATGGTCTGGCATTTTCATCTCTTCTCCTCATGAGAAGACGGGGTAGATGGGTTTTTGGTTCACTAAACCTCCAGTGAAACTAAGAAGTACTCTTAGCTGTGCAAGTCACATGACTTCTAAAACCACTTTGTGTGCCTGGAAGGCTCAGCATAATAGTACCACTGGAAGGGCCCCTGAACCACTTCAGCCCTGCAATTTGCCCCTTGGGTATAGCAGGGCACAGCTCTGATCACACAGCGCAGACAGTGAGCCAGTCAATCAGTCAGGTTTCTTGCTAATAGCAACCAAAAGTCATCCGGAGATTAGAAATGTTTTCTTGGACATGTGGTTTCTTTAGGATTTAGCTCCATCCACCGAGGACTGTTTCAGCAATAAGAGCTTCCTCCAACAGGGTGATTATCAGGATTGAAAGGACTATGCTCTATTTCCCTTAAAGCATCGCCAAGGTAAAGACCAAAGTTGTTTTTTTTCTCTTTCAACTTTGTGCCTAGTGTTTAATTAATTGTGTTTCTCATCATGGGTTGATTTGAATGGTTTACTCTTAGTTTTTAGCTAAGATAGGTATTTGGGGAAATTATTGATTATTACTGATTATTATGAATAATGAAAATTAAATAATGTAATCACTGCTGCTGTGGTCAATGAATTATGATCTAACTGATTTTCTTTTTTTTATTATTTGGGTTTTTTTTTTTGGAGTCGGAAGGGGAGTCATCCAGATCTGTGAGTTTATCAATGTTGGGAATTCTTTTGCTTATACACATAAATGAGTTTATTGGTAATTTATTGTCTTAGTTGCCTATAAAATTATGAAAATAATATGACTTATCTAAGGTCATACAACTAGTATGTGGCAGAGGCACAGGATTTGAACTTGTTTTTTTTCTGACTTTGAGGATAGCTCTCTATCAATTAAGCTTGATAATTTCATGATTTATTTTTTAAAACTCTATTTCAGGTGGTTTTAATACCATGAGGGGAAAATAATAGTAGGAAAATTACTCCATTTATGGACAAAAATCTAGAGCAAAGAGTTAGGAACTGACTATAGTGATATATTTCTACTATAATTTTTTGTCTTTGAAATGATCGGTCAATGGGAAAAAAATGAACAGTGTATATTTTGAAATTGCCTTTTGCCTTGGCACATCAACTTTAATTCTGCTCTTTTCTTTTCTCTTTACTTAATTCTTATTTATACACAAAGATTGATTTGTTAGGAAATGGTTTGTTGGCTGGCTTCTGCAATTGTGGCTAATTCTTTTTAGGTGGAGTCTCAAGACAGTATTAATGGATAACCCCAGGCCATGGAAGGTTCCAAAACTTAGGGATACTTTTGGTTCTTGGCCTGGTCCATGGCAATTTTAGGACACAGCCAGGTACCGTGTTAGGCACTGGGGTTATAAAGAAAGGCAAAAAATAGTCCCTAACTTCAGTAAACACATTCTGGTGGAGGAAACAAAACAAAATAAATAATTAGTGCATAGAAGACCTATAAAGAGTAAATAGAAGGTAATTTAAGAGGTTAGGCATTAGCAACCAAGTGGTTTGGGAAATGCCTTCTACAGAAGGTAGGATCTGAGCTGAGTCTTGAAGGAAGTCAGAGAAGCTAAGAAGTGATGGTAAGGAGGGAGAGTATTTTAGATTTGAACAATAGTCAGTGACCCTCCTCCATCTGCCAGCTGAGGTCTGAAGTTAGCTTGGTGTCCAGGATTCTCCCCTTCACTGCTAACAGAGCTTATCATTAGCAGAAGTTACAACTGAAGCAAAGTGACTCACCCTTTAGAGAGATGAGTCAGGGCACTGGCTAGAATTAGAAGCCTCTCTAAGCTTACATCCTATTGCTCAGCTCCACAAAGTCTAACCATCTATTTAGGAAAGGAAGGAGAAGAGCTTCTGTGAAACGGTTACTTATGAGATAAGATTTGGCCTGAAGGAAGTATGATGCATACTTGAAAGAGCAAACATCTGGTGGAGGTGATAACTAGACTGAAGGAACTAAAACCTGACTGCAAAGTGAAAGTCTACAGAGATTTTAGCAGTTGGGACCTGATTAGCATTAGCTGAAAATATGTTGGCTTCACATTTAGGAGGCTGGGATGAGTGAGAGTTGAGGAAGGAAGAGGGATGGAGAAACCTGGATAATTCCAGTGATTTCCAGTGATCCCAGCCAATTCCAATGATTTCTGGAGTTCAAAGCAGGCTGGCCGTTGACCTCAAAAGGTGTGTCAGTTCTCTGATCTGATATTAAACACAGAATACAATTCCTTTCTCTGTATATCTCAGTTGCTTCCTGCTCATTTCTGTGTTAAACAAACACCCAGGCAGGGATAGAAACAGTACCATGTAAACCCATAAAGAATGGGAATTTAGAAATGAAATGATGCTAGAGAAATCAGATAGAGGAAACCCACAAGAAAACTAATGCACGAATGAAAAAGCATGCATTAAGCTTTACTCTGTGCCAAGGTTTATATATATATATATATATACAACTAGATAAAAACAGAAAATCAAGATATTCCCACCCTGCTCTAACTGAGGGATGTGGGTTTTTAAATTAATAATCAATAACTAAATATTATATTTTATAAAGTTTTATTAATAATAACTAAAACAAAAGAACTGCCTGACTTCAGCCCAGTCGCAAGTCCAAGAGAGTGTGGGAGGAGCATACATCTACTTAATACCTGATCTTGCCAATGTGGAGGTACAAGACAGATTATAGGGAATTTGGGGGAATATTAAGGACTTCTGGGGAATGAAGTCAAAGGTCCAAAATCTCCGTTTATACAGGGAAGAGGATTCATCTGGATGGCCCAGTGGTAAGGCAAATGTCAGGGCCTGCTTACCCTTAGGGCACAGAAATAGGGCAGATAGAAATATGAAATGCGTATTATTGTTGTTAATCAAAGTAACACTGTTTCTGTGAATAAACGTCATCTGTTCAGGGCATGATAATAATGATCCATCATTTTTCTCTTTTTTAGACCCTTAAAAATGGGGCCAAATCTTTCAAATGATTCTTTCATATCCATTTTTCTGATTTCTAAGGCTTCCCTCCACTAGTCACTTTTCACTGACCAGGTCCTCTTCCCAATTTCCTAGAGTCCCCTTTGAAACTAAACTGAAGAAGTATAGTTTTCTTGATGAAATCATATGAGATAACGGTTATTAAGTGCTTGACAAATCTTAAAATGATATCTAAATGCTAATTATTATTGCTATTGTTTTCCTTTGATACTTATTGGTAACCTTTAGTGCTTCTCTTCACCCCGCTTCCTTAGTGCTTTCATGTATCAGCCCCATCCATGGCTTTCTACTTGGGTCTGCTCATCCTAAGTGATGATCTGTTTGAATGAAAGTATCCTTTCTTCCACTGTCAAAGCTCCATTTTCTCAGTGTCCTGGATCCCGTTGAGCTATCAGGGAGAAGGGATCTCGTGGTTATCAGAGCTTGTTTTAATTCCCACCTTGAGTCTGCCACGATCATAACATAATTGTGTGATTTTAAGATGCTGTCCTCTCCTGAAACCTCTCCTTCCCTGAGATGATGTAGTTGTGCCGAAATACCCAACGGTTTCTCATATATGACACCTTCAGTCTTTGCTTCAATCAGAACCTAATGTGTAATTTTAAGATACTCTCCTCTTCTACCACTTGTGTTTTATAGTCAGATAAAACAAGACACAACATGATATTTAAAAAAAAAACTATTAAAATGCTATGGGAGAAGGATCAAAAGAAATAAATCTCGACTATTCATTTTAATTAGGTGACACCCTGTGAAAGGTTGAATTCTCTCTAAAAATTCAAAGGGGAACAGAATCTTTTTTTTTCCATTTTTAGATGCCAGTCTATCCATGTGTTGATCTCTTCAAATATGTATGTGACTATAGTGTATAAGAACTGAGCAGGAAACAATTATCTGTTGGTCTAAAAGTACATTCCATCCCAATAAATAACACCAGAGAAAATCAAGTTCATTTCTGTCTCTTGCTTTGTGGAGTGGGGAAGAGCAGGAAACTGATCACTAAAATTCTAGAGGTCTCAGAATGCCTGAATGAAACACGAATCAGTTTGGTCTAATTCCTGAGGAAGTACAGTGTTAAGAGAAGAAAAGTTGATCCCAGGGGCCAGCTGGATGGCACAGTGCACAGTGCACAGAGCTAGGCCTAGAAGTGGGAGGTCCTGGGTTCAAATCTGCCTTAGATACATTCTGGCTTTGTGATCCTGGAAAAGTCACTTAACCCCTATTGCTTGATCTGCCTTGAAACCAATAAAAAAAGATGATTCTTGGGGGCAGCCTGGTGGCTCAGTGGATTGAGTCAGGCCTAGAGATGAGAGGTCCTAGGTTCAAATCTGGCCTCAGACACTCCCCAGTTGTGTGACCCTGGGCAAGTCACTTAACCCCCATTGCCTAGCCCTTACTGCTCTTCTGCCTTAGAACCAATACACAGTATTGATTCAGAATGTAAGGGTTTAAAAAAAAAGGTGATTCTTTCACCTCTGGATGGAGAAACCTCTTTATATATTTACTCATCATCCATTTAACACCAGAGTGGACATTGGCTGCTGGATCATGATTCAATACTCACCAGGGATGGCGGGAGATTAAGACTCCTGAACTAATTAGCTGAGTTTCTTTGGTTCCTTGGAAAGACTGACTTGCCAGCATTACAATGAAAGATGGTATTTTTTTTTGCCCAGCATCCTTTGACCTAATATGCCACATTCTCCTGAGCAACCACAGTGACCGCTAAGTTGGCTTAAGATAATAGGTCAGGGGGGCAGCTGGGTGGCTCAGTGGATTGAGAGCCAGGCCTAGAGATGGGAGGTCCTGGGTTCTATTCTTGCCTCAGACACTTCCCAGCTGTGTGACCCTGGGCAAGTCACTTAACCCCCATTGCCTGCCTTTACCACTCTTCTGCCTTGAAGCCAATATTCAGTATTGATTCCAAGACAGAAGGCAAAGGTTAAAAAAAAAAAGATAATAGGTCAGATTTTGCAGAAAATAGACAGGGTTTAAGGGAAACATTATGAAAGTGCATCATTAAGTCAAGCTGGGGCTTTAAATTGAGTTAATGGGTAAATAGGAATTTATTAAATGCCTACTATATGACCTCAAGAAGCTTACCTACACTCTCCAGGGGAAACAGCATGTCAGGCAGTTAACAAGTTAATGCTTCCCCTGCTAAATGCTGGGGATACAAAGACAAAAACACTCCTCACTTTTAAGCTTGCTTTATAATGAGAGAGCAACATGCAAATAGCCGGAGGCTTGGAGTATTGTCAGAGTGAAGGCTGAGTAATATCTTAAGTATATGCAAAATCATGAGCATGTATTGTGGGTATACCAGCTCTGTCCAGGTGAACCTTGGCATCCCAGAAAAGACTGGCACTTTGTGACTCATGTTTTTAAGTTTGTTGGTAATTTTTTAAAGGCTCTAGAGGAGGTCACGGGAGAGATTTCTTGATTGGAATCTTGATTCCTAGGAAATTTTGACTCAAGCTGTAGCAATACCATATTGGTGAACATGATTGTTGCCCTTACATCACTATCATACCTTATTGTGCAGTGTAAAAATGATTTTAAAATTACTATTAGTGACACCTTCAGCATATTATACCAATATCTTGTGTTCATTTAAAAAAAATCCTTATCTTCCAAAATTAGAATCAGTAGGGTATATTGATTCCAAGGCAAAAGGGTAGCAAGGGCTCAGCATTGGGAGTTAAGTGACTTGCCCAGGGTCACACAGCTGGGAAGTGTCTGAAGAAGATTTGAACTTAAGATGTCCCATCTCTAGACCTGGCTCTTGATCCACTGAGCCACTTACCTGCCCCTATCTTTTGTTCATTTTAAGCAATGTACCCCTGAACAAATACTTCTCATTCCTGTTTATTTTGTTTTTTGTTTTTTTAAGGAATCATTATTGTCTTCTAAAAATGACTGCCCTTCCTTAATAATTGAGTGCTTCTCCTTCCTTTCTGGGTCCTCACCAACCAAAGCAGAAATATTTTGAATTAACATTTATTGACCTTCTACTCTTCGCTGTGCTAAGCTGTGATGAAATACACAGACGAATAACATTGGTCTCTGATTTTGTGAAGCTTTTTGTCTAGTGGCATTTTGGCCTAGTGGACCATAGTGGATCTTCTTTATTAACATCACTTGAAAACTAATCTTCCTTCTGATGGGCAAAAAAATTTTAGAAAACTGAAGAAAAAGCTCTAAGATTGAAGGAGGGGGAAGGATGATCATTTTCTCACCAGTTTTGCCAATATGTATGATATTATGACAATATTTAACACTTTCTATTAACTGTAACTATTAGCTGTGCTCATGTGTGTAGCAACCAGCATAATATTCTCCTCAAATTTTTGTTGAATTTTTGGAACTATGTAGTCCTAAGGACCATACAAAATTAATTCCTTAAACCCAGTCCCTGGTCCCTGCCCTCTATGAGATTGTTGAAAAACAGAGTGTACTTATAACTTGGATATACTCAAACAGATAAGTTTATGGAACCTGGATTAAATGGTTTATTACTGTAAAAGCCATAAGGACCTCCTTATAATGTGGTATCTTCTATATGGCCACACTCTACGGCAACATTGGGAAACCTTTTGAAGACTCATGCCTAAATGGCACATTCAAGCCACCTGTGAACCTCCCCCCACCCTGCCACCCTGCATTACCCCAGACAGTGAAGGGAGGAAGTGCTCCCATTGGTCTGCAGGGTAGAGGGGTGGGGCATGCAAAAAGTGAACTCAGATGGAGAGGGAGAACAGAGCAGTCCCCTCTGGCACACTGGGGGCACACATGCCACATCTTTGTGTGTACTTGGAACTCTTGTGCCTTTTGTAGGAAGAAAAGGAATGAGGGTCAGGCTGAAGAATTCAGATGTAGGGTCCTTACAAGGTCCAGGAAGGGAGGACATTCCCACCCTACTCACATCTGTTCACCAGTGTGAAAGGGGAACACACTCAAGCTTTTCTTGAATATAATCCAAGTCAGGTAGCTTCAAAGATGATTTCTTCAGGAAGACTCTGACACACAGCCTCTCTGTCTGAATCCCAGCTTGAGAGAGCTTCTCAACTGTTTTAGAATGCTGACTCAGCCAGCTCTGTGGAATTCTGGTTTTACAACATCCCAGGCTATTAGCCTGCTTTGCTATGCCCTGATAGAAATCTCTTCCTACACTTTGAACTACATTTCCCAGGAGCCCACCGACTTCCTGTTGTTATGTGCTGATGTAGACAGGAGATAAATTGGGTGGTCTTCTGTGGATAGTGCTCTTTCCTTGCTGGGTCAGGACATTGGTGGAGTGGGCTGTTTGAGCAGGTAGAGTAGCCATGGGCATGTGGTTTTACTTCTAGTGATTATTAATAAATCTTATAAAATGTATTTGAAGTTATTGTATATTAATTTTAATTTTTACATTTGCTAATGCTGCTCTAGAATGAGACTCCAGGTGATGTTCCAAGGGGATTACAGTGTATCTTTGATTATTGTTCACTTGTTCAGTCATATCTAACTCTTCATGACCTCATGGACCATAGTAAGGATACTGGGAGTAGTTTTCCATTTTCTTTACCAATGGATCCTTTGGTTAGAGATTAAGCAACTTCCCTGGGGTCATAAAACTAGGAAGTATCTTTGAGTGGATTTGAATTTAGGCCTTACTGACTCCAAGCCCAGCACTCCACTGAGCTACCTAGCTGCTTCCAAGGCATACAGAAGGTAAGGGATTTACCCAAAGTCAAATAGCTAGGAAGTGTTCGAGACTAGATTTAAACTTAGGTCTTCCTAACGTCAGGCACAGTGTTCTAACCACTGAGCAACAGCTGTCTCTATGTATCTCTGATTAGGTCTGTTTTAAATAGGAAAATATGTTAGCAAAGCTCAGTGTCCCTTCCCCTCAACCCAACCAAATCCAACAAGAATTCCCATTATAACAAAGATTATTATGCCAAGAATATTTATGAAAAGTAACAATATCAAACTGTGTCCAATTTTGGGTGTAGTTGTCAATGGTGGGGAAGGAGAAGGAATTCTAGTGTAAAAGAGGATCTGGACAATTCCTTGAACTACATTTCACCTGTAGCTATATAGTTATTACAGGGCTATCCTCCTCTGGTGAGTGGTTCATTTTTCAAATATTTCCATTGTTTAAAGTTTTCCAACATTAAAGGCTAAAGCATTTGTTTCTGTCATCCTCTCTATAAGCAGATGAAACTTCTAATCACATACAGATTGTCATCATTTATGTTCTATGCTTTATTTATGTCAGTGTCTACTATGGGACTATATGGGGTCTAGGGTGTACAGAGTATTCAGAGAAAACTAGTACCTCCGGTGTGAGGGTTTGATGCGCCTTTCTTCAGGGCTGCTTTCCTTCTCTGGTGTCCATCTGCCACCCAACTCTCCCCTGTGACCCCAAGAAGCTGTAGCATATGCAGTGGCCACACCCTGGTAATCTGTTTCAGCAAGCAGCCTAAACCAGGTTGGGGGGAACCAACAAGCCTCAAGGATATCAGTGGGTTGGGAGGTGTCTAATCCAAGCATATGAAGACTTCACCCAATGGAAGAGGCAGGCGAGAGCAATTTATTCCAACAGCTATGATGGCAGCAGAGGCAGGCTCTCTGGAGCATGTAGGGCTTGTTTAGACATCAAAGAAGCCACCGTTATCTACTACATCTCAAGCTATCACCAGTCTTTGTGACTTTTGTCTCATCGCCAGACTTTGATAACTCTGGAAGAGAGAGAATGAGGCTGCTAACTTTCTACAACTCTGCCTTACTTAAATCCAATTTATGTGTGTCAAAAGACATCACACAGTATTATCATTTTTATTTTCTTTAAGTATGAAGGACAACAACCAACCATATGAGTCTAGCTGACCACTGAGATACTTTATAGTTCTGAGACTCTATAATCCCATGATTCTGTGAAGCAACTAGTCCAAGTTCACACAGCAAATTTTATTTATAGAGACTAATTTAGAATCGAGATAGCTTAACTCCCTATTTCAGAGTTCTTTTCACCATATTTTGCTGACTTTCTAGTTGAGCTTTGAACATTTCCACAGATAACCCTAGAGTGACTTATTCATGGGATAAAAAAAGGCATTTTGTTTAAAGCTTCCTTCCAATTCTGTTAAAAGTTGACATAAATCTGAAATATGTGTTGAGAAAAGTGTGATATTGGTGAAAGCAGCACTTAGGTTAAAGAGCCTTTGGGAATGTCTAGGTCAACAATAAAATCATATATGGTGGAAAAGCAAGTTTAGTGGTTTTCAATAGGGAATATTTCTAACCTCTGGAAAAAACCCTCCAAACTCAGGAAAATCATGTTAATAATAATCTTATATTTGTACAGCATTTGAAAAATAACTTTTCCCTAGATTATCTAGGTTTATTTTCACAACTAAGAGCAGACATCATTTTCCCCATTTCACATATGAGAAAACTAAAGTTACCTGGAAAGTTTCCTGTCCAGTTCTTCACCCTCCTCCATCCCCATGACCTCTATCTCTAGGATCCTTTGGATACACACAGGAGTGATGAACATGTCCTAGATACTACCACAACCCCCTGGTGAACTTATCCTAGTTATTATAATTACTAGTTAAGCCTCTGACCCAGACTGTAGGAGGGGAGGGAGCCTGGGCTGAAGGGATCCCTTGATCAAAATCATTGTGAAAGAACTAAGAACTCAGTAGGGAATTGAGAACAGACAAGTGAAACCACATAAGGAGGGAGGGACTTCAGGAAGTACTGTACATATTTTAGGAAGGATATTAAAATATGGGCAAGTCTCCCAAAAAGGATCTCTAGATAATACCATAAAAGGATTGGTTGAATGAACTCAAAGAGGTCTGGCTTATATAAGAGATGATAGGGATTTGATGGCTGTTTTCAAAAACTAGACTTGTTTTCGGTTTTAAAGAGGGAACCAACTAGGAACAGCGTGGAAATTCCAGAGAGGCCAATTTCAGAAGAAAAAGAAAACCTTCCTGTTAATAAGGTCACCCAAAAAGCATGATGGACTTCCTTGAGAAATAAAGACTTTTCTTACTTATTAGAGATCTTAAAGAATAAAGCTAGATTAATGCTTGACAAGTATTCTGTAAAGGAGATTCTCCTTTAAGTATTGGCTGGACAAGATGGCATCTGAGTTCTCTTCCAGCTCTGAGATTATGTGATACAAAGAAAAGCATCAGCAAGAGGACTCCAAATATGCTGATGGATAGCTGAAGTTCAGCCCATGAGAGTTGAACATGGTGTTATATACTTAGGAAAGAAGCAAGACTAGACAGGCCACTTCAAAGGGCTGAGCCTAGGTATTATCAAGTAAGTCCCATGTTCAACTGGTCATAAATGAGAGTGGTTTTGATCCAAGACAAAAGGATTGGGATTGGGAACAAGGGGAAAAAAGGTTTTACCCAGGGAAATACAGAAGGCAGTGCAATTTGAGTCTAGGAGTAATGAGGATGGAATAGCAAGAAAGGTCAGTGAACCCAAGGATTGGGGAGAAGAGTCAGAGAAGAATCAAGAAACTAGAAATGTAATGAATATGGAAGAGCAACGCATCAACTGTCTAACAGCATGGAGAAACTAATCATGAACTCAGAAAGCTTATGATGAAATAAATATGGTTCCTACCTGTTGGCAGAGGAGCAATAGACTAAAGATGCTGAATAGGATATGCATTTTCAGACATTGCCAATGTGCTGTTGGTTTTGCTTGACTATAGCAATTTTTATAAGGGAGAGCTTAGGGTGGAGGGAGAAAGAGTGATGGTGATAGAAAAGAAAGAAAAGAAAAAAGAAAAGAAAAGAATATCAGCAAAACATTTAAAATAGAAGAAATCAGAAGGAAATTCAGAAAATGACACATAAGTAGAGCAATGTTGTTACTACTACACTGAATTTAATATATACTGTAAGAGTTAAACTAGTTGAGGCCATAAATTGTAGTAGATTAAAGAGTGGATGAGTAAATTGTGACCGCAGAAAATATGGTTTCAAGACAGTATCTTGTTTTAAAATCAATATATAAGGTAGTTGCCAGGGAAATATTCCCAATTATTAAAATATACCCAAGACGGCTGGGTTTTATAGAGATTTTAATTAATACAAATGAGGAATTAAAGAAAATGAGAGAGAATAAGAAAGGAATAAGTATGAAGGGCCTTAGCTGAAAGGTCTAGACCTGAGTCTTAAGAGAGAGATCAGTCAGTCTTTAATCATTCACCACAAGATCTGTCCAAGCAAGAATATAGTGTTCAGAGAGACACCAGTTCAGCTTCAGCTAGCTCAATCAAGTTCAGCCATCAAGCCCTTCAAGGCAGTTTTGGCCAGTTGCCTCCCCCAATTCAGCTTTTCCTCTACTTATAAAGGGAATTTTCTCCCATGTCACCTCCCCTAAGTTCTCCCATCTACCAATCACAGTAGACGTTTTTCAAAGGACAGACCATTCTTAGTTCACACCTAAGAAGACTAATCTTTTGAGTAATTCACACCTGAGTAGACTAGAATCTCTGAGTAAGTTCTCACCTCTTTGCTCCTTGTAAGTTCACAACTTGCCTGACCTTTATAGGTACTTAGCACCCTTTTGTATTATATCCAAAAATAGGCACAGCTTAAGAACTTTTTGCCTTATTATAAGTATGGGTTTAAGTACTTTTCATTGTTCAGCAAGGAGTTTACAACTTTATCTTCCCGTAAGGCATGCTTAAGTATGCTGAAGTAGAGTTCTCACATTCCTGATCAAGTACCTTCACTGCCCAAATGGGGAGTGGTCCTAATGGGGAATGATCTTAACCCAACCTTATGAAGTAGGGTCTGGGAATTTTTAAGGTTCACATACTTAAAAAGAAACCATAGGTAAGAGAAATTCATAATTTCACATACAAGTCTTTTTTTCAGTTCTTGGTAATACTGAAATGTTCATGTTTGCTGGTATTTGTTGTTCATAATAAACTTTAAAATTATATTTTAATAAATAGCCTGATAGACTTAAATTAAATTATAATAGAGTTGAACAGAATTCCTATTTCAAGATTCCTCCTATGGTTGTCAAAATAGTTTGCACTCTATGACACATAGAAGTGGACCCACTGAGGAAGAGGGACTCTAGGACAGAAAGAAAAGCTATGAGTGTCGGCAAAGGTGGGGCAAAGTTTGCTGGAAGAACTCTGGAGTAGAAATACCCATTTCTTTGACTCCCAGGGAGAACCAAAGCTGAAAAGTATCCAGGAATATAATGATGGAGACCTCTGTTTAAGAAGGATTTTTTACACCCAAATATCTGCTAAACCCATATAGGGAGTAAGGGGGAAAAGACATTTCATGATCACTTTTGTTTTAAACCCTTACCTTACGTCTTGGAGTCAATACTGTGTATTGGTTCCAAGGCAGAAGAGTGGGAAGGGCTAGGCAATGGGGGTCAAGTGACTTGCCCAGGGTCACACAGCTAGGAAGAGTCTGAGGCCAGATTTGAACCCAGGATCTTCCATCTCGGGGTCTGGTTCTCAACCCCCTGTGCCACATAGCTGCCCCCATGGTCACTTTTCTATTTGGGTGGCTATCTATGCCCTTGGGGTCTGATGCCCTTTGCAAGACTATGAGTGCTTGCTCCCCATTTCCCAGATGATGTCCCTTAAGTGGCTCATGACTGAATCAGTTTTGGGGATCAAAGGAATCAAGGACTGACCCTGAAGAAGTGAAGGGAAAAAACGAGTAAGCAGAGCGTTGTGGGAAGGAAATGTAGGTTTGACACAGGATGCCAGTTATTCATGTTATGCTTACGATTTATATTTCTCTAGTTGCAGCTGTGGGAGCTTAAAGTAGCACTGTGGTTGGGAACCTCAGCCTGGGGGAAGCAAGTTAGGCTTCTGAGGTTTTCTCTATGTTCCCGCCCAGGCTGCTTTTATTTATAAGCTTTCACTCTAATGTGTCCATATGAGCTACATAAACATCCCAGTGGCCTTGCTGTCGGTAATGTTGGCTTGATCGTGTTCCCCTGGCAGGCCAACCCAGCCTCAGCTTCAAGCAAAGGGAGGTGCCACTTTGGCTGCTTCTTCTCTGTGGGTTTCACCAATCCTGATAATAAGAGGTCTAGAATTGCAGTGGGCAGCATTCACATTACGTCAGCCCCAGTTTGGTCCTAGATTTCAAAGGACAGAAATAGAGCCTCACACTTAGTCAATCTAAGGGATTTATTGAGTTTTTTGTGAATTTATAAATCAGACCTGTCTAGTAGAAGAAGGAGACGTGTGACCACCTCATTGCCATGCCCACGTCTCAATATTGCTTCTGTTTCTGAGAGTTCCAGGCAACTAGTCCTGGCCAGAACTTTGTGGGTGAATTTCAGATAGCCTGGGAATTTAGAGTCTGGGAAGGATTGAGGGATTTATATTGAAATTGTGCTTCAATCTAGGGTGAGGAGGCTCCAGGCATCTTTGAATCCACTAATCATGGGGAATCTGGAGAGGAAGGAAGGAAGGAATAGAGGAAGGGAGAGAGGAAGAAGGAAGGCAGGAAGAATTATTTATTTACTGCCTACTATGTTTCAGGAACTGTGTTTAAGATTTTATGAATATTATCTCATTTGATGGGGAGGTAGGTGTTATTATTGTCCTCATTTTGCATTAAGAAAATGGAGGCAGATGGATATTAAGTGACTTGACCAGATCACACAGCTAGAAAGTCTGAGATTTGACCTGAACTCAAGTCTTTTTGAAGCCCTGTGCTCTATCTACTGTACCACCCAGCTATCTGTCCTAATATAAAATGGAGGTTGGCAAAATTCCATTAATATGACTCAGTCTCTTAGTTTCTGTCTATATGAGCCCATTCTCTGCCCTCTACAGAAAGAGGTCTAACCTATATTCCATCTGACTCCAAACTGTGCCACATATGGAAGGCCAGAAAAAATGGAATAAAGACTCTGGACTTTGAACACTCCTGGCCAGGGGATTCCAACACTGACTCACCCAAGGCTACATACTGAATGGAGGGAGAACTAATCTGAGTGCTTCCTTCTCCAATAGTAGACTGACCACCAAAATGAGAAAATCTGGTCTAGCTGCTATTTGATTGTTGGAGGGTGGGGATGGTGTTATGCTCCTGGAAGCCAGGGAATGAACTTCTAGGACTAACAGAAAATAGATAGTGAGGCAAGTAAGTAGCATAGTGATAGAGCACCAGGTCAGGAGTCAGGAGGACCTGGGTTCAAATCTAACCCCAGATGCTTTCTAGCTGTGTGACACTGAGCAGGTCACTTTACCCTTATTGCCCAGTCCTTGCCTCTCTTCTGTTTTAGAATTGATAGTAAGACAGGAGGTAAGAACTTTTTTTTAATCAACAATGATGACGCCAAACAAATTGGGCAGTGAGTTTTATATAGCAAGTATGCCTTTGGTGGTGCCATTTGTCATCCTTTGGCATTTTGTTGTGGTGAAGGACAGAACCTTCTTTTCTCAGCCTACTGTTTGCAGGTAATCATGGAAAGGACAAACAATGTATTGAAGGGAGAGTCAGAGTCATCACTGGAATGTGGTAATAGCAGTACAAACTTAAAGGACAGAATTGATTTTGTGTCTCAATGCTTAGCACAGAGCTTGGTACATAGTTGGAGCTTAATAAGCATTTATTGATTGAGTCAATGAATATGGGCAAATATTTGCAAGCCCTCTCTGTCACTACATGGGTGACTTTACTTTTCTTAATGCCACTAAGGAAAGACATCTTATTGCTTCGGTGACTTGTAGGGTTCAGTGTCTTTCATAAATCAACTCAGGCATAGGAAGTTAAATCTGGAAGGAACTTGATGAATTATCTACTCCAATTCCCTCATATTATAGCTGAGAAAACTGAGGCCCAAAGAGGAGAAGAGACTTGTATAAAATCACTAGCTGCATGACCCTGGGCAAGTCACTTAACCTCTGTTTACCTTAGTTTCCTCATTTGTAAAATGGGAATAATGATAGTACCTACCTCTCAGGACTGTTGTGAGGATCAAATAAGATCATGTTTGTAGAGCACATTGCAATTCTTAAATATAAATGCTAGCTAGTGTTATTATTATTATGATCTTAGAAACAATATGTCACAATCAATAACATACACCATTTTAACCAACAGTATTCATTGTGATCAGTGGTATACATTGTGAGCAGTGACAAATGATATATTTAATGAA
Organism: Monodelphis domestica; assembly: GCF_027887165.1. NCBI lineage: Eukaryota > Metazoa > Chordata > Mammalia > Didelphimorphia > Didelphidae > Monodelphis > Monodelphis domestica. Next base: position 568,942,037 of record NC_077227.1, on the reverse strand, counting down.
CCAAAACATGGTTCAAAGAGCTAGATGACATGGTAGATAGAGTATCAGGCCTGGGGTCAGGAAGACTCATCATCCTGAGTTCAAATCTGGTCTCTGATATTTACTAGCTATGTGACCCTGAGCAAGTCACTTAACTCTGTTTACCTTGGTTTCCCCATCTGGAGAAGGAAATGGCAAACCACACTGGGATCTTTACCAAGAAAATCCCAAATGGGGTCACAAAGAATCAGATATCCCTAAATTATGACTAAACAACAAGGACATGGTAAACAAAGTCATATATATTTTTAACTTATTTGTTAGTTACATTAAAATTCCAAGTTATCTCTCTCCCTCTGTTTGAAGAATGACTTGTGGATATTTACCTCCAGAGAAAGAATTGATAAATACAAACACAAAAGACAAAGTTTATATGACCCCCCCCCCACACACACACACAACGACAAAAAAAAAGTTCATATAAACTTTGTCTTTTGTGTTTGTATTTATCAGTTCTTTCTCTGGAGGTAAATATCCACAAGTCATTCTTCAAACAATATTTTTGTAGCTATGTATAATGTTCTCTTGGTCCTACTTGTTTTGCTTTTCATAATTTCATATAGGTCTCTCTGCATTTTTTAAAAAAATTAATTGCTTCATCCTTTCTTATGGCGCAGTAGTATTCCATCATAATCATGTCACAACTTGTTCAGTCATTCCCCAATTAATGGACCTCCCTTCAAATTCCATTTCTTGGCCACCACAAAGAAAGCCACTATAAATATTCTGGAACATATAGATTCTTTTTCTTTTTCCCTGATCATCTTGGGATATAGACCAATAGGGATATTGCTGGGTTTTAGGATATATGCAGTTTTATAACTCTCTGAGCATAATTCCAGATTGCAAAAGTCATATATTCTAACTAGCCAGTCAAATCAATCAATCAATATGTATAAATATGTATATGTGCATGCCTGTAAATACTATGTAAATGTATGTGTGTATGTAAAATACTATGCTAGGCATGAGAATAGGAAGACTAAAAATGGAAATGCCTCTGCCTTCAAGGATCTTACATTCTATCAGGGGAGGCAACATATAAACAAACATATATAATAAAAAAGACAAGATCAACACAAGGCAATTTTTACAGATATTAATGGCATGCATCATCATAACCAATAGCATTCATTGTGATCAATGGCAGACATTGCAACCAACAGCACCCATTTTGGTCTATAAGCAATGGCATACATCATTGAAACCAATAGCGTATTATTTTGGAAGTAATGGCATATATTGGAACTAATAGCATACAATATTTTAACCAATAATAAGCATTGTGACCACTAATAACATTATGACAATGGCATCTATCATCCCAATTGTAAGCTCCAGTATACCACAATCGAATCAATGGTGTACATGTAGGCAATATATCATTGTATTCCACTGGCATGGTAAACATTTTTGGGAAAGCTAATCAAGGGTACTGGGTCAAGCTAGTCAAGGCAAAAAAAAAAAAGAATTTTTCTTTGTATGAAGCCACTTATCCCAACTGATCATTAGACCAATGACCTTAGTCTCATTGGCAACATTTATTTGCACCCTCATTCTTCCTTGAATACCTCTTACATCCAAAGTTGTACAAATAGAGTGAAGGATACAACTTTTTTTTGTTGTTGTTCTCAAAAAACTCAAAATCTAAAAGGGGAAATAAGATATGTACAGTACCAGGAGGAGTATGGACAATGAATAACAGAAGTACAGACAAGTCACTATGGATGTTCAGAGGAATTCAGTATCACTCCTAGCTGGGATAGCAGGGAGGAAGTGGACTTTGAGTTAGATCCTAAAGGATGGAAAGAGACAGGTGGTATAAAAAGCATTTGAAATATGTTCTAGACATATTTTATTTAATGGTTTTGTGAATAAAAGAACTGGTTCCTGCAGTGGAGAGAATACTGTGCCTGGAATCAGAAAGACTTGACTACCAAGCCTGACACTGCCTACCTGTGTGACATTGTACAAGTCAATTAACCTCTGTCTGTCTCAGTTTTCTTAACTGCAAAATGGAGTGGGTAGTTTAATAATGGTGCCTACCTCACAGGATTGTTGTGCAGATCAAATGTGATTATATTTGTAAAATACTTCGCACAGAACTTGGCACATAGTAGGTGCCTAATAAATGCTCATTTCCCCTTCCTCTTCCTTTTAGAGCCTAAAAAGGCTTTCTTTAAATACAAGTCAATAAGTATATCATTGATTATCACTCAGCCTCCAAATAGAGACCCCATCCCATGTATTTGACCTAACATTCTCAGGGAGTTTTAGGAATTGGTAGGTTAGACAATTCTCCCTTAGTCCTTATTTGTCTCTCTTTACAGATCTCTCTCTCTCTCTCTATCTCTCTCTCTCTCTCTCTCTCTCTCTCTCTCTCTCTCTCTCTCTCTCTCTCTCTCTCTCTCCATCTGCTTGCTCTCTCTCCATCTGTCTGTTCATCTATCCATCTGCCCATCTGTCCATCCAACTATCTATCTATCTATCTATCTATCTATCTATCTATCTATCTATCTATCTATCTATCAATCATCTATCCATCTGCCCATCTGTCTGCCTGCCTGTCTATCTGTCTGTCTATGACTAAGGAATAGAACACTAGCCTCAGAGTCAGGAAGACCTTGGTTCAGATACCACCTCTGGCACAAACTGGATGTTTGTCCTTGGGCAAATCATTTTCTCTCTCAAATCCCAGGTGACTGTTAAGACTAAAAGTTCCAGAGCAGACACTAGTTTGCATTTGATAGGAGTTTTCTCAAGAGGAGTTCCCTATGCTAAGGAAATCATAGGTCCAGTACAATGTGTATGTGTGTGTGTGTAAAATGTTTATGTGCATAAAAATAAGCAGTGTTACTTATGCTTGTATTCATTCATTCCATTTGAATATGAAGTAACATTTTAAGAGAAGGAATAAATCTGCATTGGTAGAGAGAAATTCCTCATATGGAAATTTCCTATATCAATGAAATCACAGCTTCAGTCCTTAGACATATGTATAAATAAAGGCATATATGTGTATGTAAATATACAAATAGACACACATGTTCATATAATACCCTTTATTTAAAAATAGAGATAAGGACTGAAACTATATATAGGTATACATGAATATACATACATGTATATTAAAAAGTCTTTATTTCAAAATTGGAATAAGAATGGGAAGTGTGGTTTTACTGATATAGGAAAGTTCAAAATGAGGAATTTCCCCTTACCAATGTAGATTTGTGCCTTCTCTTTAAATATCAATGATGGAAAATGAGTTGCTCCAGATCACATGGTTAGTTACGTTAGAGAAGGAACTGAAACCCAGGTTTTTCTGATTCTAAAGCAGAGATCTCTAAAAAGTAAGATGCTACACAAATTCTTCCTTTCATAACAAAAGACCCACACTAGCAAATATCCTCAGGAAAAAAAGAGGGGCTCAGGTGAAATCTCTGTGTTATAAAGAGGGCTGAAAAGGGAGAGAGGAGATTTAGTCTCAAATTCTGTGTCGGACATATACCATCTGTATAAACTTTCTTTGAGTCTCAATTCCAACATATATAAAAGAGACAGGCTGGACTAAATGACCCTCTATTTTTAAATTTTTGTAATTAATTGTTTGAATCATATTTATGTTTGTACTTTTAGTCCCAAAATCAATTGTTCATTTAAGTAAGTGATCATCAACAACCCTTGTAAAACACAGGCAAGCCAATATTAAATAACAACAACAATATAGCTTTTTAATTTACTGTTTGAATAACAAAATGTCTTTGTTTCAATATCAGTCTGACTCCTTGGTGAGAAACCCAATTCATGGTTAATTCATTATTCTTCCCTACTGAGACCATTAGCCATAACATGGCATTTTTCCTCCCCTTAACCAATAAATATTTTGTTCTGAAGACAACCTGGATGTTCAGGAGATGGCTGGGTAGCTTCTGCCCAGAAATTTCTGGAATTTGGTCAGCTTTTTTTTTTTTTGGTAGAAAGATGCTCTTATTAGTAAATAATTGTCTGTGGCTTCAGTGAGTTATCTGCAATTACTGATTTTATTTGAGCAGATGTAAAGATCAGGGACTATTAAGCAAGAAAAGGAAAATTAAACTGAAGTAAAGATTCTTTGGATCTAAGGACACTGTCCCCTAGCTTCCAATTTAGTGGTGTGTGTGTGTGTGTGTGTGTGTGTGTGTGTTGAGTCAGAAGAGACTACTAGTGGACAAAATCTTAGATTTTGTAGGTTTCATGAATAAGTCTTTTCTGTTGGCCTGTCAGCTTCTTCAGGGCACGGCCCTAATTGGAGGATCCTCTGTTTCTTCATTTATTTTTTTTAAAAACCCTAACCTTCTGTTTTAGAATCAATATTAAGTATCAATTCCAAGGAAGAAGAGTGGTAAGAGCTAGGCAATTAGGGTTAATCGACTTACTCAGGGTCACAAAGCTAGGAAGTGTCTGAAGCCAGATTTGAACCAGGACCTCCCAGTTCCTTGCTGGCTCCCTTTCCACTAGACCTATCAGGACCTAGCTGTCCTTAGAGGTCTTTTAGGCTGTACTTTTCCCCCCCCCAAGTAAAATGCTCTTTTTATAATCAATAAATGCAGGGGGATCAGCCATTGAGTATCTGAAGATGTATTCTGTCAAAAATCATTTGGAGTGGCATCTAGGTGGTTCAGTGGATAGAAATTCAGACCTAGAGTTGAGAAGACCTGGGTTCAAATATGACCCCAGATACTTTTAGCTGTGTGACCGTGGGCAAGTCACTTAGGCCCCATTGCCTGACCCTTCCCACTCTTTTGCCTTGGAATTAATTACTTAGCATCTATTCTAAGACAAATGGTAAGGATTTTAGTTTTTATTTTTAGAATAATTTCTAAAAGCCTGCCTATTCTATTTTTTTTTTCATCAAGGATATCTTTGTTGTGTGTTTAGATCATTCTCGTAACATTTTATAGAGGTAAGAAAGTAGGCATACTAGATACTGATTTTCTTTTTTCCCTTTTGGGAGGTGAATCATTTGTAATTTTTTCCAATTGCTCAGTAACTTCTTCCTCTTTCAGATATTCTGAAAAAATTTTCACGATTGATTTCAAATTTGTGCCATGTCCACGGAGGATGGTTTTCTTGTCTTTGCTTTCCATTTGGTTTTGGCTTTATTTTATTAAGTCTTATTTTCCCCTCCTCACATTTCTCAAAGAAAACTGAGATGCTAGATTCTCAAAGTAGCATTTCCATTGTCATCAGTGATGAAGACAAATCTGGAACTCTGGCAGATTTATTCATTTGGGGATTGATTTTTTTCTCCTGTCAGTTTTAACTATAAATGGTCTTCGGATGATCATCTGTCTTAATTGAGCCTCACACTAAGCATTATATAAACTTATTTTCACCAATAGCATGAATGAATAAAGCATATATTTAATCCTTCTTCCCTCCCTCTCAGACAGAAAAGGAGAGAAAAAAAAAGGAAGAAAACAAATATTTATTGACTACTTTGTACCAGACTCTGTCCTAAGGGTTAAGACTACAACTAAAAACACAAAGAAAAACAGTCCCTGACCTCAAGGAGCTTACATTCTAATGGGGAAGATAACACACAGAAAAGATCTGAAAAGGGGAGGGAGAAGATGAAGACAAGATATAGTACTAAGTGTACTTTAAGGAAAAAAGAATCAAAGATCAAAAAAATAAGGGTGGGGATTTTAATTTTTTTTAATTAAAAAATAAAATTTTGCAAATTTAAAGTTCTCTCAGTTTGTTTTTGTAGAGGAATAGAGAGAAAAGGAAAATATTGTGGCCTTGTGACAAAATTACAATGTTGCTGGCTTCATAGTCTCCCAGAATCAGAATCTCAGAATAGGAAGGGACCTCAAAAACCCTCTAGTTTGACCCATATCTAAACAAAAATTACTTTTCAATATGCCTGGCAAGTGGTTATTCAGCCTCCACCTGAAGGCTTCCAGTGATAGGAAGGATCCACTTTCTAATGCATGGATTGCATTTTTGGACCATAGTAATTGTTGGGATGTCATTCTATAAAGACAAAATCTATTTTCCCACAAATTCTTTTCATTGCTCCTATTTCTATACTTTTGGAACTATACTGAGCATTACTTAGAGATCTCATCAGTGCTTTATGTCAATGGCTCCAAACTTTTTTGATGATATCTCCCATAAGTAAAAACTTTTTGATCCCCCATATATTTATATTCATTTATAAATGATATACATGAATAACTATATTAACATATTAGGTAGCTTATAAAACATGTGCAAAAACAAACATTTAAAAATATGAAAGACAAAAAAGATAATTTGTAACTTTTAACTTTTGTATTTATTAATGGCACAAAATTGTTTTGCTTCTGCTAAAATATTAATATAATCATAAGATAATATTTTAGTGAGAATGATACCTCATTTAAAAAAACCCAAGGCATCAGACAAACTTGTAAGTAATTATTTGTTCACAATTAATTATTCAGCTAATTTGATCAATCTAGATAGCCAGATAAGTAAATTTCCTTTATAGGATAATTTTTTTAATGAAACACACACAATACATCATTCAAATAATGGGACATGGCAATCAGTTTTCATAACAGTTTTTCACTGGGAGTCATGTCTATGCTGGTATTCACCACACACAATGAAAAAAACATCAGTTAAAAAGGAATTGTTTTTTAATTCAATTCAGCAAAAAAAAATTTTTTATAATAAATCCATTTCTACTTTTTTACATGGCTTGCGTAAAAAAATCTAACATCAGACATTTACTAGCTGTGTGACTATAGGTAAGTCACACAGTCTCTGTCAGCCTCAGTTTCCTCTAAAAGAAATTACAAATAAGTTTATATTCTAAACCAGTCTTATGAGTTTAACTGTTGTGGGATGGGTGAGAAGTGACCCATTTTCCCTCCCTCCTGTTGACTGATCATATACCCTATTGGGTTGAGAAATAACGCCCTCTTCCCCCAGGAGACTGGGGCTTGCCTTTAGAGGTCATAGCTTTTAGATAACATTATAGGACCACGGAGTGTCTCAGGCTCATTATCTGGAACATTGATTTGCATTATAATATCTAGCTTTTAGACCCAGATCATTCCAGTGGATCATTTCTGTAACTATAGTAGCCTTCTACTGGCTCCCCTTTTAGAAGGGTCCTTAATTTGGGGTCCAGGAACTTAAAATTTTAAATAACCATTTCAGTATAAACGCTTTCTTTGATAATGGTGTGTATTTTATTTTATTTAAATACTTTATTCTTAAAAAATGGTCTATAGGCTTCACCAATCTCCCAAAGAAGTTCATGGCACAACAAAAGTTAAGAACCATTGCTTTAGAATTTACAAAGGAAGTATCAATTTTCTGTAGTCATTGAATTTTATTGCATCTCTGCACTTGATTAGACTGATTATGTGCTGCTGGTCTGATACCAAGAAATGGGTAGGATCACTCAGTGGTCAATTTCCTGCAATCACTAAGAAAAGAACTCAGCCATGATTTGTCGCTTCCCTGATCTCATCCAGAGCTCAGAAATCAATGATAAAAGCTATTCAGAACACAGAAGAAACTGACCAGTTTGGGGTTGATTTATTCATATCTTAGAAACCCAAGTATAGTTAGAAAATTGTTCAGCATAGGTGGGAGCATCCCGGTATTCTACAACAAAAGCACTTGTCTGCCAAAAGCATTTGTTTTCTGTCTGGTGCCAGGACTGATGCACCTGTTGCCTTCCATTGTTAATTCTGAGATCCCGTCCTACCCCATCATGTTTCTGCTTGCAAACTTCCTATGAGGTTATAATTGGACCCACTGACACTGATGGCTCTTAAGTTTTTTGAGGAAGGGAAATGAATATATCAGAGGTAGGACTTCAGTCTATATATTCACTTGCCTCCACGACTCTCCATCTCCTTTTCTCCCTGACCCCAGCAGCTCTTCATCATAATCAAAGCCCAGTCTGAATTTCTTTGCCAAAGGACAATGCTATCCGGGCCTTCTCCCAAGACTGAAGTCAGAATGTGGTTCTTTGTTATGGCTGAGAAACAGAAATTAGAAGGCTGTTTGGAAGGGAGAGGGGAATAAATATTTATTAAGCAACGGTCATGTATCAGGGATTGTTCTAAGTACTTTACAAATATCTCATTTGATCCCCACAATAAATCTTCTGAGGTAGATCCTATTATTATCCCCATTTTATAGTTCAGGATACTGAGGTAGACAGGGATCTGCCCAGGGTCACACAGTTAGAAAGTACATAAAGTCACATTTGAACTCAGATCTCCAAGTACAGTTCTATCTACTGCACTACTTAGAGTGCCTCTAAAAAGGAAACAAACTATTACTTTATAATGGTTCTCTTTCATCTATTCTTAGAGGAAGGGAAAAACATTTTTAAAGTACCTAATATGTTTTAGGTGCTATGCTAAGTGCTTTATAAATATTATCTCATTTAATAATCATAAGAACCCTGGAGAGTAGGTGCTATTATTATCTCCATTTTATAGTTGGAAAAAAAAAACAAGGCAGACAAAAGCTAGCTGATTTGCCCACAGTTACACAGTTAGTAAGTGTTGAAGGACAAAATGGAATTCAGGTCTTTCATGACCAATCACTCTAACCATTGTGACAACTAGCTGTATGAGTCAATTGACATTCCAATACTGCAATGCTCAATGTGGGTGTTTTTTCCAATAGGTTGCAATCCCTTTAAGACTGCCCACCTCATCTGATTTTTATGTATATTCTCCCATAAATTTAATCCACTTTATTTTTTTTTGAAAATTTTATTTAGTCAATTTAGAGCATTATTCCTTGGTTGCAAAAATTTAATCCACTTTAAAAGGGAATGTCTTTGTGTGATGAAGGAAATGGGACAGAAATGCTACAAATCTGATTTTCTAGACTACCTATAAATATTAACATATCTCTTGTTACACTGTGAGATTCTTATCCAGTAACCAATGAGTGAGCATACATTCTAGAGGAGGCAACTGAAAAATTTGTCAATCCAAGAATTCTTCTTATAAATGAGACTTGAAGGCCAAGGGAAATTGAAACTAAATATAGGGGTGGCTCTCAGATTTTTCTATGGAGAGGCAAATAAAGAAATTGGTGATGTTGCTTTTCAAGATCTATCAAAGGCAGCAAGAAACATGATTTGGTAACCATATATTACAGTGCTCATGATAAGTATTTGTCAAAAGACCACCATGAAAATAATTGCAGTTTATGAATCAACATTGGTTGTAGGGGTACAGAGATAGAGAAGCTCTATAAACAGCTTGATAATTGACTCCAAATGAAATCGACATATATTTTGATAATCAGTGACCAATGAAAAGGAGGGCATAGGATAGTATAAATACATTGAGAAAATATGGTTTAGGAATGAAAGATGAGAGAGAGATGAGAGAAACCAAAGATTTATAGATTACACAGAAGTCTCACACCTATATGTTACAACTATTATCTTCAAGAAAAGAATTGATATCTCTCCAGGCATTATAAACATCAAATAACATGTAAAAAATAAAATTCACAAAAATAAAATGAATTCTATTTTAAGAACAGGAAAAAACTTGTTATTGGGAGTCATTCCTGAGTTGGATGTCTAGAGACAGTGAAACTCTTGACTTGTTCTAGCAAAGAAAAAAAACAATAAAAAAAACTAGGATAAATAATAAAAATGAGAAAAGATATGGTATGCCATCAAAGAAACCCCATCTTGAACTATTTAAATATTATTGATACCAATAAATGGGAAGTGAATGGAGGTATAAGCATCAACACTAATTACAATTCCATATAGAAGCTTAACAGATATAAACTAATTGCTGAGGAGACGAAAAGTGCCTGGAAAATTCTTCAGTCAGCAAACTCATAGGATACTTGTCAGCAGGGATACATGGCAGCCAAGAGCAACAGCAGTTTAGAATATCAACTTGTTTTTACATTTTTATGGAGAAAAGTTGGAAATTTTTGAATACCATTATCTAATAGAACAGCCAGAAATAGTGGAGGAAAAAGAATTAAAGACATCTTGGTGAAACTAAGCAAAGTCATCATGAGGAAATTTAAAGATGAAACTGAAAAATCACCAAATAGACAAAAAAAATGGAAAAGATCTAAAGAGATTTTTTTTTCTTCTTATAACGAGCTTTTTCCAGTGTGAACTAACTAGAGTAGAGATATCACATTTGGACTCTAATTTAGCTAACCTTAGTGTGTTGCTCAAAGGAGAAGAAATGTCATTGATGAAAATAAAGATGGGAAAAGCAACAAGACTAGATCAAATATAAATAGGAAAGTTCTGTGCTGCAGGGGATTTAATTTTGAAGGAATTGAGGGATTGATTTTTTTCTATATATATGAAAGAGATGATAATAAGAGGACATCTATAACTATGACTTTATATTGTATAAATGGAGATTTTGAACCTGCGGACAGGGGAGAGATTATAGGGAATTTTGGGAAATACTAAGGACTTCTGAGGAATTAAGTCAAAAGTTCAAAATCTCTATACATTATGCATATGCATATTTCCCCATCTACACTAAATAAAGTATTTATTAAGTACTTACTATGTGCTAGGCATTGTGCTAAATTATAAATTGTGCTATATTGATATGAAAATAATCTCTACATATATTAAGGGAATTCTTGATGAGGGTAACAGAAAAGGACAGGCAGGCTTTCCAAGCAACGTTTTACAATGGACCATATATTTATGACCACACAGATGATTGAAAGGTCATATAAGATCCCACCATGCTTATTATTTGTCGACGATCATAAATATATACATAAATATTTTAAAGTATTTGATTAATTAGAGCAAAATGGTAGCTTTCCTGCCAACAAGATTTCTCCCATATATAGATCAAAATCAGACAAGATATCATGAAAGATACAGACTGCTTGTTCAATGAAGGCTGTCCAGTTCAGGGTCCAAATTGAAAAAGAATTCCCTCTAGATGATGAAGCTCTTAAAAGCTTTGTCTTTCCAGAAGAGGAATGGCTAGGACTGAAGACCATTTTGTAATTTCTTTGTTTCGTGGATTGTTATTGTCAAAGATCTCCTCACTGAGAGCAGCCTGCTGGGCATTTGGCCTTCCCATACCTGGCAGGGTTGCCACTTAAAAAGCTGGCAGCATATGCTATAGGAACCTTACTCAAAGCCTTTCCAGGATGACAGGACCTGTCAGTCCTAGGGCTTAGACCTTGAGAAATTAAGTTGACTCCCATACTGCAATAAAGCAGTGTAGAAGGAGGAAAGAAAGAAGAAAAGAAAGTAGGATGGAAGAAAGGAAATGAACATTTATTGTGTCTACTATTTATCAGGCACTGTGCTGAATGCTTACCAGATATTGTTTCATTTTATCCTTACAACTCTGAGAAGTAGGAGCTATAATTATCTCTGTTTCACAGGTGTGGAAACTGATAGAATTTAAGTGACTTGCCCAGGGTTACACAGCTAGTTAGTAAGTAGCTGAGGCTGTATTTGAAATGAGTTTTTCCTTCTGGCTCCAGGCCCAGTTGGAGCCACATAGTTGCCTAAAGAAAGACAAGGAGTAGGAGTTTATGGAAGATCAACACAGTGAAAACTATTCGTAAGGAGAATAGAATTCCTGGCTTGGAAAGGTCACAATAGGATCATCTGCCTCATTCCCTATTGCTCTTGTTTTCTATACAGAAACCAAAATCATAACAACTCAATTTTATGTAGCACAAGTAGTCCTCTAGGTTTTACTTGAATATTTTCAATGGCTCTACCTCCTAATCTGTCTCATTATGTTTATGGATAACCCTAACTGTTAAGACTTTTTTTTTTTTTTAGTTCAGCAAAAATTTTTTAGCCCATGAAATTCAGCTCCTTTTTTGTTGTTGTTGAGACATTTTAGTCATGTCCAATTCTTCATTTCTCCACTTGGGGTTTTATTGGTGAGAATATTGGAATGATTTGAGGAAACTGAGGCAAACAGGGTTAAGTAACTTGCTCAGTCACACAGCTAGCAAATGTCTGAGGCTGCATTTGAACTCATGAAGATGAGTCTTTCTGATCCTAAGCTCAATGCTCTATCCACTGCACCATTTAGCCTCCCTAGCTCCTTTAACCAGACAGAAACATGTTAAAGAAACAATAGGAGTACTGGATTTGGAGTCAGAAAACCAGAGTTCAAATTCTAGCTCTACTACTTATAGATTTCTAGAAAAATTATTTCATCTCTTTAGGGATTCAATTTCCCCATGTCTAAAGTGAGGGATTTGAACTACATAAAGGCTTGAATTTCCTCAACCTAATATTGGTCCAGTAGCCTTAGTTTTATCTTTTGGGGTCTAGTAGAAAAAAATCTATGTATCTTCTATGTAGGATTAGACTTGTGGGATATCATTGATTTATAGAGAACTCCAGTAAATATTTTTATAGACTATAATCTAATAAAAATACTAATCAACTCAGGGAGCACAAGTAGAAGCCACAGACCTAAATAAAGACAACAACAAAATTCTAAATTATAAGTGGGTCAAAGGACAAGCATCTAAACAATTAATAATTATGTAAAAGAAAACTATAACAATGAAACAACATAGCAACATTTCTGGGCTATGGCTAAAGAGTTCATAGGAGAAAATTATATCCCTAAAAATTGTATATTAACAAAACAGAAAAGGAAATTTGTATTGTTTAATTTAATGCCTTAAAATTAGAAATCCAACAAATTAACAAACTTAAAATAAGCATAAAAGAGGAGCTATTAAAAAATTATAGGAGAAATAGACAAACTACAACCCTCTTTCATGCCCTCAAATAAAAACTCCAAACTATTGAAGTGGCGTATGAAATTTCACACGAAAAAAGTCCCTCTTTCACAGCTAATCTAACACCTCCTTGACGGTGTATGGTCTAGGTCTTTCTAGGTCTTTCTAACTCCACAAGACCAGAAATGATAACAGACCCAATGAGAATGATGTCACAAAAAATTACAAGCCTATACCTGGGGGAAGAGTATTACTAGCTTGAAAACCTGGAGTTCCAAATGCTAGTCCCACCTCTGACATTAATCACTTTCCTTTGTGAGCCTCCATTCTCCAATCTATAAAAATAAAGATAATATTTGCTCAACCTAATTCACGAGGTTGTTTTGAGGAAAAATGTTTCATATCTTACAAGCAAGGTTTAAAATAATATTAATAATTACTGGTCTTGTTTTTGTTCTTCTTTACCATTTTGAGTTAAGTTTCAGCACTTACAAAATGAGAATGGTTGGACTAGATATTATAGGCAGCATAGTGTCGTGGAGAGAACACAGCATTTAGAGGCAGAAGATCATAGGAAAATCCCTTGACTTCTTCCTCTGTAAAATTAGAGGATTAGACTAATTAAATAATGACATATATAAATTCCAAATATTTATTTATTTAATTTCTTCATTCAAATATTTATTATTTATTTAAATATTATTAAATATTTATTTAAATTAAATTTATTCAATGAGATAATATAAATAAATAGATTAATATATTAAATACACAAAATATATACATTTTATATATAAAATATTAAAAATAAAATCAGTAAATATCATATAGAAATAAATAATTAAAGCCCCATATTTAGCTCCTATCATTTCTTTTTTTTTTTTAACCCTTACCTTCTGTCTTGGAGTCAATACTGTGTATTGGCTCCAAGGCAGAAGAGTGGTAAGCTCCTATCATTTCTAAGATAACTTTCAGCTCTGATATTCTATAATCCTGTGGCTAGATAGGTGACTTATGATGGACCAATCATTCATAATTCACCTCTTGGGGGACCTTGACCTACTAGGTTTTCACTTATAATAATGATGCTAACCTCTTCCTATGTCCCAAACTTAGAATGCAATCCCCTTCAGGGAAAAGACTATTTCTTTTTTTTTTTCCTACTCCTAGGACCTAGAAGAATGATGGCAAATATAGGTGCTTAACACCTGTTTGTTGATTAATTATAATCCTGGGATCTTGAAGGTTATTGTAGGCTCCAACATATCCTATTAAGCTAGAAGGACTTTTAGTCCTGGTAGCAGACTATGTGCTTCTCTCCCAAGGACCAACCTAGAGAAATGCAGAAAAATGTTAATAAGAGTTTTGGCCACAGCAGTTCATAAAGACTGTTTACTAATGCGGGGATGGAATCGGAACAGCATCAGCAATAGTTGCACCAGTGCTGATGCAATTCAAATTATTTTGTAGCAAGATTCCATTCCATCACCTGGGATCATCTCTTTTCTGAGCTAAAATGTAATTGACAAATAGATTAAGCTTAAGTTTTCTGATCATTTTGTTGGGTTTCAAGGTCTCTGACCTTGATTGTTGTAGCTGATTTGTGGACACCGTCATTGAAGATGGTTTTCAGTTGGTTCTTAGCAATCTACTCCACTGGGCTAGGAAGGTTCTTTGATTATATTGGCATGTTGTAGTATCAAACATTGCTCATGGACATCAACATTAGCTAGACCTCAGAATATTTTTGCTATATGGAGATTTTTAATTATACTAGTCTTTGTTATAGTCAAATTTGGCCAAAATTAGTTAAAGCAATCTCTAATCAGGACAAAATTGCCAGGTAAGGGAGAAAGAGTTATAGGCATTGGCTGAAACCCTTCCCATATGAGAATGGTTGTCATAGTTATTGAAACTAAAATAGAAAATGCTGATTTGAAAATTTTAAAAATACTACTTTTAACAAAATGCGTAATAGACCCCGAGTTGTCTGTGGCAAAGCCTATCAAACTTTGCCTATATCAGAACATCTTGCTCTTGAGGTCTACTGATTGTTGGAGTGATAATTCTGAGAATTTCAATTGCAGCTTTCACTGTTGCCTCACCACCCACTCACCCATCTCCAAATGTATTGGCAAAAGCACTGATCTAGGGAGCAGGAGACTTGGGTTCTAGTCCTGAATCTGCCAGAAAAATCTTATGTGACTTTGTCAAAATAATTTGTCTTTGCCCAGCCTCAGTTTCCTCACCCACGAATTGAAGGCAATGGACAAGATACTCTCTTGTACTCTCAAAGTAGAGGAGAAGACTCTCTAAGGTCCCCTCCATGTCAAAAATTCTATGATCTGATGCAGCAACTCATTGGGGGCTACAGAGTGAGATTTGAATGAAAATTCTCAGTAAATCCTCCCTTTCCTCCCGGCCAGGGAAATTTGAGTTGTTTCTTTCTGAGGTATTTCAGAAGCCCACCAATGTGTTTGTTTCCACACCCACCCGGAAGGAAGCTACAGTGACCAAGAATGAAATGGGGGAGAGATTGTTTACAGGGTAGGGTTTTTTAGTTGCATGTACAACAAGCCACAGTTCTCTTATCCATCTTCCACAACCCTTGGCTCTCACACGCAGTCAGCTGCTTCTCTGAATCTTATGGGGGTCATGAACAATCTCTAACTCCCAGATCTGGCTTTAAGGAATGAAGAAGAATATTGTCCTTGTAGAATATAATTCATAGGATTTGAGACTTGAACTTCCATCTATTTTCCAAGATCAAGTGCAACTGGACTCAGCACGTCCGAGAGGTAGGAAAATGAGGGACTCTTTCTGAGACACTGGCTTATTATAAATATTCATATAAGGCATAGGGCCAGTTTAAGATTTTTGGCACTCCTGGTTCCTAGGGTCTTTGTTGTTGTTCAGTAATTCAGTTGTGTCCAATTCTTCATAGCTCCATGGACCAGAGATATCCATGTGATTTTCTTGCAAGGATATTGGAGTGGTTTGCCATTTCCTTTTCCATTTGGATCCTTTTGTCAGGCACTCAGAAATTAAGTAACTTGCCCAGAGTTATATAACTAGGAAGTGTCTGAGGATTTGAACTCAGATAATGCTGAATCCAGGCTGAGCATTCTATCCACTAAGCCACCTAGTTGCCTTTGGTGGTTGCCTTTTTATAAGTGTATCAGTTTCCATGGATAATCAGAATTATGTTGAATTTTTAAAAATTTCATTTTGAAAAAAGTATAAGTGGGAAATTTTAATAATAGTTAGCTTTCATATAATGCTTTAAGATTTGCCAAACACTTTATGACTATCTTCTTTGATCCTTGGGACAACCTTGGGAAGTAGGTGCTATTAGTATCCCCATTTTAGAGATGAAGAAACTGAGACTGAAAGGGGGTAAGTGAATTGCCCAAGATTGCGTAGCTAGTGAGTGTCTGAGGCAAGCTTTGAACACAGGTCTTCCTAGCCCTCTACTATTCCACCTAGCACATTTATCAACAAACACTATTATATGTTAGTCACTCACATGTTCAGTAATGATTTCATAGTCCAAGATCTACTGGAGGATAATATAGCCCCAGTGAGAGCCTTTTCCATTTCAGTTGTTTTCTAGCACTCATGTACAAGCCAGGACTCTCTTATCTGTCCTTTGCTGCCTTTTGCCTCTCACATCTCTTAAATTGTTTCCCTGAATCTTACAGGGTCAAAGATAATCTCTAAGCCTCAAAATTGGCTTTGAAGAATAAAGAATGTTTTCCTTTTACTACACTAATTAAGATTCTGGTTAAATATATCCTTTTTTCTCAAAAATGTTGGGAAATGCTGGGTTTCAGCATATTCAGTATATAATTAATTTTTTGAAACTTACCTATGACCTCCACACTGTCATCTGGGCGATCTTTCCATATGTCTACTGGTGTATTTGGTTTCTCTGTCATGCCTAAGAATGAAGTCTTCTATACTGGGAAGAAGAAGATGCCTCCAGGGTAAGAAATATCCAACCAAATAGTAATGACTTACCCAAAGGTGGCACTAAGATTGTATGAGGATGTGGTGTCTTCCAGGTCCCAGATAGAATGGTTCTGTTCTCTTACATAGAGTCTTCTAGCATTGAGGAACTCGGCACGTCAGCTAATACGAATCCA
Organism: Monodelphis domestica; assembly: GCF_027887165.1. NCBI lineage: Eukaryota > Metazoa > Chordata > Mammalia > Didelphimorphia > Didelphidae > Monodelphis > Monodelphis domestica. Next base: position 568,925,103 of record NC_077227.1, on the reverse strand, counting down.
TTAGAGCAAGAGACACAAGGACTTCAGGAGTCACTGACCTGACTAACTCAGATATCCAGGGAAATGTGCAAAGTTTAAATAAGACCTATCGTAACTCAAGCTCTTGGGTCCTGAACACAGGACTACATGTCTAGAAAATAGAACCTCGTTCCATCCCTCTCTATCCTCTAAAAGATGGTCTAAGCCTGATGGGCATTAGGAGTGGTACCAGGTGGTCTACAACATTCCAAGAGAGCGTCCATTCCAAGTCCATCATATACATATTTTCTTATTTGCTCTTTAGATTCACCCAGATTGGTACGGGTAAGGGCTGGAGGGGGGATCTGTTTTAACTTTGCAAGCAGTTATGTTGGGCTGTTTTTAGACTAGACCTAGATCTGTCTGATGATGGATCAACTTATAGAGTACTTTACTATTCCAAATTGTTTCATATCATCTCATTTGATTCTCACAAACATACTGCAAGATAGGGAGAAACGAGCATTTCTTCACCCACAATTCTTCATTTTTCTTCTTGCAAAAAATGAGGTAGGTATAGGTAAGGAAGGTGACTTGCCCAGGTGTAGGGGACTGTGGGAACCAAGGGGTTAATTCCTCCCAAATGCTTTCCCCTCTTCTGCTGACATTCTTGTAAAAGGGTCATGAAAAGGGCACAGCTGCGAGAAAGAGTAACCTTGAGTATAATGATGTGAAAGCAGAGAGAAATGTCCTCCCTAGCTCCAGAGGCCAGGCTCTAGTCAAAACTACGTTTGTTGACCGTTTGCTTCCCTTAATGAGCTACCTTGGTAGAGAGTAGATAAATATGCACATTGCTTCTAGCTGAGAGGCTGGAACAGCAGAAGTCTGGTAGAGGAACATGGTGGAATAAAGCTAGATTGTTAGGAGCATGCTGGTGACAAGTGTCATCCTTTTAACTCTTCATTAACCCTCAGCCCCGTCTTGTTCAGAAACCCCTTGCGACACTCCAGCCCACGAGATATTGTAATAAATAGAGACACTCAGGGAGGTACACATAGTAGCAGTATAGTCAATATTTTAATCTGAGCCTCCTAACTCTCAATTCGATTGACCCAAACTCCCAAATGGAATTGACCTTGAGAATTAGGATATTAGTAACTACTTCCCAAGTTTGTTCTTCAGCTAAATCTTGTGCCTCAAATGAAAATGATGGATATATTCAACTTAAATATGAGGGGAAAACCTGAAAGCGTTAAGTTTTCTGAACTGAAGAAGTTATCTTTATAACTTATAACATAGATCTTCCAAGTATAAACAATCTCTTCCTGTGTCCCTATGAAAAAATGAGGACAAATAAATTTCTAACCTCTGTCCTTTCAGCAGAGGTTCAAAAGAGCAAGATCTATATCTGCATTTATAGCAATCCAATTACCCCAGAAATGTCAGGGGTCTGTCAACTTTTTCCTTTTCTGTCTTTTCCACTTTAAAAAAACTTGATATGGTTCAAAAGGCAAAGTAGAGTTAATATTTTCAGCCTAAATTTCCATCTGGGTTCCTCTAACTTAATGTAGGTCACTAAATGTCTCAGAATCTGTCTTTCCTTTTATAAACTCTGCCTGTAGGATGTAGAGAATAATCAATGGATAGATAGTCTGAAGGCTCTCAAGAGATATGGCATATTTGGGAGGCATAAATTTGAGGCCCATTCAGGAATTTTATTTGCAGAGCAATGAGATGGTATTTATGATGATATTGTCACATATCCCCCACAATTGTATGCAGAAGAATATGCACATATAATGAATGCCTCACACAGTGCAAAGAAATGTCAGTTAATCCAGAGGAAGAAGAATCATAATCAAATCTGAAAGAATAATTTATCAGCTTTTCACATGAAGAGACACAAAAGGTGATTCACAGTTATACATTTTTAACTGCTTATAGGCTTAGAGAATTGCATTCATAGGAGACGTTGGCTCCAGGAAATCATAATGGCTCAGAGGGGTAAAGATTAGTAGCATTGTGTATGCAAATGATACAGAATGATCTTATTCCTGGGCATACACTCTCAAAGAAGGCAAAGACTTCATATAGATATATAAAAATATATATGTGTGTATTATATATATAGCATATATGGCAAAATACCCAGAGCAGCAAATTACTGGAAATAAAGTAGATGCCAAATGATTCAGTAGTAGCTGAATAAATGATGGCCCAACAGCATATTATGTTCCAGAAGATACAATAAATGAGGAATTCAGAGAAACATAAAAGATTTGTAAGAACCAATCTGAAGGCTCAGTGGCCTGGGAGCCAGACTCGGAACTGGGAGGTCCTGGATTCAAATCTGAGCTCAGATACTTCCTAACTGTGTGACTTTCAGCAAGTCACTTAATCCTATAAGGATGATATTAGAACTTGGGTTTTGTTATATTAGTTTAGAGATAAGAAGTAGAGAAGTTGGCTTGAGAGAAGAGTTTCAAACAGAGCTGAATAAGTGTCAGTTTTAAGTCTGATGGTATTTTCTGTGTGGCAGTTGGTCTCTGGCAGTGGGCAGAGTCACACAGAGACTCTTGCTCCGAGGGCTTTGAGGAGGTAATATATTTGCCTTTCTCTCTCTCTCTCTCTGTCTCTCTCTCTCTCTCTCTGTCTCTCTCTCTCTCTCTCTCTCTGTCTCTCTCTCTCTCTCTCCTCTCTCTCTCTCTCTCTCTCTCTGTCTCTCTCTCTCTCTGTCTCTCTGTCTCTCTGTCTCTGTCTCTGTCTCTGTCTCTGTCTCTGTCTCTCTCTTTCTCTCTCTCTCACTGTCTGAGGTAAAGACCTAAAGGAGTTAAGTGTTTTCTTTTTCCAACTTGGGAAATACTATTGACTATTTATTACTGTCTTTATAGATTGCTTAACTCTGAGAAGACAAAAGAAAGACCTGGTCTTTGGTTTGGACTCTGAGTCTGCTAAGGCTCAGAATCCTAACTTGATTCTTGCTGAGAATCAGCCAGCTAGTCTTTGCTATTTTTAAAACTTGGAGACAACGTTAAGAATTATAAGGATAAGAGTGTTTAGTTTATTGTAGAATAGTGAAAATTTGGGTTAGTCAGATCAGGAAGGATCAGTGTAGCCTGTGAAAACAGGAGAAGTGGTTCCTTGCAGAAGTAGGGAGTTTTATTTGGATAGAGTTAGAATCTCTTAGAGTTAGACTTTTTTTATCCTTATATTTTCAATAAATAGTTTCTTTTTATATAACAAGTGTCTCCTTAGCATCCTTGAGTCTGGCCCTGAAGAGAAGTTCACTTATGAGCTTCATTTCATTAATATAAATTGAAGATACTTTGTAAGCACAGCAAGCAGAGTATCTAATCAGTTTATAATCAACAATCAAATCCATTGTTTTATTGGTTTTTGTAGTCTCCCTTTTATTTTTACAATCCCCTTTGCTTAGCCCTTATAGAAATTCTGCCTTGGAACCAATACACAGTATTGATTCTAAGACAGAAATTAAGAGTTTAAAAAAAAATAAAAACTGTGAAGTGAAGCAATCAAAATTATAATAATATATGCAATGACTACAAGAATGGCAAATGGAAGCCAATGTTTCAGTAACTAATAATTAATCTTGATCTCAGAGAATAGTTGATAAAATTCACCTTTCCTTTCAGTGGAGAGGTGGAGGACCCAGGGTAGAGAGTTGATTGTTAAACATTTACCAACATACCCCTGACCTTCACTGTGCTTTTTTGCCAAAAACAACTTTTTCCAAATAAAATTCTAATTCATTGTGATTTTCCAGATATTATAAAATTTAAATATCCACAGAGGTCCTGCTCTAGGAACATTTCATCTATCATGGAGGTAACTTGAACTTTGAAAGGCTTTGTCGGTGGAATGATGTTTCTCAACAGATTCTATCATGCATGCAGGAATAGTTTTGAGTACATCTCATGCAACAGACTATCTACTTTCTAAGCGCCAGCCTAATTAAGTATAAAGAGTCTCATGACTCTTGTTTCTTCTATAGTGCCTGATGATCATGAGATATTTTTAAAACCTATTTGCTTGTCCACCATCAAGAAGGAACACTGTGGTAGATTCACCAGTGGACACAAAGTCAGAAGATATTGTGTCTGATTTCTGACCAACTTTCAAAAATTGCATTGAATTCATCGAACCTGATTCTGAAATAGCCAATGCTGGTATAAAACTTGAAATCCATTTTCAGAAAATGTGATACTGCTACCCATTATTTTTACAAAAGGCATGTAACTTGACATTATAAGTTGATAATATCAAATATTCTTGGATACTAACTAGTGGGATAGAAATACCTTATTGTCTGACCTATAACATTGTGATTATGTTTTTGGCCATAGAAATATCCTCCAAACAGTAAAATTACAAAATGACAATTGGGACTATACAGAAATCATTTCACTTCTGCAATGAAAGTGTGAGATAATTGAGACAGGAGAGAAGATACTAAAGACCATCATTTTTTTAGACATGGTATACATTATTAACTTAATGAATAAAATTTTAAGCAAGATATTTGTCCAGTGATAACTGTCTATATTAGGCAAAGGCACCGCCAGGTTTTTTTTTCTAGACTCCCAGGATAATAACCTAGGCTTGGGGTTCAAACTCAACTTGTTACTGACTCACTTACCATATTTAATCATTTGCCAGATCTTGCTCATTTTTACTCCCCAGAATCTTTTGAATCCATCTGCTTCTCTCCACAACAAACTAATGTAGGAACTTAAAATATGTGACATTCTTACAATAAATGAAAGCAGGAGCTTTAAGGAAGCTATAACTAAATGGAAAAGATGAAATACAAACTCTCCTTGGAAAGGAAAACAAAGAAGTTTGTGGACTGGTTTTTCTTGGGTTTCCAAAGGCAATAAGAAACTTTTTTTCATGGAACACCTAGTCTTCTTGGCTTGTCGTATTCATGATAAACACGAAAAAAAAAGGTCACCATGATCATAATTGTGGCTCAAGCATGTGCATTTTTTGCAAAAGATGAAGATACAGGGAAATTCTATGAAGCATCAGAAAAGATCATCTAAATTAGAGCAACCTATATTTTAATAACAGAAAATTTCAGCCCAAAGAGGACAGTGAAAAATATTTTTGAAAGTGTGGTTCAATAAATAATCAACAAGTAATGGGAACCAAAGGCTCATAGACTCCCTAGATACTTCATGCCTGTGTATTAAGAATTCTTTCTTTTAAAAGATTGAGAGGCGATTGTAAACCATAAAGACCAGTTATCAATGTGGAAACCATTTCCAAATTAGCCATCTGTATGAAGACAGACCACCAATTTATTAAAGAAAAAGCACAACACCAAATTAGAACAAACAAAAATCACATACATTTCAAACCATTCCAAACAAGCTGATTAAACAAGCTATTGATGCTAGGGGGAAAAAAAGAAATGGATAAAGGAACAGACAGCAACACGAACAATCACAGTTTCTAATTGAAAATTAACTGATTTAAGAAAATCCAATAATTAAGGAGTAGAAGAGTCTAGAAAATATCTCATAGAATAAAGACTTAATATATTTGCCAAACAGAGAGATATGGCAGCCAAGAAGGAAAGAAGCATTTGTTAAGTGACTATTATGTGTCATACACTGTGCTAAGCACTTTATAAATGTAATATAACTGGATCCTCATAATAACTCTAGAGTGTAGGGTACTACTATTATTATTATCCTCATTTTATAGCTGATGAAAATGAGGCAGACAGCCGTTAAGTGACCATGTCCAGAGTCACATAGCTAATACATGTCTGGGCCATAGATCTTTTTAACTCCAGGTCCAGCATACTATCTGCTGTGCCATCCAGTTGCTAAAGTATTAACTATAAACTATTTATACTATCCACTCACTGAAAAGTCTGATAGAAGACGGTGAAAATTATGAATGGTATAATCTTATAAAAGAGCAAAAAGTGATGTGGGAAAAACAAGTTTATAGAAAGTTGTGGATAAAACTAGAAACAAGACAGCAAACAGATGAAAAGTAGAAGAGATTTTCAAAGATTTCTATAACACTTTTTTCCCCCACGGTCATTGTGGTCACTAACTTCACAGTAACTGGACCAACATACCATATGAAGTAAATATGGCACTAAGAAGTATTGTAAGGAAAGTGGTGACATTTTTTAGAGAAGTGGCATGAGACCTTCAGGAAGATTCTAGAACTTTGGAAGGGGTTTAGCCTGGGAGAAAGACAGTTGACGTCTCTGGATCATCTCTGGAGGTGTCAGCTGCAGTTTTCTTGGTGTCTATCCTTTTCCTAATTTCCTATTTTCTGTTTATCATTGAGTCTATCCCTGGTGAACCTGATCCAGCTACCAAGTCTATGAGATCAAGTCTGGATCCTTTTGGATCTAAGACCTTCCTTGGCCTTAGCAAATCCTTATATGGACCCTTTCCTTAATTCTAACAAAGGGGGCTACAGTTGAGGGTTTAGTTAAGATTAGGGATTGTAGATTTGGGTTAGGGAGAAGTAGAGTAGAAGTTCTCTAAGAAGAAATCCCTTTGCGGAGATTATTAGATCTGGTGGGGATTGATAGATTAAAATTATATTAGATAATCCCAAATCCCCTTTCCACCTTTCCCTTATGTATTAAATCCAAACTGTCCAGTGTTTATATATTTTTTCTGTGTTTATTAGCTCAGGGTCTGGCTCTGCTGGCCCAGGGCTTGGATACCATTCCCAAACCAGATTACTGGACCTAAATATCATAACTAAAACTAAAAGTTAACTCAGTTAGATCAGATAATATATATACAAAAACACATCTATATCTATATCTATATAAGTATAGAAGTAGTTATATGAGAAGACAAAGATGGAAAATAGATGGATTAGATCAAATTTATTTTTAGAGTATTTCACTGAAAGCAATATACTTTTAAAGATATTGAGGGATTGATTCTCAAGATATCTAAAAAAGGGGAAATATACTGAATGATTTGAGAAAATCATTGATATTATCACTACCAGAAAATCAATAAACAAAAGGCCAATAACTACCTACATTTGAATCTTCAGGAATTCTTTGGACTTCCACATATACTTTATAATTATGCCAAGTTGCTTAATGGAGATAACACCAGAGATAGCTTTGCTTCTTGGCTCTCTGGCTATTAACCCCAAATGAGGTAAAGAACAGAGAGACATATGCCTTCTTAAGTGGTTTGTCACTGACATGAAGAATGTCCAGCATAGTCCCAGTGATGGAGCGATTCCCTCTAAGTGGTCTTATTTGTGAATGTGAGAAATAGTGTGACTCTTATCCTATTTGAGGAGACATCTGCCCAACCTAAATCACTGATTTTATCTCTATGTTAATTTCCAATCAGGATTATTCAGTTTAATGTGATTCCATACAATTATGAGTGATTGTCTTGTATTAACAGACCTTGTTATACATCTAGTGAGTTAAGGATAGACAACTTACTTTAATTTCACAATACAATTATGAGTAATTAGATTAGGTTAAACAGCTAAATAAATTCTCTTCATGTTAGATAATGGAGCTTCTTAGGACATGCCTCTGCTTGACTGCAGTTAAAGGTTCCCACCCTAGTTCTGACCATACAAATTCCACGTAGCACAAGATGTCAAGTTTTTCCTTATGGTACAGGAGGTTATTAGGTTTGGTGGAAAGTCCCTGGCTAATTGGGGGAGGCCTCTAGCCCTAGACCCTCAACCTGATTATCTAACCTTAGGAAGAAAATGACCTCTCAACTCTTTGACAAGGGTCTTTTGCTACAAATTTCAACCCAGAGAATGTTTCCAGAGAAATGAGCTGATAGCAGTCACTCCTGCTCCTGTCTAATTTTAATCCACCAATGAAAATATATATTTTGAGTTATAACAATCCAGAAATGACTGCACTAGTGGGCTATTGTTTGAACTTAAAGAATCTAAATATTATACCTTTGAATGAGGTGGAAGGGTCTCAGACAGCAAGGGAGGGTCTCAGACAACAAATCCTATTTGTTGAAAGGGACTAGTTCCTTTAATAAATAGTTATTATCTCAGAGACTTCATTTTTAGATTTGAGAATTTGAGGATTACATGAAAGACATTATACTTTTAGCATTACTGAGCTTTCTAAATGAGATTTACTAATGAGAGTTTGGCTATCGAGGCCAAAAACCAAGGGGTCAAAGAATGCCTATTATCAGGATGACAATGTGGAGTTATATGAACGTGCCATAGATTTGGTCTATCAAATCAAGGATCTAAGACAAACATTGCTGATGGGCAATGAACTGGGTCCAGAACTGAAAAGGAGGAAGAAAGCAGACTTGTTTGCATTCATGTCAGATTTTCAGTGACGCCAAGATTCTTCTGGAAAGTTTTTAACCTGAACATACTTCTTAAGATATAATATGGCTACAAATCATCACTATCATGAACCAAAACCAACCAACTTGGAACCAGAAATTTAGGTTACCCAAAGAGCAGCATAGAAATTGTAGACATAAATAAACTGCAGCAATGATGATGACAATGCAAAAAAAAGTAACAAAAAAGATAACAGCAAAGAGATGTTTGACCAGAAAAAGAAGTGTTTTGGTTATGAAGCAAAATCAAGGATTAATATTAGATTAATACCACCAGGCTACTATCTTTCCTAAGACCCTGAACCAAAGAGCTCTAGAAATAATAGTGTCCCCAGATCACTGGCCAATGTAGCCCCTGAAGCTATCTTCCAAAGAAATTAAATTTGTGAGCTGATAATTTTCAGAGGAAGAAATCCAAGCTACAAATAGTCATGATAAAAATAATGCTCCAAATTACTAATAATCAAAGAAGTATAAACTAAAGCAACTCCAAGTTTCTGCCTTGTACTCATCAGATTAATAATTACAAAAAGGAAAATGATAAATGTAGGGGCACATGAAAGTATTGTTGATTGAACTGTGAAATGATCCAACCATGTTGGTGACCAATTTTGAACTATGCCTAAAAAGTGACTAAACAGTTCATATCTTTTGACCAGTAATATTATACTGCAAAGAGATCAAAAGCAGGGGGGAAACACTCATATGTACGAAATACCATCAGCAGCTTTTTGGAGTAGCAAAGAAGTATAAACTAAGGGTTTGGCCATCATTCAGGTATTGACTGAAGAAATTATACTAATGGAATACTATCATGTCACATGTGTTGATGAAACAGGTGGTTTCAGTGAAACCCAGGAAGACTTTCATGAAGTGATGTAGAAATGAGCAGAGCCAGAACAGTTTCTACAATAGCAAAAAATCTTATAGAGACAAACGAATTTGAGACATTTCAGAATTCTGATCAAGGCAATGACCAACTGCTATCCCATAAGCTCAGTGCTGAAGAATAGTATCCACTTTCTGATAGAGTTAATTATTGAGCCATGATGTAGAATGAAATCTATATTGTAAAACATGGGTAATGTGGGAATTGTTTTGCTTGACTATTTTTTTTAAACCCTTATTAGTTCCAAGGCAAAAAAGCAGTAAGGTCTAGGCAATGAGGATTAAGTAACTTGCCCAGGGTCACACAGCTAGGAAGTGTCTGAAGTCAAATTTGAACCCACAACCTCCCATCTCTAGACCTGGCTCTCAATCCACAGAGGCACCTAGCTGCCCACAACTATAAATTTGTTACAAGAGTTTCTTTCTTTTTTTTTCTTTTGTCTCCCAATGAGGTGGGGAGGGAGAAGAAAGTAAGTACATGTTAGTTGAATAGAATATACATTTTTTTTTTATTAAAAGAAGAAGACAGACAAAAAGGGACCAGAGAGGAAGTCTCCTGGCAATCTATAGAATCAAATTTGCATTTGATATACTCCAGCTGTGTCAAATTCAAATAGAAAAAACAGGGCCTCTAATCCATACATAAGGATCCCGTATGGGCTCCATAGTGACTTCATTTTAATGTTATCCATGTTTCATTTTTAAAATTTATTTTGTTAATGTTTCTCAATTAAATTTTTTGTTGATGTTTTAGTGTCTCCTGTATGGCTGTCCCTCTCCCCCCCACCCCAAGAGACATTCTAATTATATTTTAATCTGATTTGGCCTCAGAGTATTGTGGAAGCATATGACCCAAGGACTGGGTGTTTTGACAGCTCTGAAAATAGTCACATAAGCAGAGCACTTTGATACAAACCTCATTATGAAAATTAATGACTGCTTGCAGAATGAGGTGCGAATTCACAAGAATAAGTTGATTCAATTCAATTCCATAGGCACTGATTAAGCATGGTAGTAGGCAGGGACGGTCCTGTAGTAGGCAATGGGGAAAATGGAGTTCACCGTCTAACAGGGAGTGAGGCATTCTTACAGTTCTTCAGCTAGTCATGGCGCTAATTCTCACCTGCGGTGACAGCAAGGAATCCAGTCTGTATGGACCGTCGTAGAGTAGATAGTGGAAAGGAAAAGGGATATCATATCCTGGGAGGTTCCTTAGTCAGGTAATAACCAATTTTCTGGCTTTATTGATGACTTCTATTCAAACCCTCATTTGATTATTCTTTAGTCCTAGTGCTTTGGACCAATTTTAAATTTCTCTGACAAGTAGCCTTTTGCTAGGACGAGATCTAGAATAATCATGATGGAGGCCACTTGCCTGTGGAACGAGAGGGAAACTGAACAAATCAAGAATTTCTTCCTCCCTTCTAATTTAGAAGAGTTTGACTTATCTTAATGCAACATAATTCCTCAGGGAACGAAATTCACTAATTTCCTGTACAACTTGGGAACTCCTTTTCAGTTTCAATTTCCTCTTCTATAAAAAGAGGTTATCATAGATTAGAACTAAAAGTTATATTAGAGGCCATCTAATGCCCTCACTTTATTTTACATATGAGAACAGTGAAATCTCCTGAGGTTAAGTGGCTTGTCCAAGGCAGGATTTGGACCAGGTCCTTTTGCTCCTAAACCAGTGACCTTCCCACTCTGTCATACTGTTTCTACTAGACTTTGAACTCAATGAACTCTGGGGTCCCTTCCAGTTCTAAAACACCACTACAGGGACAGGTTTCAAAATACACACACATTGCCTACGTGCCTAATAGGGCATCCAAAGAACAACCCACTAATACTTTGGTTACTGTGCTTTCATTTAACCAAGCGTAATGTTTTCCAAGGGGCCCCAAGCTACTGATTGACTTTTCTGTTGTCTGAGAGAACCGGAACCTCTCAGGTTTAAGAGTAGTCTTGGCACATGGTCAGTAATCTTTCACTGTCTTTCCTGCATCTCTCCCAGTGGAGAGGGTGGAACCAGGAGCAGCAGGTAAAAAAGGAAAAATACAAGTTTATGCTTGATTTAAAAAAATACAATTGAGAGTATTCAAAAGAAAATGAGCTACCTCAAGTGGTGGGACGTTCCCTATCCTTGGAGGTCTCCAAGCAGGAGCTAGATGATCTTTGGTGAGGTATATAATCATAGAGATTTTTGTGAGTTAGACTGAGGTCCCTGAACAGTTTGTGATTCTGCAGTCAGTACAAAAAAGAATGCTAATTTAACCGGGTTCCCAAGGTGCTCAGTTGTATTGTAGATAATATTGCAAGTACCGAGTCCCATTCTGATTCACATTTTAGGCTAAACCCCATGCATACTCTCCATTATACCTGGTTCCGACCCATTTAAAACTTGTCATTAAACAGAGAGAATAAGAACAGAGCTAGAAATTACATTTCCAAAATGAACAAAAATTGGGGTTCATAAAACTGTATCTCTTGCCATACTATATCTTCTCCCACCATTAACACTCTTCGTGAAAAATATAAGATGTTCAGAATTTCTTTCCTCTAGACACAGAAAGAATGGTAGTATGATGAGGGAGAGGGTACAGTCGTATAATAGGATCATAGATTTATAGGGACTTTGTTCAGTTGTTTTTCGGTCTAGTCAAACTCTCCACAATGCCATTTGGGATTTTCTTGAAAGAGATACTTTAATGATTTGCCATTTCCTTCTCCAGATCATTTTACAGATGGGGAAACTGAGGCAAAAAGAATTAAGTGAGTTATTTAGGGTCTTAAGTATTTGAGGTCAGATTTGAACTCAGGTGAGATGAATCTTCCTGATTCCAAGTTCAGTGCTCTATCCATTGGGCCACCTAGCTGCCCCAATATAGGGATAGCATAGGAACCTTAGAGGTCATAAAATCCAATATCTTCATTTTATAAGTGAGGAAATTGAGGCTCAGAGACTTTAAGTGACTTTCAAGGGTCACAGAGCTAATAAGTATTTGAGGAGAACATGACCAATGAACATTTTAGCATGTCTTTTTATAAATATACTTTTCTTTTTTTTTAAACCCTTACCTTCCATCTTGGAATCAATATTGGTATTGGTTCCAAAGCAGAAGAGTGGTAAGGACTAGGCAATGGGGGTTAAGTGACTTGCCCAGGGTCACACAGCTGGGAAGTGTCTGAGGCTAGATTTGAACCCAGGACCTCCCATCTCTACCTGGCTCTCAATACACTGAGCTACCCAGCTGCCCTCTATAAATGTACTTTTTAAAAAGTTTAATGATGCTTTTGGTTTTCCTATCATGGTTATTCCTGAATATAACACAGCCCTTGCCTTCTAGTTTTCTGTAGCCACTATATCTGACTGTATATGGTGTTCTATGCCCATATTTCCTGACTTTTCCAAGGAAAGGCAGAGGAAAGAACATTTTTAAAATATTAAAACTTCTATTCTTTATAATCCATAGTACTTTGTTTTGGTTAATAATCCAAGTCTTTTCTGATACAATGAAAGCAATGGGAAGGTGACTGGGACCTGTATTTCTAAACCTTGTCTAAAGCAAAGGTTCGAGCAAGACTGACTCTGACGAGGTCTGACCCAACTTCTTTCTCCACTTCAGGAGATAGTCCTCAGGTCCCCTTCCTTTCTTAGCCTAGAACTAGCTTCCTTACCCTCTTGGGCAACATAGAATTGCGACAAGAATGCTTGCCTGGGAGTTCGGAAACAAAGGTTCTAGTCCCGGGTCTGCCATGTTGGTCGCATATCATTGGGCAAGTCATTAAATCTTTTTAAGGTCTTGGTTTTCTCTTCTGGTAAATGAGAGAGTTGAACTAGATTTTCCATAAGTCCTATGTTAGTACTAACATTCTTTGAATCTCGAAGACTGTTTTTTTTTCTCTTGGGGCCTTCCCAGGGTCATAAACAACATTCTCCTCCCTCTCAAATATCTCTCCACTTTCCCCCTTCACTTTTACCTACATTCTCCTTCTTCGTCCTTCATTTTGCACCATGTAGTTGATGACTCTAGAAGCATTTTTTGGTTCTTACTATTAAAAAGGATATAAATGGGAGACTGAGACTAAAGCAGATTGACCAGAGATTTCTAGTCAGGCTAAAGAGAGATTATCCAAATTATTCCTGCCTTCTTCCTCTGCTTCCTTCCACCTGTGCCATACCCACTCTGCTCATCTTTTCTACTATTTTCTTTCCAGTGGCTCTTGTTGAATTTATTCTCGAAATGAAGTTTTACTTACGGGATAAGAATGAGGACCATGTGAGAAAATGCTTTCTTTTTTCCAAACCTAGAATGGCCTCCCACTCTCCTCATCTCTACCTATTGAAATTGTACCCATCATTTAATAGAAGCTCCATCTTCTTGCCGCCTTCCATGATTCCCCACCCCATCCAGAGATCTGACCTTGTGGTCTGTGGTACAGCTTAATCCTTAGTTAGTATAGACCAAGACGGGCATCTGTAAACACATCCTTTGGATGTCATCTTTTCTTCCTTAGGTTTGTGGGAATATGCATGGGGGAAGATGCAATCTTATATCAGAATAATGCATATCTGAGTCTTGTCTCTACTAAATTGTAAAGTGCTCGAAGACAGGATGCTGCCGGGTACTTCTGCTCAAATGCAGGGAGCTTGGAGTCTGCTTGGCCCTTCTTAATAAGATGGATATCTCTAGGCTGAGACTGACCATAGCTTTATCATGACTTATTTCCCTACTAGTGCACAGCATATCTCAGCTCTGGGCCCAACACAGACACTTGTGGATTCTCTCCATTCATCAGGAAAGGAGAGGAAGGTCCCCAGCTACACTTACATCCCCTCATCACTGGGCTTTTTCTGACTACATTTAAGCCATATTATCACATTACAGGCTCTACTCTGCTATTTTTGCACTGGCCTATGTCACAGCACCCTACCCCTACTGCTTGGCACCCCTAAACACTGTAGTGAAAGTTTCAGAGCCATTGTTTTCCATTCTGTGTCCTCCAGAGCCCCAGAGGAAACTCCTATGGACTCTCCCAGCTATCTCTGGCACCCTTTTCCACTTCTGCACTCCATTCTTTCAACTATACTGGCATGGGTCATTGCTACTTATCTCTGTTTCTCCCTCAGTTCTCAGCCCCGTAATAAAAATTCTGTCCCTGAAGGTGCCTGATTTAAGGAGAGGGCTCATCAATGGATATGGGATTAGATTTCAAGTTAGAAAACCTGGGTTTGAATCTGCTCCTGTCTCCTACTAGTTGCAGAATTCACCCAACTTTTTTCACCTAACTTCTTTTTTTTTTAAACCCTTACCTTCCACTTTAGAATCAATACTATATATTGGTTCCCAGACAGAAGAGCAGTAAGGACTCAGCAATGAGAATTAAGTGATTTACCCAGGGTCACACAGCTAGGAAGTGTCTGAGTCCAGATTTGAGCCTAGGACCTCCTGTCTTTAGACATGGCTCTCAATTCACTGAGCCACCTAGTTGCTGCTACACCTGATGTCTTAATGTAGATGCCAAAGCACCCATTTTACAGATGAATCATGAGGGTACAATCTTTTTAAACGAGGTTGAAGTGGCAGTCAAGTAAGATACAGCAAAGCAATTTATAAACCACAAAGTGTTACAGAAATAAGTTGTTTTTAAAAAGGGCTGCAGAGCTTTGAGAAACATCCAGGCTGGTGACTTACATGTTTCTTAGTAGCTCGAATTTGAATCCCCCACAACCCCATCCTCATCCCATATACCTTGCTTTTATTAGCAACTTTTCAATCTGGGTCTTCTTCTGGTACCCTGGACAAATAGTAATCATACTTTCCCAGGGCAGGCCAGGATGGGGGCTCCACGTAACTGTCTCTCATATTCTCCATTACGTCACACTAAGCAGATACTAATTATATGTCTTGAAATTAAGGATAGAAGAGCAGCTGAGTGTTTTGTGGGGGTAGTGCTATGGGATAGTGCACATGATGGAGGGGAATACTGTGGAGAGAACGAAGACAGACAGAGAGAACAAGAGAGAGACAGAGACAGAGAGAGATAGACAGAAAGAGACACAGAGAGAGAGAGACAGAGACAGAGAGACAGAGAGAGACAGAGACAGAGAGAGACAGAGAGAGATAGAAAGAGAGACAGAGACAGAGAGAGACAGAGACAGAGACAGAGAGACAGAGAGAGACAGAGACAGAGAGACAGAGAGAGACAGAGACAGAGAGAGACAGAGAGACAGAGAGAGACAGAGACAGAGAGAGACAGAGAGACAGAGAGAGACAGAGACAGAGAGAGACAGAGACAGAGAGAGACAGAGAGAGAGAGACAGAGAGAGAGGCTGGGGGTGGATAGGAAGTGAAGAGGAAGATAATTAGACATGTGGAAGTTGATGAACTAATCTAGTGAAATTGTATAAAGAGAAGAACAGGGTCCAGAACAGAGCCTTGGGGGACATTCACAGTGATTGGGACCAAATGAGCTATAATGCATATAAAATGTGATAATTATCGTGAGACGTTATTATTAACTTCTGGGTGCAGTCTCGGTTAAAACCATGAACATCTAAAAAATTGGGAGGCAACCTTGTTATTGTTGTTGTTTCCATCTATTTTTGTGCTTCCTGGCACCACCCTATCTGAAACTGATCAAAAATTATAAAGAAGGAGAAATTGGTCTAAGTGCTCCGGAATTGCTTTCTTCACCACAGGACATCATGCTCAGAAAAAAAAAAATATATATATATATATATACATACATATATATATATACATACATATATATATTCTCTGTGAATCAGAGGACCAAAGAGACATTGTACACTCGACAAACAACTGCCCATTGGATGCAGAGCACTGTGCATGGTGAAGGGAATATAAAACTGTGTCCTCACAGAACTTCCAGTCATAAGCAAGTTTATGAGGATCCTGGTGTGAGAATGCAAATTTTCTTAAGAGTTAAGAATTCTTTGTATTTGTATCCTCATCACCTAGCACAGTGCCTGGCACACAATAGGTGTTTAATAAATGCTTTTTTGATCTAAATGATTTTTCTCATTTTATTCTTTTATTTTTTAAGCCTTATCTTCTGTCTTGGAATTGATAATAAATATTGAAGAATGGTAAGGATTAGGTATTTGGAGTTAAATGACTTGGCCAGGGTCACATGACTAGGAGGTATCTGAGGCCATATTTTAACCCAGGAGTCCTGTCTCTAGGCCTGGCTCTCTACCCATTGAGCCACCCAGCTCTCCCCTTACTTTATTCTGAACTCAAACACAAAAAAGACATTTCTATACACACATAAGGACTCAAGAAGGATTTTATATGAAACCATGAATCTCTATTTCATCCCACTTGCTATTAGGCTGATCATTGATTTACCAGTCAATAGTATTGATGGTTAAGGTGGCTAGGCGGTACATTGGATAGAGTGATGGGCTTGGAGTGGAAAACTTGTCATTCTGGGTTCAAATCTGGCTTTGAACACTTATTAGCTGGGTGACTCTGAGCAAGTCACTTAACCCTGTTTACCTGAGTTTCCTCATCTGTATAATGAGTTTAAAAAGGAAATATCCATTATAATATAATATATTGATATAATGATACTCCAGTCCAGTATCTTTGCCAAGAAAATCCCAAATGGGGTCACAATGAGTTAGACATGACCAAATAACAATAACCTTATTTTAAAAAATTAATGAAAAGAAATCTGTTTTTTCTCCCTACTGCCTCCTACTATACAAATGAGAACCAATAACAAAAGTATTCATGGCAGCACCATAGATGAAGAAGATGGTGATCTACATTCCAAGGACCTATCTGTCTCCTCTCACTATTCCCGACTATCTCTTCTGGGAATTCTTTGTAGCTACCATCTGGTGAAACAGACTTTCTACTGATCCTTCTGAACTGCTTTTGGGTTCAAGGAATCTTCCTATCCTTGGTGGTAGCATGAAATGACCACAGGGCTGGGAATGATGAGTGCTCAATCCTCAATCTAGTATTCACTGTACTTATAACTCAGCATGACCCTGGACACATCCTTCTCAGAATCTTTATGCTCTTCTTCCTCCTTGAAATTTGACCTATTTTCTCTTCCTTTCAGAATCCTCCTCCTCATTTTGAGGGACCTTCTTCATGACCTCCATCTTTGGCCAGGGGAGAAAGGGGAGGATAGATTCCCTGACTATCCCAGTCTTCAGGGACTATTTTCTTCTTAGAACTTCAATATCACTTACAGACAAGGACAGTAAAATACGTTTATCTGTACTATATAATATTAGCTCTTTCCTTCATCATCCATGCAATGAAACAATTCCGTTATAGGCTCATCTCCTTTTAAAGTCTGGAAGCATGGCATGGAGAGCTGATAAGAGTTCACTGTCTATAAGATTTTATGGTTACAAAGTTCCTTCCTCGTTGGGCAGATTATCTTCATCTTCGCATACAGGTAATGTACAAAGACACTGTAGTTTCATAACTATTTTGAAGCAGAGGGCTGAATTTGGAATTAAAAAGCTTCTGTTTACCCACATTGCTACAGTATTCTTTATATCAAGTATCTAAGGCTTCAATGGAAAGAACAGAATTTTAAGTCAAAAGGTCAAATCCCAACTCTGACAATTGACTACTTATGTGACCTTGGGCAAGTCACTTAATTTCTCTAGACTTTATTATCCTCATCTATAAAGTGAAAGTATTGGACTAGATTTGAGGTTCCTTTCTGGTTCTAAATCTATGAGCTAGTGAATTATGAACTAGGAATTCAGGAGAGAAGACAGAATGAAAAAGAAATGGATAATGAAGAAATGACTATTTACAGCCTCAGCGATTTGATTGCTTATCTGAAGTTCCATACCAAAGCTTCCTCTTATCAAAAATCATGGCCACTTCAGAACACTTGGTTTGTCAAATTAAAGTGGACTGTTTTTGTAAAGAAGAGAGTATCCTGGGCATCAGAGGCAGCCAAACATGAATGCAAAGAATACTAGTCCTGGAGTTGAGAGAGACCTGAGTTAAAATTCTGCCTCTGACATATTCTAACAGTGACCTTGAATAACTCATTCAATGCATTTCAAACTTAGTTTCCTCATCTGTAAAATGGGTATCATAATATAGCACTTATCTTCTGGGGTTGTTGTGAAAATGAAACATGCTTTAAAAAAAACTTAAAGTGCTATATAAATTAGGGATAATAGTTATACTAAGAGATAATAGTGAATTAACAGCTTATGTTTAAAAGGCAGCTGGTGGTAGAGTGGACAGTGTGTTGGGTCCAGAGTGAGGAGGTTCAAATCTGGCCTCAGATACCGGCTAGCTTTGTGATGCTGTGTAAGAAGAGTAAAAGCCTTTTGCAAAGGGGAAAAAAAAAATTAAATATGGCCCTTTAAGAGCTGCCTCCTCCCTTCAGAATGAGTGCTTTCTTATTGGCTGTGGTGTTGCTAGGCAGATTAGCTGTACTGACTGGAACACTGCTCTCAAAATGACTACTTTCCACAGTCACACAGGCTTTTGAAATGTATGTGGGTCCAATCTCTCTGAAACTCCCCTGACACCTCCAACTGCCTTCTTCCCAAATTTTTGGTAAAATAGGCTGGAAAACCTAGCTGGTTTTACCAAAACTGTAAAAAATACTCTTCTTACAAATATTGACTACGGTTGAAAGGGGGGAGAGGCATGTATGGGCACCTCAAGATTTGGGGTACTTGAGGTTACAGAGAACCTTCTCCCCTAAAAAACCCTTCTCCTTTCAGAGTCCCCTCACCCTTACAAAGATATCTGACTGTGTTTATTTAACTAAAGCTGAATTTAATAACAAGTTCAAACTGGGAAGAGTATCAGGGTAGAGGGAATAGGGATTTCCCTATACTTTTCCACAGATTGGGTTTGAGTCTCTCTCAGTTTTTGAGCTAAGACCAGGCCTCGCAGACCTGTGGAGAGTTTCTTTTATTCCTGTCTATGTTATATTTATGTTAACTTTCTTAAGTTCAAAGTCTTTAGCAGTAGATAGCAAGAAGAAGAAAAGGTTCTGATTTTCAGAGCTGGTTGGGCCTGTCTCTTCAGGCTAATGCCCTAAAAACCAGCCTTACAGTTCAAAACGCTCCCCTTAAATCCTTTTGTTTGATGACACGATCACAAGAATCCAGGTAGAGCACACAGTTGTGAAAAATCCAGGAATAGAGGTACTTCTATCCAGAGACAGGGAGAGAGCACTCCTTTTAGTCCAAGGGCCAGGAAAGGGTCCTCCTAGAGAGCAACTGTCACTGTCCAACTTTCCTCTCTCCCCTCCAACTGTCTTTGTTGTTCATCAACCTTCACACCAACAATTCAACTGCTGCCTGCCCACCTCAGTGGCAGAAATGCCAAAGCTTGATTCAGTTTTCCTTTCCACTGCTGGACAAGTCACTTAACTTCTATTTTCATTAGTTTCCTCAACTATGAAATGGAGATAATAATAGTAGCTACCTCCCAAAGTTGTTTGTTGTGAGGATCAAATGAGATAATATTTGTAAGGTACATAGCATGGTGCCTACAGTATAGTAGCCACTTAATAAATGCTTGGGTTTTTCCTTCCTTATTGCTCAAGCAGAGACTGTGCAACCTCTCTCTCAATGATTTTGCAGTGGAAATCTCTACAGGGTGTGGATTAGACATAGAGGGTCTCTGAGGCCTCTACTGGCTCTGAGACCCTGTGATCCAAATACTACAGAATGACAGAAAATCTCCTGTCTAAGAATCCATACAAATGAACTCTGAGAGTCATGAAATGTCATACAAATGTAAAGTAGTAGTAGTAGTATAGTAGTGGTGGTAGTAGTAGTAGTAGTAGTAGTAGTAGTAGTAGTACTGGTGGTGGTGGTGGTAGTAATAGTGATGATAGAAGTGGTAGTAGTAGTGGTGGTAGTAGTAGTTAGTAGTAGTGGTGATGGTGGTGGTGGTAGTAGTAGTGGTAGTGATAGTGGTGGTGTGGTGGTAGTAGTAGTAATAGTAGTCATAGAAGTAGTAGTAGTGGTGGTGGTGGTAGTAGTATTAACAGATGCAAGAAATACAAATTATATTCCCCTTGACATAGTATGCTCAGCTGGTGCTTGTTGACTCTTTGCACCCCCATTGCTCCCTCTGGGAAGTGAGGATAATAGTCCTTGGCCTTTTGATCCAACTTCCAGGTCATGGTTTGGGGGTAGGTGATGTTATATTGTATATTTATTCCAAAGCTCTCAACGAGCAAGTATCCATTCAAAGGGATCTGTTACTGACCACATTATTCTCTCCAATATACACAATTATCCTAATTCTTTTTTTAAAAATCCTAATTCTTAAGTGAATATATAGATATAATCCTGGTGACGAATGCATATCCTTGTCCTTTAAAAAAAAAAAGGCAGGAGCATCTAGTTAACAGAGTGGACAAAGTGTCAGGCCTGGAGTTGGGAGGTCCTGGGTTCAAATCTGGCCTTAGACTCTTTCTAGCTGTGTGGCCCTGGGCAAGTCATTTAACCCTTATTGCCTAGCCCTCAGAATCGATTCTGAGACAGAAGGTGAGTGTTAAAAAGAAGCTGGGGTGGAGTACCTTGAACATACTGAGAAGCATGAGTGATAAAATGGTGGTGACTTGTCTAGTGTTTCATAGGCAATCAGTGGAAGAATCAAGGATGAAAACCCACTTCTCCTGATGCCTAGTTCAGTATTAAATACTCTTCTCATAAGTTTTGAAGTCTCCTTTTTATAGGGAAGAATTGCTTTTTCTTTCCATCTTGGTCACCAGGTAACTTCCAAGTGATTTCCCAGTGGATTTCTGAGAATTCTTTCTAGCTCTGCCCCAGATTTTCTTTGTGATGTCAGACAAGTGGTTTCCCTCTCTGGGTCTCAGTTCTCCTTGCTCTTGAAAGAGATGGAGCCAGCATTTAAGTCTTGGGCTACAGAATCCCCCTCAGGTCATGGCTGTGGCTGTGAGCCTCAATCCTATATCTGAAATGGATAATCCTTGGAGGGAGGTTAGCACATGCAGACAGAAATTCTGCGTCCCAGCCCAGTAGACTAACAGTCCTGTTATCTATCCTTTCCCCAAACAGCATGGGAGTAGTGAGCAGCAAGAAACTGGCTAAGGAGAAAGGGAAGAATCAGTGGAATTTTAAGGAGCCTCATATCGTCTTCCCAAAGACGCCTCCCCCACCTCTGCCTCCACTGGTGAGTGAGCTCGTTATCCCAATTTCCGAGCTGAAGTCAGAAGTTAAGGGATGGAGGGAGAGCTGCTCTCTCCAACCCTGTGGTGATGTTTATTGTGAATATCTTGGTAAGACCAAGGATCTTTCTCCCTCCTTTTAGGGGCATCCCTGGGAGCAGGGGGAGCCTCGATTCGCCCAAACCATTCTGCACTTCTACATATGCCCAAACACATACCAACATGCATGTATACTCATGTATTCCATGTCTTGTGTGTCCAGGTACAACCAGGTTTCGAAGGACAAAAGGGCCATCAGAAAGGGAGTCAGAGAGGCTTGTCTGCCATGAGACG
Source organism: Monodelphis domestica (assembly GCF_027887165.1). Taxonomy (NCBI): domain Eukaryota; kingdom Metazoa; phylum Chordata; class Mammalia; order Didelphimorphia; family Didelphidae; genus Monodelphis; species Monodelphis domestica. The sequence continues at coordinate 568,903,378 of NC_077227.1, read as the reverse complement.
AGCCTCAAGAGAGCAGCATTGCCTCAGTGGCTTTAGTTGAGAGGATAAGGGGGAGTGGTTGGTATCGGGTTTTGGGGGAGAGAGAGTGAGGAATCAGAACCATTCAGGATGCTTTCAGCTCCGCCTTAGTTAGCAAAGACACCCTCCTCTCCTCCTCCCAGGGCATTCCCTGAATAGTCCTAGCCATCCTGACTCAGAGCCCTGAATTTCCTGGACCCCAGTTCAGGTCTCCTCTCCCTTCTTCCCTTGCTCCCATTTCTGCAAGGGGCCACTCAGGACATCGTGTTCTAGCGGTGCTCTTGCCTTCACTTCTTGTTGGCATATGGTTTCAAAGTGGCAGACTGCAGAGACACATGACCACGTCAGTCTTGGGATCGAGTCTCCCCCACCCCCCAGGCATGGCTCATGGTGTCATATGAGTTCCTGGAAGCCAGAGGTATGAACTCCTTCTGTCCAATTGGCCTCAGTGCTCCAAGAGGCATCGCATCTCCTTGATACTGTCAGATGAATCCAAGGTGGAAGGTTATATCTAACACTTTTTGTTGTGTTGATTTCCAGAGTTACAGATTTTGTTTATGAGTGGCATATATATATATTTTTGGAGGGTCGGGGCAGTCTCTACTACACCCCTTCCATGACCAATTTAGATAAGAGGCACCAAAGTATTCATGGCAAGTACTTATTCAGCATCTACTGAAGGGCATTATGCTAATCACTGGACATACAAAGAATGGCAAAAATAGCCCACCCTCAGGGAGCTCACAGTCTAATAGGTCTAGTAGAAATCAGTAGCCCTACCCACTAACCAAATGTCTGGATCTCTCTGAGGCTCAGTTTCCTCATCTGTGCAATGGGAATAACTTTTTCTACCTACCTAATGGAATAGCATATGGAAAAGCAGCACGGTAGAGTGAAAAGAACCCTGGCTCCAGTCAGAGAAACTGAGTTCAATTTATGCCTCGGACACTTACTGCCTGTATGACCTTAGGTAAATCACCCAACTTCTTCTGGGCCTCCATTTCCTTACCTTTACAGGTCAGACTCCTTTGCTTCTGAGGTCCCTTCTAACTCTGGAAATATGCTCCTATAAGCCTATGTGCACACACACACACACACACACACACACACAGTATATACAGCATTTGTGAATGTGTGTGGTATATCATGTGTGTGTATACATGTGGGTGTGATACAGGGGGGCAGCAAATGATGGGGTGAATAGAGAGCCAGGCCTGCAGTCATACAGATGTTTTTATTGAATATTTCTTGTGGTGTTATTTTGACAGGCTTCACCATTATAAGGGCAGTTGGGTGGCACAATGGCTAGAATGCCAGGCCTGGAGTCAAGAAGCTTCATCTTCCTGAGTTCAAGTCTACCTTCAGATATTTACCAGCTGTGTGATTCTGGGCAAGTCACTTAACCCTGCTTGCCTCAATTTCCTCATCTATAAAATGAGCTGGAGAAGGAAATGGCAAACCATTCTAATATCTTTGCCAAGAAAATACCAGATGGGGCACAATGACACAACTGAAATGGCTGCATAGCATCAATACAGGATAGTCACATGTGTATATATATATATATGCATATATATATGGTGTGTTTATTTGTGGATCTTTGGAATGCAAGCAATGCCATATATGTACATATTTTATATATGCACAAACATATATATGGATCTTTGGAAGTATAATATGGAAGTGATAGCAGATATATAATATATACATATCTGCCATTACATGCATTTATATATAGACCTGTATCTGCCATTACTTCCATACCATGCTTCTAACAATCCATAAATATGTGTACACACATGTAACTCTCTCTGTGTGCATGCATGCATGCATACATACATACATACATTCATCTCTGCTGTTTCTTCTATATTCTGCTTTGAAAGAGCCATGATTGCTTTGGTATGGTTTTTCCCTCCACTGATGCAGAACAATACCCTTCTGTGCCTTAAAAGGCAGTCTGCATGAATTTCTATAGCCAAAAATTTCATCCCCTTGCATAGCAGGAAACCTTTGCACACTGAGCTAGCACGATCTTTGGATGACAGCCATAGAAGGTGCCACCCCTTCCTTACTTAATCCTTCCTAGCTTAGGACTACCTGCCAGAGCCTGTGAAGAACAGAGTCTTAGGGAGCCCAGGGCCATCTCCCTCTGACCATGAGGATTAATGGATAGTATCAGGGTAGGAGATGCAATCGAAATGCCGACTATTATTTTCCTTGTTTGCAATTCCACGTCTTTCATTTCCACTCGTGTGGTATCATAAATTGATGACTGGAAGGGATATCAAGGCCATCTTGTCCAGCTATTTATTCTCAAAAACAGACTCAGGTAGGCTGTGATTTGCCCAGGGTCACAGAAGTAGTAAATGTTAGAGGCAAGATTTAATCCCAGTTGAGTTTGTCTTCATTCTCCTGTACTATGGCTGTTGTGTCCTGATTCATATATCTCTGTGAAGTGTGTCACTCACTCCTAGAATATAACTGAGGCATAGAGAAAATCTAACTCAATAGTCATTGGATTTATCTACTGCTATTTTACACTCTCTCTCTCTCTCTCTCTCTCTCTCTCTCTCTCTCTCTCTCTCTCTCTCTCTCTCTCTCTCGGTCTCTAGCCTCCATGCCTTTGTATTCACTACCTCTTCCTTCCTCACCTTTCCTACCTCTTAGATTCTGTGGCTTCTTGCAAGACTCAGCTTAGATCCCAGCTTCTAAAGGAGTCTTTTGCTGGTTTTCCAGTAGCTAGTGTTTTCCCCCTCTTGGATCGTTGTCTATTCTTTTGTTTTAATTTTAAATCTTTACCTTCTATCTAAAAATAATACCAAGTATCAGTTCTAAGGCAGAAGAGTGGTAAGATCTGGGCAATGGGGGTTAAGTGACTTGACCAGATCACACAGCTAGAAGGGTCTGAGATCAAATTTGAACCCAGGACCTCCAGTCTCCATACCTGGCTTTCTATCCACTGAGCCACCTAGCTGCCCCTCCATCTACTTTTTATATATCTTGCATGCAACTTGCTATTTACATGTTGTCTTACCCATCAGAATGTGAGCTCCTTGAAGGATGGAAATGTTTTGGGCTCTTTGTATCTTCAGTGCTTAGCACCATGCCTGAAACATAGTAAGCACTTTATAAATGCTTGCAGGTTGATTAACTAGGTCAGTTGAGATACTGCACAGTGAATTAACCACTGGGGTTTTTGTTTCTGTCAAAGGTTGTCTTCAATCACCTTACTACACCAACTCCTGTTCTAAAACCTGATCAAGGTAAGAATCTTGGGTTTGGTAGGTGGTTGTTATATTGCAGTGTTGCTATATCCTCTTTCTTTGGCGGTTAGCAAAGAGGAAGATATCAGTCTGAGCCTCCTTGTTTGACTCAACCCAAATCCCCCACATTTCCTAAAGTTCCTGTCATAACCCCAGCACTCAACACAAAGTCTAATTGTGGAATGTCTGATTTATTCTATGAAGAGACACTATTCTGAGGGAAAGGAAATCCATTTCTCCTGAACTTTCTGGGGCATGTAGAGGCAGATTAGAGTGGGTAACCCAGATCCTACAATGGGAAATTCCAGAGGGAGTTGGATTTTTGCAGAAGAGGGCAGTACATAACACAAGGGAGAAGACATTAAGGGAAAGCATGAATCAAGCGCCAACAAGCATGGAGTTAACCAAATTTGTGTCAGCCAAAATCAGAGACCAGGCAGAAGTCAGGTGCAGAACTTCTTAATATGGTTGGTAGAATTGGTAGCACCAAACAGGAAGTAAAGTATAGTTTTTGCACTTGGGGATGAGACAAGCTAGCAGGTTCAATGAGCAGAGAGCCCTTGGACATAATAATGCCAATTCTGGTGGAGGGGACAAAGGAGGAGGCAAGGTGAGGCCGCGCCAGAGAGGAGCTCAGCTTAGGTGACTTGTGTGTGTGTGTGTGTGTGTGTGTGTGTGTGTGTGTGTGTGTGTGTGTGTGTGTGTGTGTGTGGTGGGGGGAGGTTTGTTACTTTCTGTTTTAGATTGGGGAAGGGTTACCTTTTTCTTTTTCTTTTCTTTTCTTTTCTTTCTTTTATTTTTTGACTAGCTAGATGTGTAACTATAATTTTATTTACTTTTGAAAGAATGCTAGTGATTTCATCACCCTCTAAATTCAGCACCCTGGGAAAAGCTTTAGTCACCCCAGCCTCCTTGCAGGCTTTCTGCAATCTTATCACAAGAAATCTGAAAGAGTTGTCCTGGAGCCTAATCCTGGCTATGACTGCTTAGAAGCCTCTTTTCCTGATTTCTCCCATATCAGCTGGCTCACTTTCTCTTCCTGCCATAGCTCCAGAAACCCCAGAAAGCTGCCATATTTTTCTTTTTCATTACAGAAGAGCACTATGCAGTTGCCTTGTGGGATTATGAAGCCACGAATGACCGGGACCTGAAGGTGGTGAAGGGAGAGAAGCTGCAAATCTTGATGAAGTATGTTTCTCAGAGTGCCATTCCACACAGGAAGGCTCCTCCTAGTTTACTTTGCCTTTGAAAAGGGAAACATTCTTTCAATATTATCCAGATCTTCTATTATTGGGTGCTTGCTTTCCATTCATTCATTTCTACTTCCTATAGTTTGAAATTTTTCCTTGTTCCACACATACTTCAGGTGAGAATAAATAGACAACCTGGATGTAGAGAGGAAACATCCATGTAACCTTAGAGCCAGCTCCAGGGTCCTCTGTCATTTCCCATTGTAATACATTCTCCAAGGCTTACCCAGCCTGGAATGCTTGTGTATAGTAAGCTCTTCTTATCCAGATTTCCCCCATTCCTTGTGGTTTTGCTCTTATTATCTGAAAGTTATCTAATTATCTGGCCAGAAGTTTCTGATACATATATTCATGAATGAGCATACACACACACACAAATGTGTCTATAAGAGTCACATACATGTTTGGTTCATACAAAGTCTCTCTTGCTTTTTAAAACAGTTTGACCTCTTTGCTCATTTATCTTTTTCAAATTTTACTTTTCTTTTAAACCCTTATCTTCTGTCTTAGAATTGATACTAAATATCCATTTCAAGGCAGATGAGTAGTAAGGGCTAGGCAATTGGAGTTAAGTGACTTGCACAGGGTCACAGAGCTATTTAGTATCTGAGGTCACATTTGAATCCAAGACCTTCCATCTCTATGCCTGAATGTCTATCCATTGAGTCACCTAGCTGTCCCTAAATTTTATTCTTTTACTTTTTGCCAATACAAAAGATAGTCAACTTCTTTAGTAAAGCATGGGACCAGGGGCAGCTGGGTATCTCAGTGGATTGAGAGCCAGGCATAGAGACGGGAGTTCCAACCTCAGACACTTCCCAGCTGTGTGTCCCTGGGCAAGTCACTTGACCCCCATTGTCTAGCCCTTACCACTCTTCTGCCTTGGAACCAATACACAGTATTGATTCCAAGATGGAAGGTAAGGGTTTAAAAAAATAATAATAATAAAGCATGGGACCAAAGATTTAGGGTGAGAAGGAACCTCAGAGATCATTTAGTCTAATCTCAGCATTTCCTAAATGAGGAAACTGAAGGTAAAAGACAGTTCAATGACCTACTCCAAATCCCATAGATAGCGAGAGGCAAGGTGAGCATTCAAACCCAAATTCTGACTCCAAATCCAGCACCTTCCCCTGTACTCTGCTGCTGCTACTTCATGTATAGAGTCACCAGACTGATCATGTCACGTTCACTGAGTTTCTAAGAATCTTTCACAACATTTGAACCTTGGGATCATAGATCTAGAGCCAGAAGGGAGCAGATATCAAGTCCAAATCCTTCCCATCCCTGCTTTACTACTGAGGAACTAATGCCAGGGGACCCTGAAGTGTTACCCAAAGTCACAAAGCTAACGAAAGACAGAGACGAGATTAGAATCCACATCCTTCCTCTGACTCAGATCCAGCACACTTTCCACTAAGTCACATTGCTTGCTTCCTCTTCATATCTTATTCTGAAGACCAAATGGTATCTGATCAATGTTCAGGAATTTTGGCCTTCAAGTTCTAATCTTGTGACAGAGCAGTTCTTATACATGGGGCTGGCCAGCTCCTCCTCAATTCTGCCCCATTAATAGGGTGCAAGTTTTCTGGGAGTATTGCTCATTAACAAGTGAGACATGTGTCAGTTCACCCCCACCACCTTTTGCCTGATGTACCCCTCAGTCAATTAGAAATAATAAGGATCTTCAAAGTCAAATCATGATTCAGGCTCATTTCTCTTCTATTTCTCACTGTCCTTCAGGGTTGAGATCATATTTATAAAATACTTTGAGCCCCCCTCAGAGGAATACCCTGAACACAGGATTTTTATTATGTTTGCATTTTTCCTTTTTCTCCCCTTAGAACTGGAGACTGGTGGTTGGCCAGATCGCTTGTCACTAAAAGGGAAGGCTATGTCCCTAGCAACTTTGTTACTCAAGTAGAGACTCTGGAAGTTGAAAAGTAGGTGTACTTTAATACAAATACTAGCACAATCTCACATTTGTTGGGGGCAGGGGGAAGGGGAAGGGAGGACAGGGATGCTGGATGTGGGAAGTGGGAACCATTGCTTAACCATTTGGATTTGGGATTTCTCTTTCACCATCTGGCAATACCGTGATCTTCAGATAGTCACTTTGGTCTGCCCAGCCATTGAGGATGAGAATTGTCCCTGTCCCTCCCTTTCTGAATACAAATGGATTTTATAAAACTTAGGATATAATCGGGTGTATGAAACTATGGTGCAGACTGTCTGGTCATAGTAAGCCTTCCCTGTGGCTTCATGAGACCATTCCTTATCAGAACAGTCATTTCCATGGAATAGGAACTCATGCTGCTCTTTTATCATCTCAGTCATGTTTAACTCTTCATGACCCCATTTGAGGTTTTCTTAGCAAAGACTCTAGACTGGTTTGCCACTTATTTCTCCAGCTCATTTTACAGATGATGAGATTAAGGCGAACAGGATTAAGCAACTTGTCTAGAAAACCACAGCTAATGTCCGAGACCAAAATTGAACTTGGGTCTGAAACTCTATTCTCTGAACCACTTGGAGCCACTGTCAGTTGGAACTTATATCCCTGCCTAGAGAAATAGTTGGATGTAGTAGATAGATGACCAGATTTGAAGTTAGGAAGACTGGGGCTCAAGCCTGGGCCTCAATTTTCTAGATTAGTTTATCTCTACAGCCTTTGCTAGTTCAAAATTCTACTGAATTGACTGAATATTCTATGGTGAATGACTTAAATAGTATCATCAATGCAAATATCCAAGGCAACTCCAAGAAACTCATGACAAAAATGGGTATCCATCATCTTGGAAGGAATTGATAAGAGTCTGAATGCAGATCAAAGCAAACTGTTTTTCATTTTATTTCCTTCCCAGTTTTTTTTTCTTATACAAGCAATATATGTCTTCTTTTACACTATGATGAACATGGAAATATGTATTTCATGATAGATGTCTATAACCTATATCAAATTACCTGCCATCTTGGGGAAGAAGGAAGGGAGAGAGAGAAGGAAAAAACATGGGTCACAAAATATCAGAAAACAGTGATTAAAACTATATTAACTAGTAATTGGTGGAAAAGGTAATAAATAAATGGGACGAAAGCTGACTGGATTAGTATCGCAGACACTAGAATGTTCAGTTAGCACATTTGCAGATGTGGTAGAAGCCAAATCAGTGAGCATAAATTAAGTACTTACTTTACAGTAATAAGTGCTGATATCGGCAGAGCTTGGAATATTGGCAATCAGGCTTTGGTTCAATTCAACTCAACATTTTTTTTAAATTGAACACCTGATATGTGATGTTGTGTAGTCAAGAAGATCTAGGTTCAAGTCCATCTAGCTTTTGGCAATACTGGTCATGTGACCCTGGGTAAACACCTAGCATCTCAATGTCCCAGGTGACCTTCTAAGACCAGAATTCCTACATGTGGAATATCTGTTCTAAAATAAGTTGTGACTATATTTTAGCTAGTTTCAAGAACTGATATTATTCTAGGAGGCAGCAAAGTATTACATAGACTGGAGTTGTAGGGTGCGTGTTTGTGTGTGTGTGTGTATGTGTGTGTGTGTATGAGTGTGTGTGTGTGTGTGTGTGTGTGTGTGTGTGTGTGTGTGTGGTTTTCCCCCCTTTGCCTTTGGGTATATAAAACATGGCTGTGGGAGAAGCCCCAAAGCACATGGTGCAATGAGAAGAGATCATTAGCTGAGTCCTTGGAAAACTTTGACGGGTTTTCCTCCTCTCCCTTCTTCATCTCTTTCCAGGTGGTTCTTCAAAACAATCAGTCGGAGAGAAGCTGAAAGGGAACTCCTGGCTCCTGTCAACAAGACTGGTGCATTCCTAATCAGAGAGAGTGAAACAATTAAAGGTAAGGATAAAGGCAACCCTTTTGAATAGGGCAGGACAAAGAGCATGGCACTGGGGAGCTAGAGATCTATACATGGATCCTAGCCTTGGCTCAGTCCTTAACACCATCATTTCTCTATGTCTCCTTCTGTGAAAAACAGTGGGAGGGGGCAGCTAGCTGACTCACTCAGTGGATTAAGAGCTAAACCTAGAGCCTGAAAGTCCTGGGTTCAAATTTGACTCAGATACTTCCTAGCTGTGTGATCCTGGGAAAGTCACTTAAGCCTCATTGCATCACCCTTACCAGTCTTCTGTCTTGGAACCAATACATAGCATTGCTTCCAAGATGGAAGATAAGAGTTTTTTGAAAAAGAAAAACAGGAGAGTTGAACTAGATGATTTTAAGGTCTCTCCCAGCTCTGGCCCCTGATTATCCCAAATGTCATTTGTCAGTTTGGAAGCACAAGAAGGCAGGGAAAGGTTTGGGTCTCAGCAAGGGACATGTGTCTGCCCTTTAAAATGATCTTTCATTTGGGTGTGTATATGTGTATATATAAACCTATACATGTTGGCAGAACATAGATAGTCCATACTTGTTTCTATATTGATACTCCTTTTATAGAGACCATGATTTTGCCTTTTTCTATATACCAGCACTAGTAGGCACTTACATGCTTCTTGACAGACTCTTATTGTGTCTGTCATTGGCATTGTCAAATGAGAGAGCAAGAGAAAGACAGAGAGAGAGTGAGAGAGAGTGAGTGAGAGAGCAAGCAGTTGTGACAATGTCTTGAGTAACAGGCTTTGAAGCCTAGGCATCCCTTTCCACACAGCCCCTTTCCCTACACCCACAAACATCCCAGGGTGTATACGATACTTCGAACAACTCTTTACAAGTAGATCCTGTGTACTATAATAGGGAGACCTGGGTTCAAATCCCAGCTCTGACACTATTTATGTGAATTTGGGCAAGGCATTTGCCCTCTCTGGGCTTCTGTTTCCTACTCAGTTAAGGGAGTAAAGTTAAGACTAGATGACTTTTAATGTCCCTTCTGGACAGCTAGATGGGGCAGTAGATACAGCCCCTGGAAGACCTGAGTTCAAATATGCCCACAGACAATTACTAGTTGTGTCACCCAGGTCAAGTTACTTAACCTCGTTTGCCTCAGTTTTCTCATCTGTAAAATATGAGTTTGAGAATGAAATGGTAGATCATGCTAGCATTTTGCCAAGAAAACTCCAAAGAGTTGGACTGAATGATGGAACAGCAATGCCTCTTCCTGTTCTAAATGGATAATCATTCTATGTATTAGAATGGGTCCCTTAGACCTGAAAATCTTCCTTTTCAGAAATAGGTGAAAATGTAGGTAGACGCTAAATAGGCACTACATAATTTAAAGGAAACCCTAATCCCACTTCATTTACCTGGACATTTGATTCTCTTGAGTTGATTACTTATTTCTTCCATATGTGTGTTTGTGAATTAATTCTCCAGGTGCCTATTCCCTGACTGTGAAGGACACCACCTCTGCGGGAAATGTTATCAAACACTACAAGATCCGGGCCCTAGATGATGGAGGATATTATATTTCTCCCAGGGTCACCTTCCCTTCACTAAGAGAACTGGTCCAACATTATTCTAGTAAGTGCCAGCTGTCAAATTTGATTGCAGGGAAATCACACGGAAGGATATGTTTAACAAGATTGGGCTTCATAATTGGTGGCTGTGGGACATAGTGCAAATGACCCTCTGCTGGGTGCAAGGAAAATTGGATTCTAGTCCCAGTTCTGTCCCTCACTTGAAGCAGCTGATCTCTCCTCTCTCTGGATTCGCTACATGGGCTTTGCTTATGTCTGTCAGAAGCAAACTTGTTATCTATATCCAAGTAACTTAGAGAAAGAGAAATAAAAAGTGCAATGTTACCCTTCCCACCATATCCTCACTAATTGCACATTTGTTACAACCATTCCTACGTAACAATTTTATGCTAATCAAGGTCCCTAGATGAAGGAGGATATTATATTTCTCCCAGAATTACCCTCTCTTTGCTATAAGAGCAAGTCCAACTTTATTATAGTAAGAGCTGGGCAGCAAATTTGGTTCTAGAAAAATCACTCGAGGATACAAAGCTTAAGGTAGAGCTTCCTATCTGTTAAAACAGAATAATAACTTTAATGTCAATGTGACCTGAAGAATAATTTTCCTAAAACTATTAAATAAAAAATGGCCAAAGGTAGAAAAAGAAATACTGCTCTTAATTAGACACATCAAAAGAGGTTCCTATTATAACTGTGGTTACCATATAATTCATTTTCCTGGAGTGTAGAAACTGTGATTTAGTTTCTGATTAGAAACTAATAACCCTGGACAAGTCACTTGACCTCAATTGCTTAGTCCTTAGTGCTCTTTTGCCTTAGAATCAATATTTAATATCAATTCAAAAATAGAAGATAAGGATAAAAAAGAAACTTAAATTCTTAAATTTAATTCTTAATTAAAAGAAACCTTTCATAGAGATAAAATAAAGAATTTTAGACTAAGGAAGTCTCCTTGGGCTGTGATTAAGAACTGACAAGATTACAGGCAGCTAGGTAGCAAAGTGGATGAGTACTGGATCTGGACTCTGGAAGACTCATCTTCTTGAGTTCAAGTCTGGACTTAGACACTTACTGGCTCTGTGATCCTGGCTAAGTCACTTTACCCTGTTTGCTTCAGTTTCCTTTTCTGTACAATGAGCTGCAGAAGCCAATGGCAAATCACTCCTGCCAAGAAAATTCAAAAGAGGTTATAAAGAGTAGGACACAGCTGAAAATAACTGAATAACAACACTGACAAGATTTTTATCATTCAGATAATTCCCAAAGGACCAGCTAGAAATAATTTTTATTCATATTTTCCTTAAAGAATTGGGCTGGGAAGAAGAAGGTCCTTAATGTGCTTTTACAGTTGTATCATATTATCTGGAAGATGATAGGGTTAGATTGGATGATCTTTGAGGTCTTTCCAGATCTTTGAGATACTTTCCAGATCTGATATTGTGTAGTTCTTTAGTTCTATAGCTTTATAGTTAATAATATAGCTTTGTAGTTTTATAGTTAATAATATAGCAGAGGGGCAGCTATGTGGCTAAGTGGATAGAGCACCAGGCCTGGAAACAGGAGGTCCTGGGTTCAAATATGGCCTCAGACAATTCCTAGCTTTGTGACCCTCTTCTGCCTTGGAACCAGTACTCAGGATTGATTCTAGGACAGAAGGTAAGGGTGTAAAATATATATTATTACATAAATGGGAACATAGGTATTGCCTGATTTGACACTGTGCCCAAGCAATATTTAGATACTTGAATAGATGTATAATCTCTCCTATACTGGTACATGTACATCAAAGTCTCTATCCCCATTTTTCTCTAAATCCCCATTTTCCTCGAGGTCAGAGATTTTTAACTTTTTTTTGGTGCTATTGATGCCCTTGACAAAACCAAATCCTGATGTGGTTAAGCCTATAGATCTCTTCTCAGAATAATATTTTTAATACATGGAATTATAAAAGAAACTCATTATATTAAAATACAATGATCAAAAAACAAGTTCATAATCGTGTAACCATGGAAAAATATTCTTCATTAATTAATTTTTTAAAAAGTTCATGGGCACTGATAACCAGCTCTTATGCCTGCCTACCTTTTAATATTTCGTGGGTACCAGTACAAAATTAGAGTTTCCCATCTGCCCATCCCTCACTATTACTGCATAACTGGCCCACCTCTTCTCTCCATCGTTTAGTCACTGTAGATGCCATTTCTTCCCTATAATCATTGCTGCTAATAGGCTGAAGGCTTCCTTGTACCTACTATGTGTCTATTCACAGTCCTTTAGCAGGCCCTCTCTGACTGTGTGACAGTTGTTTCATAATAGCACCAGTAATACAGCACAACTGAATCTCAGAGTTCTATTTAGGGATGTGCTGGTAAATGTTTAACCATGGCTCTCCAGAAGGAAAAAAAAAGTGCACAGGACTCAGTTTTAAGTTTAATCTAGATTAATAACATTTTCTTCATTACTTTCTTTAGTCTAAACAATCAACAAAGCAATAACTCAATCCCTGATTTGATGCTTTTGTGGATTTGACTTATAAATGGGGACACTGAAAACTTAACAATTAGCTCTTGTGAGCCAGTACGATCTGGCTCCAGCACACCCCTGCAAAGTCCTGTCTGGAGATGTTTGGGCTGATTATCCATTTGCCATACTGTTTCCATGGAATCTTCCATTTCCATAGAAATGACCAATTCGCCAAAATATTTCCCCATGGCTATTAATGACATTAGGTGGCCAGATGCCTTTACTTATTCCAAGGCTGCCATCTACAGGCTCACTACATGACAGCTTTGAAAGGAGCCAATTTTATTTTTTTATTTTATTTTAGGAGCCAATTTTAAATCTAAATGCACTTGAAGAAAACAGATTAATGTACACCTGATGCTGGTCTAATTCAGTCAACAATCATTCATTCACAAATGGCCAAAGTGGTAGAGTAGGTAGATTTTCCAGGCTTGGAGTCAGAATGACTCTGGAACATACTGGCTATGGGACAAGTCGCCAACCTCTCAGTGTCCTGGGCAACTATTTCAATTTGAATTTCAGACTATCTGATTATCTGTATTAGTAGAGGGCACAAGCTTTCTACCCCACAAAACTGCAATAAAAAGTGTGTTAAGCAGCTACTACATGGAAGACAAGTCATTAGATACTTTATTCAAAGAAAATACAAATAAAAGTAAAAGGAGAATTAAAGAAGGGAACATAGCAAATGCCAATCCCCGCCACCCCCACCCCCCTAGACTTTCATTTCTTTATCTTTCTGGCAAGTTAATGAGCAAAGATAAATAATCTCAAGTAAAGGGACTAGAATATTCCAAATAGAAGGGAGAGGCACAGTTCCTTTGCTGCCCCAGTAACCACCCATTCACATCTTTTTGTCACTATAATACAGAGAAAGGGGACGGTTTATGCCAGAAGCTGACTATGCCCTGTATGATTCTGGCTCCTCAGACCCAATGGGCCCAGGATGAATGGGAAGTACCCCGGCATTCTCTGAAACTGGTGAGGAAACTTGGTGCTGGACAGTTTGGAGAAGTCTGGATGGGTAAGAACATGCTGTTCAGGGTTGTCATGGAGGTGAAGGGGTCGAGCTGTGAGGAGAGGGCAGTGAAGCAGGGACAGAGAAGAAGGGGCCTCTCTAGGGGTAAATCCCTTGTGATTATCTAAATACTATTATACATGCTTTCTTTGGGGACTCAAAACAATCCTTTGAGGCAAAAAGGGCAGAATTTTTAAACTCTTTCAGATCAGGGACTGCCTTTTGCCTCCTTTCCTATCACCAGCACAGTGCCTGGCACACAGTAAATGCTTGATAAATGTTTATTGATTAAAGTGAAGATAACAGAGAGGAAAGTGATGTGGCTAAAGGCATAAAAGGAGGCTAACCAAGGATTCTGATTCCTAAGCTGGTACTTTCTCCCTTAAGTTATAGAGATGCTTTCCTTCTGAACCTTTTTGGATCATCTCTGGGCTGGTACTTTCTCCCTTGAATTATTTGGAAGTCTACTTTCTGAACTTTTTTGAATAGGTTCTTGAAGAGAGAGACAATTTCCTTTGTGACTTTGTATTTCCAGTGCCTAAGCCTAGTGCTTTGCACATAATAGCTCCATAATAAGGACTTAATGAACCTTCTCCCCCTTTTTACCTTCCTTTATAATGATTGTCTATCACCATTAGAATGTAAGTTCCTTAAGGACTTTTTGTCTTTTTTTGCCTTAATTTTTGTTCCCAGTACTAAGCACAATGCCTAGAATACAGTAAGCATGTAAAAAAATGCTGAGTTAGCTAGGTGGCTCAGGGAATAAACAGCCAGGTTTGGAGCCTGAGAGGCCCTGGATTTAAATACAGTCTCAGACATTTCCTATGTAACCCTGGGCAAATCACTTCACCCCCATCTCCTAGCCCTTACAACTCTTCTGCCTTACAACCAATATAGAATATTGGAAGTTAAGGTTTTTTAAAATGCTTTTTGATTTGACCCAAATGGATAAAGTAATGAATAAATAAATTTGCTTAACAAATACTTATTGCTGGTTTATTGATTGACAACAAAACTCTTCTGGATTCTTGGCTTTGTGTCTGAAATGAGTCAAAGAATTTAAGAATCTGAAGGAACTTCAGGGACCCTCTAGTACAATCCATACCTCAAAAAGGATCTGTACTACGACATACCCAACCAGAAGCCTTCTATCTTCTGCTTAAAGATTTCCTTAGAGAGAGAGCCTGTTCCCCCTTTGGACAGCTCCATATGTTGGGAAGTATTTCCTGAGACCAAGTTTAAATTTGTTTCTTTTTAACTTCCATCTGTTGCTTCTGGTTCTGCTGACTGAAACCAAAGGAGGCAATTCTAATCTCTCTTCCACAAACAAACTTTCAAATAATTAAATTTCTGAATCTCAGTTTACTCATATGTAAAATAGGATTAGTGACAGTTAGGAGTAACAAACAAGTCTTCTGATTCCTATCCATCTATTGTCTCCACTACATCATATTGCTTCAAAGTGAACAGGCAGAACATCTGCATTTTTAATGGAATCTTTGATCCTCTCTTTGGTGTAGGTTATTATAAAAACAACATAAAGGTGGCCATCAAGACCCTGAAGGAGGGCAGCATGTCTCCTGAAGCCTTCCTTGCTGAGGCCAATCTAATGAAAACCCTCCAGCATGACAAATTGGTCCGTCTCTATGCAGTGGTAACCCAGGAACCCATCTATATTGTCACAGAGTACATGGCCAAAGGTGACAGGGCTTAGATCATGTGAACGAGGCTGGGGGTGGGAAAGGGCTGCTGGTGGTATAGCTATGGTGTAAGTAAGAGCTATAGACTGGTAAAGGGTTTAGATTCAGTGAACTTCACTCAATACTGATTGAGTACTTGCTACATAGATCTCTAAGAGACAAAGCCTAAACCATGAGTTGAAAGAAATGGTTAGTCCTCTGCCTCCGTGGTAATAAAAAATTATACTTTATGAGGTTTATTAAGGATCATTAGAAATCAAGGAATAAAGAGGATACAAAAAAAAAAAAAACCACCAGCCCATGGCTGATTAGCCCATTTAAAATCCCTGCACTTAGCTTACCACTATACTTGCTGCCTCATTGCAAAGGAAGAGTTCGTGGGAAGCGTTACTGCCAGTTAAATACCAATAATGTGATCTCGCCAATGTGGAGACTCAGGAGAGATTATAGGGAATTCTGGGAAATACCAAGGACTTCTGGGGAATGAAGTCTAGGGTTCAAAATCTCCATTTAGACAGTGGTGGATAAAAAGGGGTGGCAGGGAAGGAATAAATGCTATTCATTAAGGCTACCTTCCCTATGAATCTCAAAAGACTTGGGCTTTAAAGCCCATTGGTCCTCACAGGAAGAAGAGGGGAGAAAAAAGGAGAAGAAAAAGGGGGATGGAAAGGTAGGAAAGGAAGGGGGAAATGAGGAAAGAGCAGAGAAGGAAGCTAGAGAGAATCAGGCAAGGGAGAGAATAGGAGAAAAATATGGAAGAGGAAATAAGAGTGGAGGGAAGTAGAGAAGAAAAAAGAAAGTGAGGGATGGAGGTGAGAAAGGAAGGGATAAATAAGAGGATAAGAAAGGAAGGAAGGGGAAAGAGAAGAAAGAAGGGAAGAGAAATGGAGAGAAAAAAGATGAAAGAAGAGGCAAGGTTGGAAAGAACGGGAAAAGGAGAGGTGGGATAGGTGAGAGAAGAGGAGAATAAAGAGAGGAAGAGGAGGAAAGAGAAATAGAACATATAGAAGTAGGGAGGACAGAGAGAAGAGGGGAGAGGAACATTCTTGTCTTCATTGTACACCTGCCCCAGGGATGCTTCTCTCCACTATACCTCATGAGACATCAGCATACCATGGACCCTGTGCTGAAGCATTAGACCATTAGAAAGGTAGGGTCCTTGGGTACTTCCTAGATGTGTGACCCTGGGCAACTCACTTAACTCCAATTGCCTAGCTCTTACTGCTCATCTGTATTGGATTTAGTATATATTCTAAGACAAAATGTAAGGGAGAAAAGGAAAGAAGGAAGGATGGAAGGAAGGAAGGAAGGAAGGAAGGAAGGAAGGAAGGAAGGAAGGAAGGAAGGAAGGAGGAATGGAAGGAGGGAGGGAGGGAGGAAGGGAAGGAGGGAGGGAGGAAGGGAGGGAGAGAGGGAGGGAGGGAGGAAGGGAGGGAGGGAAGGTCTAGGTTAGGAGAACCTGAGTAAGGAAAGAGGACTAACAAAGAGTTTTTTAAAAATTGATTTCCTGACTGCTTCTAGACAAATCTTAAGAGTAAGAAGCAATTCTTTGGCCATAAAACATACCGCCAGGGCATGTCAGATATGTTGGGAAGCTACATTGATTATCACTTAACAAAATACTATCTCATTGCCCTGAATGATCTAGTTTGGCTGGTTTATTCCAGGAACAGCTAGCTTCCTCTAAGAGAATCTAGTTCAGCAAAGTTGCCAAAGAAGGTAATTTTTTCTGAAACAATACTTTAATTTCTTTCTTATTAGGGTCCTTATTGGATTTCCTAAAGTCAGAAGAAGGTTGCAAGCTGCCATTCTCAAGACTGATTGACATAATGGCCCAGGTGTGTGATCCAGGAATCAATGCAATAACAATGATTCCATTTGTCATGTGTTTGGCATTTTACCATTCAAAGAAAAATTTATTTTAAAAAAAACTACCCTTATATTCTGTATTAGAATCAATACCAAGTATCAGTTCCAGTGAAGAGATGTGGTAAAGGCTAGGCAGTTTGGGTTAAGTGACTTGTTCAGGGTCACAGAGCTAGGAAGTATTTGAGTCAAGATTTGAACCCAGGTCTTCCTGTCTCCAGGCCTGGCTCTCTATCCATTGAGCAACATAACTGCCTCCACAGAATACTTTAACATGCATGCTCTCATTTGATCTTGACTTCAGAAAGGGCAAATGACCCCTTACTTAGGACCCATAGTTAGTTCTAGCACTGAAATCAATATGGACCACTCAGTAGAAGGGGCATTAGAACAATGATTTTGAGGATTAGAGAGAATTCTATAATTCAACAAGTATGCTCTACTGGCATTGCTTTCTTGTATTAGAATGCTGTTGTATATCCATGAATCTGTCATTAAGTCTTTCCTAACAATCTACTTTGGAGGCAGCTAGGTGGCTTAGTGGATAGAACCAGACTTAGCAATGGGAGGTCCTGGATTCAAATTTGACATCAGATAATTCCTACCTGTGTGATTCTAGACAAAACACTCAACCCCAATTGCTTAGTCCTTACCTCTCTTCTGCCTTGGAACCAGTACTTAGTATCAATTCCAAGACACAAGATAAGGGTTAAAAAAAAAAAAGTTTACGATGTATCAGGAACTGTGCTAGGTGCTAGGGATACAAAGACAAAACAGCGAATAGCTTCTGACCTCAAAGGGCTTCCATTTTGCTAAGGGGATACAACAGGTTCACCTATATGCAAATAAACAAGACAGACACAATAAGTACACAGCGAATTGACAAGAGGCAGGGTAGTACCAGCTAAAGAAATCAAAAAAAGGCATTGCATAGGAGGTAGCACTTGAATTGAGTTTTTAAGGAGTCTGGGGCTTCTCTGAAGTAGCATTCAGGAGGGAGAGAATTCCAGGCATCTGTAAAAGAGGGAAATGGAATTTCAAATACAGGAAACAGTAAACAAGCCAGAGCAGCCTGAAGTTAAACAAGACAACTTGGCCTTCTTGCTATTCCTCATGCAGGACACTCCTGTCCCCATGGCTTTGTGCTAGCTGTCTCTCGTGCCTGGAATGGATTTCCACCACTTAGAATCCCTTGTTTCCTTTAAAACAGTTCAAGTATCACTTCTTCCTACATGAAGCCTTTCTTGTTCCCCCAATGGCTAGTCCTCCCCCATTACCTTATATTTTCTCAGAATACATTTTTATGTTTACTTATGTACATGTTGTCTCCTTAGTAGAGTATATTCTTCCTGAAGTCAGAGACTATGGCAGTTTTGTCTGTCTCCAGCTTCTAGCACTGGTGCCAGACACATAGTGTTTAGTGTACTTATTACACACAGTAATATTACAATTAGTGTACTTATTAATCGATTGAATAATGCATAATCGGTTTGGAAGAATCAGCTGAACTCTGATTGTGAAAAGCTTTAAATACCAAACTGGAGAGATTTGCATTTTAACCTGAAGGTAACAGGGAGCCATAGTATTTTCTTGATCAGAAGAGAGAGATGGTTGGACCTGTGCACTAGGAAAACAGAGTATAATAGCTTCTGTATAAGGTAATTCTTCTTCAATAAGTCTGTAATCTAATCAAGACAGTCATTCTCTTCATCAGTGTCTCATAACCCACCTACAACCCTCTTATTCATTGTGACTTGTTTTTGAACTCCTCTGAGCCCTCCACAGGAGGGTTGGTCCACTCAATGTGCTGTGGGCATACATGGATACCATTCTAACATTCAATCTATCCATGTCATGCTTCCTCACCCTACATGGCCAGCCCACCTTTTTTCCAGTCACAAATCTTTCTGATGATATCTTTAGGCATTTTCAACCAGGGAGTTCTTTTTCTTAACCCTTATCTTCCATCTTAGGATCAATACTGTGTATTGGTTTCAAGGAAGAAGAATGATAAGGGGTAAACAGTAGGGGTTAGGTGACTTACCCAGAGTCACTCAGCTAGGAAGTTTCTGAAGCAGATTTGAATCCAGGACCTCCCTTTTCCAGGCTTTCTCCCTTTCTCAATCCACTAAGTCACCTAGCTGCCCCTCAGGAAGTTCTTCACAGTAATATATCTTGCTCAGTTCACATCCTCCATGAATCTTTCCGTAAGATAGGTGCTATGGTTACAAAGACCTTTCCCCCCTTCATATAGAGACTAAGATAAAATTTAAAAAATAAAACAAACAAATAAATAAACAAAAGGGGAAAAAAATAAAAGCTCCTGCTACCAATACAGGTCAACCCCTGCTCTGCAATATGTAGTCTTACAGTCTTCCTGGGGCACTGAAAGGTTGTGTCACTTCCCCAATATATGCAATCAATGCATCAAATGCAATCCTGGTTCTTTTTGTACTGGAGGCCAAATCTCTCCATTAAGTCACTATTTCATGATAGTTTCTAAAAAGAAAAAGAATTATTCAATATCCAAGAATCCCAAAGGTGATTCTTGTTAGTTAGTTAGGGCAAACCCTCAAAATATTAGATCAGAAATGAATTTTAACACTCATGAATATGCTCAAGACTCCATAGTCAGTCAGATAATAATCTAACTTTAACTATCTCTATATAATGTGAGGAGGTCAAGCCTACTTTGCCCTAAGCATTGCAATACCAAAGCTAAGAGAGGCAGAAATTGATGTTCTTTTTTATTCAGAATTTGCTCATCTCAGGGTCAGGTAGGTAGTTCAGTGAATAGAGTGCCAGACCTGGAGACAGGAGATCCTAGGTTCAAATCTGGCCTCAGCCACTTCCTAACTACGTGACACTGAGCAAGTCACTTAACTCCCACTACCTACTACTTTTGCTGCTCTTCTGTCTTAGAATTGATACTAAGGCAGAAGGTAAGGGTTTAAAAAATGAATTTACCCATCTCAGAGAGGGGGAGAGAGTCAGATTAAGAGAGCAAAACTTCTTTCAATGGGGCTATTAGATGGGGACACAATGAAAACTTGATAGACCAAATCTCCTCCCTGTGACTGGTAGGAAAGCACACTTGAAAGCCATGAAGTGTGGGTGTTTGGTCTGTGGTCAGTCTGTGATATGCACAAAAACACAAATACATCCATTTTTGGAAGGGACACCACCTCCCTTTCATTTTGCCTCCCCTCCCCCCACCTCACCACATTACCCCTACCCCTACTTTCATGGCATGGAATCTTATCTGTTATTAGTATCAGGACAGGAACTGATGTCATGTCTTCTCTTTTTTTCCACTGAAGTGAGCACAGAACTCAGTAGTGTTCAAGCTGATAAACTAATTTCCGAAAATTAATGCTAGGGTCAAATTACATTGGTTATAAGCCTGTCTGAACCATACACTGGAAAATTGTGGGGGCACCATAGAAGCAACAAGAATGAAAATGCACTCATGCTCAAAACATATCAAGATCGAGTTGGGGGGGCGGGGTTCAAAACATGTGGTAGTCTAACATAGTTGCTGAATGAATGAACCAAAAGATTAGAAAAGGAAACAAATTGCAAAAAAAAAATGCTCCAACAAGTTAATTGAATGGAGGTAATGTGTACCAGTGTTATGACCACTGATTCTAATTCTGGCTTATTGATGAAACAGTTTTGGTAGTGACGTCTTGCTTCCCTCAATTTCTCGAATCAGTAATTTTGTACATAAAATAGAAAATCTAAAATTCTGTGAGTTGAAAAGGATTCCAAATGCCATATAATGCAGCTTTGAACACTGGATTAAAAGAAAATGTCAGAGCAGGGACACAATTGAGAGACTTTTAGGCACTTGTGTGGTGTTAAAAAAAAAAACTTACTTTCTCTCTCTGGACCTCAATTTCCTTATCAGTAAGACAAGGGAGCTGGACTAAATTATCTCCAAGATGTGTTTAAGCTCTGACATTCTTTGATAAAAGAGCCTGTACTTGATGTCTCTACAGCCCATTTATTCTTCAACCCTTTGCTATGTGACATTTGAACCAGACCACCACTATCACAAAGGTCACCACTTAATTGTCAGGTTATAGAGAATCAGAATCATCAATAGGTTTTTCCACTGTCCCCATCCTTTTCAACCTTTCCATAGTATTTGACCTTCATCTTTTTGAAACTCTTTTCCACTCATTTTTATGAAATTATACTCTCTTTATATTTCTGTGATTACTCATCAAAAATTTTCCTTTCTTGATTCTGTGGATCATCCCACTCACCAAATTTAGCCTTTTCCTAAAGCTCTATCCTCAAGATATGAGCCAAATCAACACAACAAATATTAATTGGCAAGACCTACTATGATCAAAACCTACTATGCTCAGGGTCAAGGGAGAGAAATGACAAAAAATAATTTCTATCCTCAAGGAATTTATACACTAATAGGGCACATAGAATCATTAAAAAAAATCCTGATAGTCTATCTCCTATCATAAAATGCTCTAG
Source organism: Monodelphis domestica (assembly GCF_027887165.1). Taxonomy (NCBI): domain Eukaryota; kingdom Metazoa; phylum Chordata; class Mammalia; order Didelphimorphia; family Didelphidae; genus Monodelphis; species Monodelphis domestica. The sequence goes on along the minus strand of NC_077227.1, from coordinate 568,881,802 downwards.
GACAGCACTGATGAACCTTTTAGAGATCATGTGCCCAAACTGCCTTTCAAGCCACCTGTGAGCCCCCTGCATTATTCCAGAGAGTGGAAGGAGGAAGTGCTTGGATTGGGCTTCTGGACAGAGGGGCAAGACTTGCAAAAAATGTCCTTGGTTGCAGTGGAGAGGGGAACAGGACAGCCCCCTCCAGCATGCTGGGGCACTTATCCCATGCCTATCATCATGGCTCTAGGAGAACTTAAGTACCATAGCCACAGTTTGTGTAGTCTAATCAAGGATTTATCCTCTTGAGAACTAAAATTTTGAGACCTGAATTCTTCAGAAATAACTAAGCCAACACCTGGATAGGAAAATTAGGGGACAGGAGCAGTATCTCTGATTTCATTGGTGTGGGAAACTTTCAGAGGAAGATATTGCCTCTAGCAATGCAGCCAGGACCTCTGGCATCATCTTCTTGATCCTATAAGGAAAGTAGTCTAGAACACTGAAAGATCAAGACTTTGCCAAGGATTACACAGTCAGGTGGTTTGAGAAGCACGACTTGACACTATGTCTTCAAGTCCACCTCACTAATTACTATGCTAAATGATTAGGCGATACAGGAATTTCTCAATATGGCAATGCTTTCTTTCCCTATGGCCATGCTCCAGATGGCTTGAGTTCTTCCAGACCATACTTGTACTCCTTGGTTAAAGGATGTAAAGGCAATAACAAGCAGATTTTGTAGTCCCAGTTTTAGAAGTTAGGTGGGGGAACAGAAACAGTGCCATTCTGGTTTTCCTCTTTTCCTTTCCCTTCTAAGAAAGTCTCATCTTTACCATGTACTCTTTTTCCTTTCTCTCTTCTTCCCTTCCTCTATCCTTTCCCCTCTCTCTCCCCTCCTCTTTATCCCTCTTTCTCAAGGTTTTTTCCTTCTCACTTTCTTTGCTTTCTCTTCTTTTCCCTCTCTTTCTTTCCCTTTCCTTCTTCCTTTCTCTTTCACTCTTTTCCTGCCTTTTTGTTTCTCTCTTTCCTTCTCTTCCTCTCTCCCTCTCTGTCTCTCATTCTTTCTCTACTCCATTCTTTTCCTTTCATTCTTCCTCTTCCTCCTCTGAAAGCCCCAGAGAACATATTTAGAGAAAAGCATGAAAGAAGAAGGAAAGAGATGGAAACATTAAGTTCTAAAGAGATGTACATAGAGAAACACTGTTATTTTGCTTGTTTATCAAAGTACATAAATCTGCATTCTATGCATTATTATTTATCAATTAATAATGTATTATGATTTTAAATAAGTATATAATCATCATTTTATAATTAATTCCATTTTTGTTTTCCTGCAGGAAAATAGCCTTAATTCTCAATTGTGTTCACATTATAAAAAATTTAAAATAATATTTATTTATCAGGACCATTATTGAAATGGCCATATCTTTTTTAGTTTTTAATTTATTCCTACTATATGCCAGGCACTGTTCTAGGCACTTAAGCCCTTTTAAAAATAGGATAAGACCTTTCTTTTAATAGAATAATCATTATAAAATAAAAATACATATAATTATAAAAATATGTCCCTACCAATAACAAATTTATGAATGACATTCACAGTATTTCACACCCATATTTCCTTGTCTCTTTATCATGTTTATTCTCTATTCTATGAGGCCAAAATTTTGTCGATACTCTTTGGAAAAATATAAATAACTCTGTTTAGATAAAACTTTCTAGAGCTTAGCAAAGTTCCTAAGTCATTTATCTGACGATCTAAACATAATTTTTCTATAAAAATAGGTAGTCAGTGAACAATAACTCTTCCAGTGGTCAGAATAAAAACATACTCAAAACATACCCAAGACAAGAAGTTAGAGGGTCAGGAAGACCTCAGACACTGGGAAGATATCCTGTGGTAAAATGAGATTGCAGGAGACTGAAGAATAAACTGGGTAGTTGAGACAAATGGGAAGTAGAAAAATCAAATGCTTTTTCAAGAATTTGAGCAGCATAAGAGAAGAGGAGATGAAATATGAGAAAGAAATGGCTTTAACTTCATCACCTCTTCGCTCCACATGAATGCTTTATCTTTGTCTTTCTTCTGTCTCAGAGCCAAGATTGGAGGAGAAATGTTTCTCTCCCTAGTCAAAGCTAACTCCTCCACCTTTGTGCATCATTCCTGTCCCATCCAGCAGCCATCCCCTCTCTCCCATATATTTTTAACCTCTCATTCACTGTTTTTTTTTCTTTTTGCCTAAAAATATGGTCAAATCTTCCCAGTTGTGAGAAAAAGTCCTTGTCTATTCCCTTCAGCTACTCTTTTACTTTTCTCTTTTACTGCCCAAATTCTTGAAAAAGCACTTGATGTTTCTACTTCCCATTTTCCTCTTTACTATACTAAGGGAAATACAAGAAAAGAAAAAAAAGACAATCCTTCATCTCAAGGAGTTCAAAATCTGATTGAAGAGACAACATGCAAACAATTATGTTCAAATGTACATACAGGATAAATTAGATAAAATCAAAAGACAGACAGCACTAGCACAAAGAGAGATCAGGAAAGGCTTTTTCATTTAGAAGGTAAGTTTTTAACTAGTACTTCAAGGAAGCCAAGTATGATGGGTTTGATGAAATGTCTGAGGAAACAAAGATTTAAGCTTCTGAGCACAGTGGTTTATTAAGCAATGCATGCCAATTGCCTAATAAATTTATGCCAGGGTTCTTCAGCTTTGCCACTGGACCCCAAATACAGGGGGGATAGATTTTTATGCATGAAAAACAATCAAATCAAATAAAATAATTAATTAAAATAAAATAATTAGGATACAAAAAAATTAGGTAACATGTTTTCTAATTGGAGGAAAGATTTACGACTTTCCAAGTTGGGAGAGGGAAGGTGAATAGGTGCAATTCCTTGAAATCCAAAAAAAAAAAGAGGTGTCCCACTCCCCTCAAGTTTATATATTCAATCAAAGAAACATCAAAACAAAAACTGATTAACCAGCTCAAGGTCAGTTTCCAAATAAGATATATGAGTTGCTTGAGACGTATAATTGTGAGAAAACTTAGATTAATCTTTGGATCTGACTGGGTTTCTGGCCAGCATAATTTAGGTCCTTGTTAAGGGTCTTTAAGCAGGGGCAGCTAGGCAACTCAGTGGATAGAAAGCCAGGCCTGGAGAAAGGAGGTCTTAGATTCAAATGTAGCCTCAGACATTTCCTAACTGTGTCACCCTAGACAAGACACTTAACCCCAATTGCTTAGCCCTAACTACTCTTGTGCTTAGGAACTCATACTTCATATTGATTCTAAGACAGAAGGCAAGGGTTTGGGGTTTTTTTTTTTTATTAAGAACCTCTAAGCAGCAGGTAGAGGCAGTACAGCTTCCCAGTCATGCAAGGCTAGGTTCAAAGAATGCAATAAGATTTTCCCTCAATTCCCACATCTGAATAGAGTTGTTTTTTTCACAAGACAGAAATTGGACTAGACCCATAATAGAATAGAAAGGGAAGTGAGCTAGCTCCAGAATTGAGTCACAAGACAAGTGGAACATAGGGAAGAGGAAGGTATAAGGAGACCAGAAAGTTAAGAAGGGGCCAGGTGGTCATAAATAGCTATGGGGGAGTTTAAAAAATCATATCTACCTGACTATTTGAAGACTATCTGACCAATGAGTGAAGGATCACCAGAGTGGGGAGAGAGATGATGTGTCCTGTACCAGGGTGGTGACAGGTAAGAGGAGAGAAGAAGATGCTCACAAGAGATGCTACGAAGGTAAAAACTGACAAGACTCAGCAACAGATTGGATGTGTGGGGTGAGAGATAGTGGGGAGTCAAGGATGATATCTAGGTGGTAAGTCTAAATGGATAGAAAAATGGTGAGATTCTAAATGGTATTCTGGAAGTTGTTTATGAAGTCATTCCTAAATTGAGTATTTTTAAGTAAGGTGTTGTTTATATTCCATTCTTTTTTTCCTCCCCATCATCAAATTTTCTATAGGCCTATGGAGGGTGAGTCATATATCAAACTATTGTAAAAATCTGGATATTCAGCTCTTCAGCAAACCATTCCATGAAATTTGGCTGGTAAAGTTTAATTCCCATAAGGCACTCAGCAGAGCAGAGAGGTTACTCCAGAGGTGGCATAAAATAGTGGTAAGAGTGTGAGACTTAGGCAGACTTGGGTTTCAATCCTGCTTCAGATACTGACCTTTAGGGAAATCATATAATGACACAGTTTCCATCCACATCTGTAAAGAGAACAGTCCTAACTTCATAGGGTTATTGAAGGGACCAAATTTTTAAAAAATGCAAAAGTATGCTATGAATCTTAAAGAGCTATAAAATGTTAACCATTTATTAAAATGATGTAATGGAGGGGGACAGCTAGGTGACTCAGGAGAGGCAGGCCTAAAGAGGGGAGGTCCTGGATTATCTGAGCCTGGGAAAGTCACTTAACCCCTATTACTACTCTTCTGCCTTGAAACTAGTACAGTTTTGATTCTAAGATGAAATTTTTCTTAATGAGATAGTAGGATCCAAAAAGAGTTCTCCCTCCATGTCTGAGAGCTTTACAAAAAACCTGGTCATCCTTGTTGCTGAACTTGAGGAATTATTTTGTGCCAGGAAGTTTCTTGAGCCATAAGAAAAACATGTGGAGAGAGAGAGGGAGAGACAGAGAGGGGGGAGAGGGAGAGGAAGAGAGAGATGGAGAGGGAGAAGGAGAGAGAGATGGAGAGGAAGAGAGAGTGTTAGACAGGAATAGAGACAGAAAGAGAAGAATCAATAGAGACAGACAGACACAGAGAGAGACAGGAATAAACAGAGACAGAAAGAGAAGGACCAGTAGAAACAGAAAATCAGAAACAGATAGAAAAATAGAGAGAGAAACACACACACACACACACACACACACACAGACACACAGAAGAGAGAAAGAGAGAGACAGAGACAGAGAGATAGAGACAGAAAGACAGAGAGAGAAAGAAGGAAAGAGACAGAGAGAGTGTTGGGAATAAACAGAGACAGACAATTAGAAACAGAAAAACAGAGAGAGAAACAAAGACACAGGCACAGAGAGAGAGACACAGAGGAGAGAGGAGAGAGATACACACACAGACAGAGAAACAAAGACAGAGAGAGACACAGAGAGAAGAGACACAGACACAGACAGAGGAGAGAGAGAGAGAGAGAGAGAGAGAGAGAGAGAGAGAGAGAGAGAGAGAGAGAGAGAGGAAACACACACACAGACAGAAAGAGGACCAATAGAGACAATCAAAAACAGACAAAAACAGAGAGAAAAACAGAGATACAGAGATACAGAGAGAGCTGGAGAGGACTACAGATGGAAAATTGCTGCCAGTTTCCCTTGAGGGTGAGACTCAGACATGCACTAGAAGCTCTGAGCCACTGATGGATGTGGCAGAGGGAGAGGCCTAGAGCTAACAACTGTCCTCTCCTGTCCTCTTAGATTGCTGAAGGGATGGCCTACATCGAGCAAAGAAATTCAATCCATCGAGACTTGAGAGCAGCCAATGTCCTGGTGTCTGAGAGTCTGGGCTGCAAGATTGCTGACTTTGGCTTGGCAAGAATTGTAGACAGTGAATATACAGCCCATGAAGGTGAGTTGAACTAATATCTCAAGGTACAAGGAAGGTGAGCATAACCAAGACGTGGATAACTTTAAATTGCCTTTGCCTCCTGCCCCTTCCCTATGCATAGCCACTTTCATTTCTCATGGGCACTGAATGACAGAACTCTAAGTCAGAAGACAAAGGACACATCCAGAACTCTGCCCTGGCCTCCTTCTGGTATACAGCCAGCAGTGATAGGGTGGGTGGTGAGGAGGCTCATTCAACCATACCTAATTTGCCCTACTCTCACCCTACTACCAACTCATTGCTTAGATGGACTTCCTAGTGCAAATACTCTGCTGCCTTGGAAAGCTGTAATTCTCAATCAGTCAATCAATCAATAAGCTTTTAAGAGAATTAGATCTGAAAGCAAAATAAAACAAAATGCTTCTAGCCAGGAACAACACTCTGGAAAACCATCTCAGTGTTTGGTCCCTCTCCTTCCTCAATTGCCTCCTCTCAACATTCCCAATAAGGATGGCCAGACTAACGAAGGGCTACCATGAATACTATTTATAAAGACAAAACAAACATATTTTTTTTACAAAGTCAAACTCATTAGCAACCAAGCAACTGTTCTAACACTCCTCACACCCAACACGCGGTCTCAGAGTTCTGGCCCCTTTCTTTGCAGCAGCTGCTTCTCACTTGGCTTCTGTATACTAGCTGGTTTCCCCTTATCCAACTCTGTGGGTTGTCTACAAGTCTTGTCCTCATCCCTCTGAACCTAATTTTGGCCTGGACTGACTGATGACTTTTTAAAAAAAGGCCATTACCTTCCATCTTAGAATCAATACTATGTGTGGGTTTCCAGACAGAAGAGCAGAAAGGGCTAGGCAATGGGGGGCAAGTGATTTGCCCCAGATTATAGGGATAGAAAGTGTCTGTGGCTAGGCTCTCCCATCTCTAGATCTGGCTCTCTATCCACTGAGCCACCTCGCTGACCCCTTAACTGATTTTTTTTCTTAAACCCTTCGATTCCATCTTAGAATCAATACTATGTATTGGTTCCAAGTGTGACAAGGAAATCACTTTAAAAGACTGATTTATATTAATTTAAGGTCGCCAAGGAATTCAGCTATGTAATTCCTAAATGAAAACTCAAGTCAGCAGTCAACCTTTTATGGAGTTTAATTACAAACAGGATGAAGAAAGGTATTAGGGATAGAGAGAGAAAGGGGAGAGAAAGGAATAGGGCTTAAATACCCCCCTTCTGTTTAGGCTGGGCCAAAAGGCCCAAGCCCTTAGATAGCTGGGGCAAAGAAAGGAGATCAGTCCCTATTACTCACGTGACCAAAATGGAGAAACAGTCTCAGGGGCCTCCACCTCCAGCTTCCTTCAGAGCAAGCTTCTCAGAGCACCTCTCCAACCACTCAGAGCCAAAACTCTCCAACCAACCACCCCTCAGTCCTCAGACCCTTCTCTCTTTAAGCAAACCATCCAAGTTCCCTCCCCTCAGTTCTCACATCTACCAATCACTGTCCATGTCTTCCCTGTGACAATGGTGGCTCTAGCTTAACCCAGGACCGCCCAGAGGTCTGTGGCTTTGCACATGTCTGTTGAAGGTCATATTCTCAAATAATTAAATCTTGATCCTTTGCTACAGCCCTTCCTAAATCCTGTTACCCTGAGTAGGGTAGAGATTGGAATAATTAAATTTTGATCTATGCTGCAGGCCTTCCTAAATCCTGTTAGGACTGAGTAGGGTGGAGATTGTAATTTCCAAGACCTGGTTCTGTCATTCCAAGTATCTCTATTGTATCAATTCTAAAATCAATCATGACTCAAAGAAACTCCTGTTCTATGCTTAAGCATAGGTCAAAGCCCTTTCCATTGTTCAGCAAAAGGTTTCTGTCCTAAAGTAATCTTAAGAAGGGAGGAGGAGGAACCTCCCTTGCCAATGGGGTTCACATTCCAATGGTGTTCCCACTATCAATAGGAAATTTTTCAAGTATGAAATTTCCCAATGGTGAAATTTCCAACATTTATAAGTCTAAGAAATTTTAAGGTTTACACAAGGCAGAAGAGTGGTAAAGGCCAGGCAATGGGGGTTAAGTGACTTTCCCAGGGTCACAGAGCTAGGAAATGTCTGAGGTCAAATTTGAACCCAGGACCTCCCATCTCTGGGTCTGAATCTAAATCCACTGAGCCACACAGCTGCCCCACCCTTTAACTAACCTTTAAAAGTCACCCAGGGAATCATAGTCAAATCATTACTCTTCCTGTTATATTTTTCCCTTTGTAGTTCACTTAAAGGACTTTTCCTTACCTTATAAAGGGATTACCTGTCATGGCCACATTTATACAAATAGTTTATTACTACTATCAGAATGTCTTCTATAATTAGGTCCTGTATCCCATCCTTTCCCTTCCCTTCCCTTCCCTTCCCTTCCCTTCCCTTCCCTTCCCTTCCCTTCCCTTCCCTTCCCTTTCCTTCCCTTCCCTTCCCTTCCCTTCCCTTCCCTTCCCTTCCCTTCCCTTTTCCCTTCCCTTCCCTTCCCTTCCCTTCCCTTCCCTTCCCCCTTCCCTTCCCTTTTCCCTTCCCTTCCCTTCCCTTCCCTTTTCCCTTCCCTTCCCTTCCCTTTTCCCTTCCCTTCCCTTCCCTTCCCTTCCCTTCCCTTCCCTTCCCTTCCCTTCCCTTCCCTTCCCTTCCCTTCCCTTCCCTTCCCTTCCCTTTTTCCTTCCCTTCCCTTCCCTTCCCTTCCCTTCCCTTCCCTTCCCTTCCCTTCCCTTCCCTTCCCTTCCCTTCCCTTCCCTTCCCTTCCCTTCTTCCCTTCCCTTCCCTTCCCTTTCTCCCTCCATTCTGTCCTAGAATTGACACTAAGTATTGTTCCAAGGCAGAAGATCAGTCAGGACTAGGCAACGTGGCTTTCCAAGGGTCACATTGCTAGGAAGTGTCTGAGGTCAGATCTGAAACCAGAACCTCCTGTCATCTCTAGACCAGGACTCTCTCTCCAATGAGCCCCCTAGCTAGCTGCCTTGGTCTTGGACTTTTAAGGACTACCACTTTTCCCTTAGATATGCTGTCCCTAGCAAGCCAACCATCCATTTTTCAAATCATTGGGTATATCTGTCAACATTCCCAAATTCTTTATAGCTCTTCAGTAATTTCGGCTCTAAATTACATGTGGGTCATGCATGTCCATGAAAGAAAAAAATATGTAATCAGCAAAACAAAACAATACAATAATAACAGCAGTAATAACATCATATATAGACAACAGTTTATATTATATGCCAATAGAACCAAAATTACAGTAAAATTATGTGTGGCTAACAGGCAAATGTATCTCTGGTATACAAACATACAGTAATTACCAAGTGCAACAACAAACATATGTAATTACACAGAAGGCACATCTTACATTAGTTCTGCCATTTGGCTAGATTTGTAAGCACTTCTCCAGATCCCCTCTAACATAATAGGTTAGTCTGCTCTTCAGTTGAACCTGCTGACCTCTCTCCCACTGTAACTAAATAGTTGTCAGTAGGGCTTAATCATAGTGTTCTTCAGAACTATGATCTTCTATCCTATATGAGGCCAGGGGATGGGGTGTCCCAGTTGTAGGGCTACCGCATTGTGTGGAACCTCTTTTTACCCCAGGTTTTAGAGTTTCTAAAGTTCTAGGCAGGAATGGCACTAGCTCCAGTTCTAGGTCTCTCCCTTCCTTATGCTGCTATAACTATATACTATATACTTATACTGTTATATACTATAACAGCAGACTGTCTTCTTCACTTGAGTCATTTTCTGGCTCAGACAATCTTTACCCAAATGCTAGACCATCTCTTTTGTTTAGATTCTGAGGAGACAACTGTTCATCAAGAAATCCAACTAAGGGCTTAATAAACAATAAGAGGTTTTGATGAATTGTTTCCCACAAGTCTCTGAGGATATTCTGTAAAGGGGTAGGCACCACAAGTAAGTCATATGTAACCTTTCCCCCCATTTCCAAGCATTTTATTTAAGGTCATTTTGTGCCAAGAACTCCAATAGGCTGTTTGTCTTTTGCTCGTGTTTTTCATTTTTATGTATACATAATGTTTATATTTTTTGAGAATTACAAATTTAATTTAGACAAGTTTCTGATGAAAGATAATCAGACTGTGAGATGAGCTTCTCCCCATCTTTATATCCACCCATTTAAAAAGTCACAGCTAGTGAAACTGGTTGCTACATGGAATATGGCATCAATCTGCTAACATAGTTCATGAAGATCAATATTTCTTAGCTAAAGTCTTTCTCCTTATTTGAGGTCTAGACAAATAATTTAGGCATCATATTATTATTTGTTTCTGTAAGTACTTTCCTAAACTGAAGTTGTAGCTATGTAGTAAACTTCTTTTAGTTTTTCTCTTGGTCAAGAGAAGTATTGGTTATCAATGTCCACAATCTCTCCATCTTCAGAGACTCCAAAACACTTCAATTGGTAGGTAGTCCTTGACTGAACACCAACAGACATGGTATAAAGCCTGTGGGGTCATTCCTGGTCCTTTCTTGATTCCTAGGTCCAAAATGAACATGTAAAATTTTCATGAACACAGCAAGATTTTGTCTTAGTAGCACTAACAGTTTCCCAATGCCAGATGCAAGTTCAATGACAATTGTATACAGTACTTCGATGTTCAAATCCAATTTCCAATATTGCCTTTGCAGGGCTGGAAACTGAGTGCTCTAAAGAAAAAAAAAGAAAATGAGCATGTATGAAGTGCCTCCTATCAGCCAGGCACTGTTAAGTGCTTTACAAATATTATTTCATTCAAATATTATTTCCTTATTTCATCTCAGCTGTTCCTCATGACAACTCTAGAGGGTTATTATTTTCATTTTTTAAATGTGGAAACTGAGACAGACCATGGATTTACCCAGGGTCTCACATCCAGGAAGTTTGTATAACTGAATTTGAACTCAGGTTTTCTTGAGCCCAGGTCCTGCATTCTATCTACTGTGCCACCCAGCTCTAGTATCACTGACTTGTATTACTTTTCACAGTCACTTATTATGCATCTTCTCTCCCTTCCTTTCATTTCATTCTTTTCTTAACCCTGTAGTCTGGTTTCTAATCTCTTCATTCAACTGAAGCTGCTCTTTCCAAAGTTACCAAAGGTCTCTTAATCAATCAAAACTAATGATCTTTTCTCAATCCACATCCTTTGAAGCTTTTGGCATTGTCTTCTCCTTGATATTCTCTTCTCTCTTGGGTTTTCATTTATTCTTCTCTCATAGTTCTCTTCCTACTTATCTGGCCACTTTTCAGTCTTCTTTACTAGATCTTCATTCAGTTCATTCCTACTAATCATGGATGTCTCTGATGTCTGTTCTTGGACCTCTTCTCTTCCCCTTCTAGGCTTTGAATTCAATTATCTCTATCCTGATGATTCCCAAATCTACTTAACTAGCCTTCATCTTTTTCCTAATTCCCACTCACATCTCCAGCTGCCCATTGGAATTTCATAGATATCTCAAACTTTTACCGTCCAGGACACCACATTCTTCCAGTCATCCTGCCTCACAACCTAGATATCAAGCTTGTCTCCTTACACTCTCATGGTCACCCCATGCTCCATATCCAATTAGTTCCAAATTTGTCCTTTATACCTTTGAGGTCCTAGACTATTTCAGTAATCTTCTGGTTGGTCTCCTCTTGTCAATTCCTACACCAGACCTTTTCCCACTCAAGTCATCAAATTAATCATCTCAAAGTCCAGGTCAGACCATGTCATCCTTCCCTTGTCACTTCCAGGATCAGATATAAAATCCTCTATATGGCATTCCATTTCAGCTCTAAAACTATAATTCTATAACCCTCTGTTCAGTGGCCCTGGCTACTGACCACTTTCAAGAATGTGAGCTGCTCTTCTGGAAGAAGATAGAAAAGAATAAACAGGTTGAAACTGTTTGATATTTTGCTTCATAGAGCTTGTATGTGCTTTTTTTCTCTCACAGGTGCCAAGTTCCCCATCAAGTGGACAGCCCCAGAAGCCATTAATTTTGGCGTGTTCTCCATCAAATCTGATGTTTGGTCCTTCGGAATTCTCCTGATGGAAATTGTTACCTATGGGCGGATTCCTTACCCAGGTACTAAAGTCAAATCCTACAGCTCAGGCCAACAGCATAGGATGGCACAGGCTCCCATGTCTCCTGGCTAGAGTTTCACTCTCTAGAAAGTTCAGACAGCTAGCATATCTTCCTTTCTTAATCTCCCCAGATAAATATTTTGAAGGAGAAATCCAACTGTGTCTTAATTGAAAAATCCCTAATGTGGCCAACAGGGTCAAATCAGGGTCAGGATTAGAAATATGATAAAGACCAACTGGATCTCCCTTGTCATTTGATGAAGATCCAAGATAGGATAAGGCTAATCTCATCCTTAGCAAGACAGGAAACCCTTTACATTTACAACCTTTTACCCTACACACTCAGTGATTCCAAACTCCTATAGGTTATTGTCCAAACTCTATTTCCCATCCCCCAATCTGATTCTTAACCCTCCTTCCCCAAAGTCCCAATCAAACTTAATCCTTCTCTCCCCACCATCATTCAACTTTTCTTCTTGAAGCTCCTTGAGAATGCCATCTACCATAGGTGGCTCCACTTCTTTAACTCTCTCTTTTTTTTTTTAACTCTCTTCTTAACCTCCTAAGATCTGTCTTTTGACCCCATCGTTCCCTCTCTAAAGTTTCCAGCAATCTCTTAATTGACAAAAATGGCCTTTTCCCAACTCCCATTCTTGACCATCCCCTTTTGTTTGGTCCTTACTTTTTCCTGATTCTTCTGCTTTATATCTAACCACTCCTTTCCATGGAGCCTCATCCAGTTCATGTCCACTAACAACAGAGTTGTTCTGAGAGCCTCTTTTCTTCCTCTAAATGACTTCACTCGGTCATCTCATCAGCTCCCATGGATTTTTTTTACCTTACCTTTCATCTAAGGCAGAAGAGCAATAAAGGCTAGGCAATGGGGGTTAAGAGACTTGCCCAGGGTCACTCAGTTAGGAAGTGTCTTGAGGTTAGATTTAAACCCAGGACCTCCTATCTTTGGGGCTGGCTCTCTATCTTCTGAGCCACTTGGCTATTCCCTCTCATAGATTCTATTATGATCTTTATGCTGATGATTCTTGAATCTACCTATCGATCAGTACTCTCTGTGCAGTCCCCCAGTCTCTCATCTCCAACAGAACATCTAATAGACATCTGAAATTCAACATGTCTAAAACAAAACTCATTATTTCCCCTCTCTAAAATTTCTCCCTTTCCTAACTTCCTATTACAGCTGAGGAGGTACCATCCTCCCAGCTAGGTATCATTCTCAATTCTTTACTATGTCACCCCCTCCCCAACACACACACACACACACACTCATATCTAATCTGTTGTTAAGACCACTCAATTTCACCTTTCTGACATCTCTCAAATATGCCCCCATCTTCATACCCTGGGGTCCAAGACTGGATCACCTTATTCCAGGACTATTGAAAAAACATGCTGATGGGGGCAGCTGGGTGGCTCAGTGGATTGAGAGCCAGGTCCAGAGATGAGAGGTCCTGGGTTCAAATCTAGCCTCAGATACTTCCTTACTGTGTGACCCTGGGCAAGTCACTTAACCCCTATTGCCTAGCCCTTACCACATTTCTTTCTGCCTTGGAACCAGCACACAGTATCGATCCTAAGGTGGAAGGTAAGGGTTTAAAAAAAAAACTCTTGCAATCCATTTTTAAAACCTGCAGTTGATATTTTAGCCACTAGATGGCAATTTGTCATCACCCTCAAAACCCATTGGCTCTGAACTGCATTTTAAGGCTTTTGCCTGGAACTTGATAGAAGAGTAGATTCCAGCAACGAAGAGTTGATTTAGGGGCAGTTAGGTGGCTCAGTGGATGGAGTGCCAGATCCAAAGATGGGAGGACCTGGGTTCAAACATGGCCTCAGTCACTTTGTAGCTGTGTGACCCTGGGCAAGTCACTTAACCCCCATTGCCTCGCCCTTACTGCTCTTTTCTATCTTGGAATCAATACACAGTGTTGATTCTAAGATGTCAATAGACAGTGTTGATTCTAAGATGTAAGGTAAGGATTAAAAAAAAAAGAAGTTAACTCAAATCTTGTTCAGAAGAGTCAGATGAAAGGAATAGCAAAAGACAAAGGAGCAGATTTAGTTGTTTTTGTTTGTTTGTTCTTGGTACTCTTAGTTCCAATACAGAAATGCAGACCTGAATTTAATCCTCAAGTCCACCATTTGCAACCTATGTGACCTTGGACAAATCATTCGACTTCTCTAGACTCACTTCCTTCATTTGGGAAATGAGGGGCTTGAATTCGATGCACCCTGAAGTCCCTTCCAGTTCTAGATTTAGGATTGCTATGAACCTTTGCTTATTGGTTTTAAACAGAGGGGACCACCTGATCTTAGTGCCCCATCCCAACAAAGAAATTTGTCCTCTTCTTCAGGATGCTTTTCAGTGGCTTAGTAGTTTTCTTTGACACTATCCTAAATTCAGCAAGTAAGATATGGGAAAAGATTTGGAAGAAAATAAAATATGACTCTTGCCTTCTAAAGGCAAATATTTTTGTTGGGGATATGAGAAACATATCTGAAATAAGTAATGACTTGTATAAGAGAGTATGTAGTCAGGTGTTGAATTGCATGCTAGGAAGAGAAGGGAGTGAGTTGGAAAGAAGACTGGATTAGAAATCAAAGATCTAGGTTCTAGTTTCTGATCTAAGTCTGCTGTGACTCTGACTTAGTAGTTGTATGACTTTCAGCATAAACTCATTTGGGCTTTTCTCTCTTTCCATAACTTCTCCGCCACCATCCTGAATCCTATCCCCAAAGGCATGACCAACCCAGAGGTCATTCGGAATCTAGAACGAGGCTATCGAATGCCTTGCCCTGAAATGTGCCCAGCGGAGCTCTACAGCATCATCAGCAAGTGTTGGCGCAACCGGCCAGAGGAGCGGCCCACCTTTGAATACTTACAGTCTGTACTGGAGGACTTCTACATAGCCACAGAGCAACAGTATGAACTGCAGCCCTAGAAGATGGCACTGCCCTCGACCTCAATTCTAGCCTTTTAGCAGAGCCAAAGAGGTTCCTCAATTGAGTCCCAAGCATTTCTTTTGTTGTTCAGTAATTTTTCATGCCTGTTCTTCAAGACCCCATTTGGTACCTTAGCAGAGATCCTGGAGTGGTTTTTCATTTCCTTCTCCAGCTCATTATTACAGATGAGGAAACTGAAGTAAGCAGAGTTAAGTGGCTTGCCCAGGGTCATTCAGCTAGTAAGTGTCTGAGGACAGACAAATTCAAAAAGATGAATCTTTCTGACTCTAGATCCAGCACTCTATCCATTATCCTCTTGACCAACAGGATAGAGGGACTGGGATAAAAGACATTTATAGAGAAAAAATTGTTCCTCAGATAAATAACTTTGCCCAACAGGGTAGTAGGTAAGTAAAAGGAGATGATAATCTAAATGGTAGTTACTGAGCCTGAATCAATGATTAGAAAGTCATCATTGATGAGGGACCAATCCCAAGCCATCTGAGAATTCCAGAACTGAAAAGCAGAATTAGCTGTCTCTGTTGTCTTTGAAAAAACCCAGGCAGAATGGAGATTCTCTTGGTTTTCAGATGAGGACCCCATAGTCTGGCATGACTCGAGAATTTTGAAATGTTTTATCCAACAAATGCCATATCTTCATATGTGTAATATGATCTTTTGGTGGGAAATATAATATATGTTACCTTTTTATAGTCTGTAATATCTGAGAAAAGAAAAGATTTGAATCTTGTGAATTGGCTTGTTTTCCATAATTGGAAACCCAAAGGCATCATGGCATTTCGGTGGAAGGGCCAGTGACTAAGAGGCATTCACGAAGTCCTGAGCTCTTGCTCTTTACTGCTTAGGGGATTGGAGGGAAGTCATTTTACTTTTCTGAGCCTGTTTCCTTTACTAAAAAAAGGAAGTAGCCAGTCTTGATGTCTTATGCTTCTTCTGTCCCCCATGAGTGCTTGAAGTGGATTATTTCTCAAATTCCTTGAGATTAGGGACCATCCTTTATCTTTTTATCTCAACCATCAACATACACTGAATATATAGGATATATTTAATTATTTGTTGTACGTAGCAGAGTGCCTGACAAATAGTAAGCACTTTATTAATGCTTATTGATTGAATGCTAGATAAATAAATGAATGAATACTCCCTTTAAGGTTGCTTCCATTTATCATTGTTCACACCTTTCACATTACTTTCAGCAACTCAAAGAGAACGCCAGATGGCAGTCTCACCTCAAGAATCTTTAGTGGAGACTCCTTCATGTTTTATGGTCTTTGAATCATGAACAGATCTCTCAGGCTAAAAATACAAAATGTCAGAGCTGGAAGGGACCTCGGAGATGGTCTAGTCTAGGCATTCTTAGCTTTGCGTGTGTGTGAGAAAACCCTTACAGGCTCTGATGAAGTCTATAGACTTGGTGCATTCAGAATTAAAATCAGGTGTGAAGACTCCAAATACAAGTCTTTTCCAACTACAACTGGTTATTATAATAATGATCACTGATGCAAAATGTACTACTTGATCTATTGGTCACATCTAGACTGGCTGGCGGAAAAGTTTGTGGTCTTACCTAATAAGAGGATCAGGTAATCATTATGATACCAGGTTAGAAAATCCAGAGCAGAATCAGGATAGGGCTTCCTTCTAGTTCCTCCTGCCATTTCTCCAGTTGTCACAAGTTCTATGGGGGTACACATGCTTGGATCTGTGACTCAGGAGGGGTTTTGTTTAAATTAAAAAGCTGTTTGACTCAACTCCTTTGACTCAGCTCCTCCTCCCTGGCTGGTTGGGGAGCTGGGGGGGCGGGGGGGCAGAGGTAGAATTAGCCTTTAGATCCGTGAGACCTAGCATTGTGTTAGGAAATGTCTTCATTCCCTTATCTCCTCATTACCTCTTAAATCAGCTCTTTGAGGTTGAACAGAAAGACCCTAGACAACATGAGAATTTCTCTGCCCCTTTTCACTACTCCTGAGCTCTGATATCAGAACCTGGTAAAAAAAAAAAAGGTGGGGGGGGCTCCCTATGCTAGACCTTGACAGTTGAGTTGAAATTCTAGCTTCTGCCATTGGCAAGTTTTTTAATATCTATCTATCCATCCATCTATCCATCTATCTATCTATCTATCTATCTATCTATCTATCTAATCTAATCTATCTATCTGTCTGTCTGTCTGTCTGTCTATCTATCTATCTATCTATCTGTCTGTCTGTCTGTCGGTCTGTCTGTCTGTCAGTCTGTCTGTCTGTCCACACACACACACACACACACACACACACACACACACACACATACACACACACATATTTTAAAACCCTTACCTTCTCTCTTAGAATCAATAACAAAAATTGGTTCCAAGACAGAAGAGCAGTAAGGGCTAGGCAGTGGGGGTTATATGTGACTTGCCCAGAGTCACACAGCCAGAACATTTCTGAGGTCATATTTGAACCCAGGATCTCCCATCTCCAAGCTTGACTCTCTATCCACTGAGCTATCTAGCTGTCCCTTTCACTTCACTTATTTTGACTTTCAATTTCTTTATTTGCACAATGGGCATAAATAATCTCTCCCTTCATCTCTTCTTCCTCTCTTCTCTCTCATTCTTTCAACTTTCTGAAATGGTAAGCAATCTGATATAGACTTTGCATGTGCAATTATGTAAAACATTGTCCCAGACTAGTCCACTTTTGCAGAAGAGATCTCAAAGAAAGAAAAGAACAAGAAAAGCAAGAGAAGGAGGATGAGGTAGAGGAAGAGAAAGAAAGAAAGAAAGAAAGAAAGAAAGAAAGAAAGAAAGAAAGAAAGAAAGAAAGAAAGAAAGAAAGAAAGAAAGAAAGAAAGAAAGAAAGAAAGAAAGAAAGAAAGAAAGAAAGAAAAGAAAGAAAGAAAGAAAGAAAGAAAGAAAGAAAGAAAGAAGAAAGAAAGAAAGAAAGAGAAGAGAGAGAGAAAGAAGAAGAGAGAAAGAAAGAGAGAAAGAAAGAAAGAGAGAAAGAAAGAAAGAAAGAAAGAAAGAAAGAAAGAAAGAAAGAAGAGAAAGAGAGAGAGAGAAAGAGAGAAAGAAAGAGAGAAAGAAAGAAAGAGAGAAAGAAAGAAAGAAAGAAAGAAAGAAAGAAAAGAAAGAAGAAGAAAGAAAGAAGAAGGAAAGAAAGAAAGAAAGAAAAGAAAGAAAGAAAGAAAGAAAGAAAGAAAGAAAGAAAGAAAGAAAGAAAGAAAGAAAGAAAGAAAAGGGAAAGAAAAGAAAGAAAAGGAAGGAAGAAAGAAAGAAAGAAAGAAAGAAAGAAAGAAAGAAAGAAAGAAAGAAAGAAAGAAAGAAAGAAAGAAAGAAAGAAGAAGAAAGAAAGAAAGAAAGAAAGAAAGAAAGGAAGAAAGAAAGAAAGAAAGAAAAGAAAGAAAGAAAGACTAATTAGAGGAGCAGAGAGTCTGGAGAGGATTACTAGTAGGAAGAGACTTGCTGTTGGGGGTGGAGAGGGGAGAGGAAGAATGGAGGAGGATGGACAAAGAGGACAGATGAACTGATTTCCTTAGGGTGGTAGTGGTTATGGGGTGAAGGAAATTAAACCTTCCTTCCTGTCTTTCCTGCTATAGTCACCGTTGGTGAGGAAGGGCAAGAGGAAGCTAGAGGGAGGGAAGATCTTGGTGAGATCTCTCTCATTGCTTGGTGTGCCCATTAGTTTTTCCAGGGGCAGACCTGGGGAGGGGGAAAGGTCAAAGCACACTTCCCCAAACCTATTATTGTCCCCAATGAACCAGTTTAGTTATAAACTCTTAGAGGGCAGAGGTTATGTATTGCTTACTCCATGAGCAGACACGAGTCTGCTTACTACAGCACACACCATTGAAAAAACATTGCTTCTACACTCACTTTAGCATTTGCAAAGTACCATTGTACCTGTGACATCATTGAATCTCATGACAACTCTTAAGGGGTAAGTACTTCAGAGTGGGGTCAGAGAAGGCAGGTGGTTTGTCTAAGGTGACAGAATATGGTCAGAGGAAGATTTGAAACCCAGGCAGCTCCTGGCTCCAAGTACAGTGCTCTCTGTATAACATCTGTATGTTATAAGGAGCTTAGAGGTTTAAATAAGTTGTTCAATCATGTCTGACTTTCTACACCCCCATTTCGGGTTTCTGGCAAAGATGCCAGAGTGGTTTGCCATTTCCTTCCCCAGATCAAAGGAAGCTCAAGGAAACCTATGGATCCTTTCTCAAAATGATATATTTTAAAAATAAAATACATTGGATTACAAGGGAAAGCAAAGATTAGTGAAAATAAAGATGAATATTTTCATGACCAAGTTCATTGACCCACAAAGTCTACCACAAGACCCTAGGTTAAGAATACTGACTTAGAAGGCAACTAAAAATTGGAGTCAGACTTTTTTTTCAGACCTAGATAATAATGAATAACCCCTTAAAAAGCCTCTATTTTTTCAAAAGTTGGATTTATGAGGCAAAAATGGCAATACAGATAGAGAAAGAAAGGAATTGGAAAAACCATTAGATTTGAAATCAGAATAACCTATTTGAATCCTACTTCTGTCATGTATTCACAATCCTCTCACTGTACAGATGAAGAAAAACAGTTGCCCCAAGCATTTTAGTGATTTGCTTCGGGTCATATGGAGGCAAAATCTGAGCCCAGGCCATTCAATGTTCAGAGTTTTTTATTTGTTTGTTTTTGGTTTTTTTGCCTCACTATATCACATTCCCTGTCCCTCCCTCATTTATCCCTTAAATTTCCTTATCTGTAAATGAAAGATTTAACTACATAATATTAAAGATTCTTCCAAGTATAAATCTGGGAAGGAACTCAGACCTGCCTTTAGCCAAAATTCACTTGATTTTTATTCAAAAGTGATGTAATCCTCTTAAATCCATCCTCTATATGATGAATTGACCATAGGTACTGATGGCCCTCAGAGCCCACTCAGCCCAAAAAAAACTGTAGGAGAATCATTGATTTATTTTGGTAGGAGTATTTTTAAATTTTATTAATGCAATTTCCTATAAAGTTTGCAGTTAAATAATCACACAAAGCTTGAGGCTGTAAGAAAAAAGTGGATAGCATTAAGTAATTCATTCCAAAGCTTTTGGGGGTATTGTTTCCCTTTGACAATGCTATCCTATCCTAAACATCTAGGAGGGAGAAATTACCATTCTTGTATTACATATGATTTGTGTCCCACCTACAGTCTAAATACTAGGTAGGCATAAACTAGAAAAAAAGCAAGTCAGAGATACCTAAGACAGTGAAAAGAATCCACAAAAGACAACACTGCACAATCACGGAATCTCCGATTTGGAAGGAATCTCAATAGTCATGTAGTTCAACCAATATTTCCCCCTCCCCTTTTCTCTGGAAAAAAAGAACTCTCATTATAGCACCCCCAAGAAGTAGCAACCAGCCTTTGCCTACAAACCTCGGTGATAACTAATTCGATTTTGGATAGTTCAAATTGTAAAGAAAAAAATTCTGTATATCAAACCTAAATCTCCTCTTCACATCTTCCTGTTAGGTCTGCCTCTGAAGCCAAGCAGAAAAAGTCTAATCATTCTTCCACATGATAAGTCCTCAGATACCGGAAAATACTATCGTATCCCCATTGAGCCTTCTCTTTTCCACATAAAACGTTCTCCATCCCTTCTCTTGGCTCCTATATGGTATGAACTCAGGGTCTTTCACCATCCTGGTCCTCCATTTGTCAGTGCTACCATCTTTAGAGTCCATAAGAAATAGCCTCTAAATGTTGCCTAGGGTCACTAGTTGACTTCTAGGATCTTCTAAGTGATCTTCTAAGCAGTTTTATGTGGTATTATTTTGTTGGACAATGGGATGGGGGAGAAGAAGTGTTGTTTTCAGGTTTTAAAAATAGCTTTACTCATCTGTCACATGAGGACTGCCAAGCAGACCAGATGATTTGTGAGGGTCCTTCTAGGAAGGAAGAATTAATTTCCTTTGTTCTATGACCTCTATTACCCTAAGGAAACCAGCTTGTCTTCATCCTCATCCACATTCCCACTCTCCCTTTAAACTAATATTTCTACGTCTCCATGGATGGAACTTGTAATGTTAGGGACAATAATCACCTCTTTTATATACAGAACAACTCACAAGGATTCTCCTCTTCTTTCCAGCAGCCCTCAAAGAACAGGGCATGGGTTTATAAAATAATATAGGGGCGCAGGTGTTCTCAAACATACCATGGCATTCGACTC